>NC_136504.1:112154639-112262139 GCF_053919585.1 Euprymna scolopes
CGATAGATTATCACGAAATCAGTATTGTTTTGAAGCTCAACCCTTTGGACGAAAAATATCGAAAAAATGGCTAAAAACATTAACTTCTTCATCTTAAATTGAGTACTATTCTACAAAAAGGGGTCGCTTTTTGCCGATGTTTTCGAATGCCATTCATCTTTTCGATTGGCTAGCCTTAAATTAAACCTTCGCTTCTTACGGCAAAGGCGCCACTTTTTTTTTTACGTTGTTTCCCTCCTTCCCGTAAGGGGTTCGAGCCTATCTGCCTACTGTTTTTTTTTTGTTGTTCTTCTTGTTTTTATTTTTTTTTTTTTTTGCCCAACACACCTCCAAACACCCGGACAACGCCGGGCATCCAGGCTAGTCTCATGCAAAAATAGAAGCGTTTACACTTGAGATTAAAAAGAGGGCATTTACGAGTACGCGTGACATATGTTACACGTAACAGAGATTAGGGGTTTATATACGCGTATACCACCGCCCACTCAATCACGTACACAAACACCCAAAGAAACCAGAGACAGATATTACATCGCTGACGCTCAAAAGCCGGGTTGATAACTAAAATTTATTTTCATTGCGTGTTAATGTTAACATGTACTTTCCCGATGAAGAAATGTACATTAGTTTAAAAAAATAGGACAATATATATATATGTGTATATGTGTATGTGTGTGTGTGTTTGTGTGTGTTTGTGTGTTATTGATCGTGACAAGCGTAATAACGTGTAATATCTTGATGACTATCTCCAAGTGTTAAATTGAATTCCCGACATTTTTGGGGCGACGAGATAGCATAATTTTATCATATTTACCATCCGAAGGTGTCATTTTATCTCTTCAAGAGAAACGGCGGAGAGAAACGCCTTTCAAATTGACTATGTCTCGTGTTTAATTTTTTAGGCTTTGTGTTACTTAAATTTCAATAAACGAATAACTGAAAATATATTTTGTTTCAAGTTTGTTTTCGTTCGTTGTAATAAACTTAACGAAAATAGAAACATGCACACATTATGTCTACTAATATATTATAGGACAATTTTATAACAATTCCAGTACAGCAGTTTCATTTTTGATCATCCTTTACTAACCAACACACATGTATATTCATCTATCTATCTATCTATCTATCTACCTATATATATATATATATATATATATATATATATATATATATATATATGTATATATATATATATATATATATATAAATTTTCTGTATTTTTTAGATGAGGTGTTTTCATTGATTGAGATTGTGCGACTGACTTCTTCATCTTGGTTGTTATTGTCACAACGTTTCGGCCGTTTTGCCCTCCAGCCTTCGCCAGTAACAACTACCCCGATAGCATACTATCCACCAGACGTGTTAATAGTATAAGAGAGGAGAATGAAACCCAACATCCTGCAACCGTCTGCCTACCATACATACGAGGCATCTCTGAAAAGATTCAGAGTATATGGTCCCCCTACAACATCAGGACGGTATTCAAGAGCGAGTCAACGCTCAGACGACACCTGGTACGAGTGAAGCCCCCCATGGAGGAGAACATGACCACAAACTGCATATACTCCACTCCATGCAGTTGCAGAATAGTTTACAAGGATGAAACATGCCGTCCCCTTAAAGTAAGGGTGGAAGAACACCGAAAAGCGGTAACTAAAAAGGAGACTGAAAAATCGGGTATAGCCAACCATGCCTGGATGGAGAGGGGGAGCATCGCCCACTATGAAATGAAGTAAAAATAATAAACAGAGAGACCCACTGGCAAGTGAGAAAACTTAAAGAAACAGCTCACATGCTCGGACATAACAACCTACTGAGCAAACCAAGCATAGATCTGAATGCAATTTGGACACCTCTGATAGAGAGAGAAAACCTTGAATAGCAACATAGGTTTAACATTAACAAAAACCAACTAAGAATTGTCCTAGTGACATATGGCCGAGTGGTCCTAGAACTTGTATCAAAGCTTAACGTTACCCAAAGGTGCTGAGTTCAATACTATACGAAGGCGGTGAAAAAGTAACATTCAAAACAGAGAATCAGCAACTAGCTGGAGTCCGAACACGGTACCCCCGTATTAATAATAAAGGGTTGGGTTCGAGACTCCTAACAAACGGTTCCCCAGTTCGATACAAAACACCTGACGAAGGCCGGAGGGCAAAACGGCCGAAACGTTGTGACAGTAACAACCAAGATGAGGAAGTCAGTCCGACAATCTCAATATATATATATATAAATATATATACTAGCATATATAAATATATATATATATATATATACTAGCGGGTGTTTTAAGGTGTGTGTTGAGCAAAAAAACGTGGTAGTAGGATGGCAGGTTCGAACCCGTACCGAAAAGGAGGAAAATAACGGGGACAACGTGACGTCTTTGCTGTTAGGACCATTGCTAAACCGGAAGTGATGCAAGATTTAATTAAGGCTAAAAAAAGGAAAGGATGACTTTCGAAAATATCGGCGAAAAAAGCGATCCTCCTGTAGAAAAGTGCCCAGTTGAAGGTGAAGATATTAATGTTTTTAGCCAATTTTTCGATATTGGTCGAACTTCAAAACGATTCTTATCTAGTAAAAATCCGCCGCCTCTGACGAAAGTCTAAGATGAAAACATACGTACATTTATATATTCGTAGCTCAAATTTTCGACCCAAACCAATTAAAATCTTGCCCTATCTCTGAATAAACTTTATGTAAAATTTCGAATTGTCTGATTAATTTGGTAGAGACCGAAGCGGTCAATTTTTTTAAAAATTTTACCCCTATTATGACCATTTAACATTTATTCTTTTGGGCTCAAATCTACTTATTAAGATGGATCCATGTGCAAGAAACGTATATCCAAAATTTAAAGTGCTTTGACCCAAAATTGGCGGAGGAATTTAGTAGAGTTGTAAAAGGTCAAATAATTGAATTTTGATCCCTTAACAGCCAAATTTCTGGCCGAAAATGGATTACAACGATTTTCCCATAAAATTTCGAGTATGAAGACTGAAAATTGACAGGGTTATTGTGTAGGGAAATGTACACAGACGCACAGACGTACACAGTCAGACAGACACTTTCACTTTTATAGATATATAGATGTGTGTAGATAGATATGTATTTAAATAAATAAATATATATATATATACATAAATATGTAAATATATATATATACATAAATATGTAAATATATATATATATATGTATATTTACATATCTATTATATATACAAATATACGGAATGCAATTTGGACACCTCTAATAGAGAGAGAACACCTTCAATAGCAACATAGGTTTAACATTAACAAAAACCAACTAAGAATTGACATATGGCCGAGTGGTCCTAGACGTTGTATCAAAGTTAACAATTACCCAAAGGCGCTGAGTTCAATCCTGAACGAAGGCGGTGAAAAAGTAACATTCAAAACAGAGAATCAGCAACTAGCTGGAGTCCGAACACGGTATCCCCGGAATAATAATGAAGGGTTGGGTTCGAGACTCCTAACAAACGGTTCCCCAGTTCGATGCAAAAAACCTGACGAAGGCCAGAGAGCAAAACGACCGAAACGTTGTGACTATAACAACCAAGATTAGGAAGTCAATCCGACAATCTCTCTTTCTCTCTCTCTCTCTCTCTCTCTATATATATATATATATATATATATATATATATATATATATATATACTAGCATTTAAGCCCGGCATTGCCCGGGTGTTTTAAGGTGTGTGTTGAGCAAAAAAAAAAAGTGGTAGTAGGATGGTAGGTTCGAACCCGTACCGCAAAGGAGGAAAAGAACGGGGACAACGTGACGTCTTTGCTGTTAGCATTGCTAAACCGGAAGTAATCAAGTAATCGAAAAAATAGGAAAGGATGACTTTCGAAAATATCGGCGAAAAAAGCGACCCCTCTGTAGATAAGTGCCCAGTTGAAGGTGAAGATATTAATGTTTTTAGCCAATTTTTCGATATTGGTCGAACTTCAAAACGATTCTTATCGCCTCTGACGAAAGTTTAAGATGAAAACATACGTACATTTATATATTCGTCGCTCAAATTTTCGACCCAAACCAATAAAAATCTTGCCCTATCTCTGAATAAAGTTTATGTAAAATTTCGAATTGTCTGATTAATTTGGTAGAGACCGAAGCGGTCAAAATTTTTTTTTTAATTTTACCCCTATTATGACCATTTAACATTTATTCTTTTGGGCTCAGATCTACTTATTAAGATGGATCCATATGCAAGAAACGTATATCCAAAATTTAAAGTGCTTTGACCCAAAATTGGCGGAGGAATTTAGTAGAGTTGTAAAAGGTCAAATAATTGAATTTTGATCCCTTAACAGCCAAATTTCTGGCCGAAAATGGATTACAACGATTTTCCCATAAAATTTCGAGTATTAAGACTGAAAATTGACAGGGTTTTTGTGTAGGGAAATGTACACAGACGCACAGACGTACACAGCCAGACAGACACTTTCACTTTTATAGATATATAGATGTGTGTGGATAGCTATGTATTTAAATAAATAAATATATATATATATATATATATATATAATAGATACATACATATATATTTACATATTTATGTATATATATATATGTATATATATATACACATAAATATGTAAATATATATGTATGAATCTATTATATATATATACGTATATATGTATTTATATATGTATCTATATATCTATGAAAGTGAACGTATCTGTCTGTCTGTGTCTGTGTACATTTTCCTACGCAATAACTCTGTCAATTTTAAGTGTACAGACTCGAAATGTGATATACAGGGTACTGAGATTTGGAAAAAATCTATGTGATCGGGTTTTGGCCAGAAATTTGGCTGTTAATGGGTAAAAGTTCAACGATTTGTCCTTTAAGAATTCTACCAAACTACTCCGACAATTTTTGGTCTAAACACTGGAAATTCTAAATAAAGGTTACTTGGAATTGGATCTAACTTAATAACTTGATCTGAGCCCAAAGCAATAAATTTTAAGGTATCATAATAGAGGTCAAATTTTTAAAAAATTGACCTTTTTTTTTTTTGCTCAGCAAATACCTCCAAACACCCGGGCAACGCCGGGCACCCATGCTAGTATATATATATATATATATATATATATATATATATATATATATATATATATATATATATATATATATACATGTATTACACATATATGCGGGTGTGTTTATTTATGACGTGGCCATCTAGGGGAGGTATATTGCTCCTATTTGGGGAGATTAAGATCCTCTAAAAACCCTGAGTAAGGCCGGGAAAATATGCTGCGATTGTCTGTCAAACGTCGACCTATAAAAAGGGATGATGTTATTGTGCTTTGTTATAACAGACATATTTAATTGTCGAAAAAATGACAGGAAATGTCAGAATAATGTGAGATGGGATCATGCATTCGTTGGCCTGATGAACACCTGCTCAGACTTTCTGGCTTTCTGAGTGGGAAAGTGGCAATGTTGACCTGGGGCGCGTGAGCAGAAATTGAGTTTTCATCCAAGATTCGCAGGTGATGAAGTCCGGTATAGTTGCACACACGCAAAATTCGGGAATTCCCCGCTTGACGTGTTAGACCCTGATTGGTTTGGCAGGTTGCCCCAACCAACACTTCCCCTTGGTTTATAAGCGAATGCCCGCGCCGATTTAAGAAGGTTGAACCCGAATCCGGAGAAAAACACACATTTCCAAGAACGCCACAACCCCCTCCACCCATCCTGACCGCCAGCGTAGAGAACAAAGAATAAGATCTTGGGGAATAGTGATATTTCTAGTGTAATCGAACTGAATGTACGTATGTATAAAACCCGGAATTTTCGTGAAGTAACTTTATCGTAGTTTAGAACCATCCGAGTTTATCATATCTTTTTTTTGTGGGTTGAATGCGAAGCTAATTGATTTTCAGCAGAAATCGACACGAAGCCTGCGTCGCTGAGAATTCATGTTGAGTCCTCCCGGAAGATAGATGATCAACGGGCATTGCAGTTTCAACCGAATTAGAGGTCACATCTGTTGACCTGGGCGGGAGGACCACATATTATGTAATATCGAAAAACTTATTGATCCCAATTTCCGCACATTATGTCATTTTAAATATCTTCAATATGTATATATATATATATATATATATATATATATATATGCAAGCTTGTCAACGCGTTATATATATATATATATATATATATATATATATATATATATATATATATATATATATATATATATATATATATAGTACTTGAAGAGAATCTCTTCACAGCGGGCAGTTATTGAGGAAAAATACTGTAAGACAACGTATTATGAATATATATATATATATATATATATATATATATATATATATATTTAAAGACCTATATATATATATATATATATATATTGATATGCATATATATATATATATATATTTAAAGACCTATATATTTATTTATATGCATATATTTATTTTGCACATATATAGTATTTATGTTTATAAATAAATATATGAAAATATATATATATATATATATATATAAATATTGAAAATATATATATATTCATATATAGTGATATTAATTACGAATAGCAAATTACGACAGAGACCTCACGTAGTAAACAACATTTTTCTTTATTGATGATTAAATGTTTTTGGATATAGGCAAAAAAAAAACGGTCATGCTATAAAAATAAAGAAATTATGGGCATAGTTCAAGAGAATGCACCACATAGCATTGAATGAGAATGTCAGCAATATACGTAGATAGAAATGCGTTTGATAGAGGGAAGGGAATATGAAATAGAATGTAGAGGAGTCAAACAGAAAAGGAGGAAAATTAGGAAAGGACCCCCTTAAAATCTATATTCACTTTTATTAATTTCTTCATTCCTTTTTTGCATGAATTCAACAACTTGTGATCCGCATCTTTAATTGCAATATGGTTGCGTTCATTCCAGGATTATGAAATAAAAGTTTGTTAACTGATGTGGTCATATTTTTTTATAGACTCAGTGGCATTACTCTGGCTTTTCTGCGTAAATGGGTTACTTGAAATTATAAAATTATATATTGCTCAATTATTAAGCACTATTAGTAATATCGTAAATCATATATATATATATATATATATATATATATTTATATATATATATAATCACAATCATATATATACATACATGCATGTATGTATGTATATATATTACCGTTTTCTCTGCTTAGTACTTAGTTTCACAGGTTTAGGTCATCGAATCGTATCAACGATCCAATAACTTCGTCAGACTTTACTGAAATGGTTATTAAACTAAATAGTTTAATAGATATAGTTTTACCCATCTTACGCAGTTATTTTTCATCCTTTCTCTCTCTCTCCTCTCCTTCTATTCCTGCCCATGTCTGGTTGAATATTTTAAACGCCACCTTGCCCCTTATTGCCTTTCAATGTTTCTTAAATCTTAAAACTTAACCGTTGTCGAATTAGAATCTAAATTGCTTTTCCTTTTTTTTTAATATTGTTTTTTGTAATCATAATAATCATTTCTGTAAAGTTTGCTATTTTTTTTACATTGAAGTCACCACTTATCAAGGCTCGGAAGCCACTCGGAGACAAGAGCCATTGCGTGTACAGTAATCAATTGGATAATATCGTAGTAATCGTTCGTCATGGAAGTTTGATAAAGGGTCTTATTTAATGGGGCGGTTTATCAGGAATTTTTTATGGTGGACATGAAGACATCCAAGTTTTAGTCAGATGGGAAACAAGCAAACGGAAGAGAGTTTCACAGGCGTGTATCTCTAAGAAATAAGTTTTGTTCATGGAATCTACGTTTTGATTTAGAATGGGGAAAATTATTGACAGTTGTTTCAGCTAGACAGGTGTTTTTCGTCTTATGACGTTATTGGATCGTTGGTACGATTCGGTAACCGAAACACGTGTAACTAAGCAGATTAAACGGTGATAAAAATATACATTTGCTCTGCAATAGTATTGAGCACACATTTTAGGTGTTTACTAATTACCAGTTTTGATATATATATATATGCATATATATATATATATATATATATATATATATATATATATATATGATGGACACTCCTGTTGATTTTTGACGTATGACCTCTACCACAACAAGTAAGTTGCCCGGAAATACACAAATATGACGGGTTTATTTATAGTGGTGAATGCTTTGTGTAGAACCAACCACTATTTGTTGTGTTACTGCTTACCTTTTTCGGCGCAAATGGCTCGATAAGACAGAGTATACAGTAAACTGTCGACTTTTCCATCAGAGTTTCTTTATCCTATATGCATATCTTAACGAAGGCTGAGGGTTCTTCTCTTCCAGAATGCATACAGAAATTTTGCCTGTAAACTATTTAAAGAAACTAAGTATGAAAAGGATCATAATAGCATAAAAATTGAATATAGAACAATGAAACAGATGGAGTTGGGTACAAAGAAGTGGTTTTGTGTTTCACGTGCGATGTTGTAGTCATAGATGTTGAATCCAAAATCCAGTGAATTATAAGAATATCAAATTTTGTGGTAGTTGGAGTTTTAAATGGCTCAAAAAATAAATTTTTGTAGGAATAGGCACAGATAAAAAGTCCAGTCTGTGAATCTTACCAAAACAGAAAAAAAGATTTGTAGCAGAAGTAGAGAGAAACTGAACTCAGTGGACTGGGTTTATTCAAGGGTGAATGATAGGTTAGTTGTCGGGAGAGTGTTGTTTGGTGTGGCCTATGTATGCCTTTTATGAATTTTTAAAGTGGGTTCGGAAAAATTATTCGAAGAGGCAAATAAATACATACACTACATTAGTTTGGTTTAGTGTGGTGTTAGTATTATTATTGTTTTTAATTATTAAAGTTGTATTTTTGACAGAACTACCTGGGATTGATATCCTGTTTGGTAGCATGTCAGATCGATGCTTGCAATACGTATTCATTGCTGGACTGACGAAAAATGCGGAAAAACTATTACGGCTCTCATGACATATGGATAACCTGTCTGCCTCGATGCATTTCCTTGGGTTTAATGCGAATCTTACAAAACACTAATGCGTTGTCGGTGTTATAATCGGCGTTGTGCTGGGAGCGTGTTAAGAGAACGTTCCCCAACTGCAAACGCCCAGCGAGGATCAAATCTAATGATTTCAACGCGTTGAGCGGGGATCTTGCCAAGGGACTTTGTATTAATGTTTAGTTTAAACAAAGCTGTTTGTAATGCAAAGTTTGTGAAGGGTGCGCAAGGATCACTGACCATTTTAATTCATGATATCGATGGGAAAAGGTCCAATACAACTGGACCAGGGGTGTTTTCTGCTCCCCCTTGTGCCCGAAAGTTGTCAAAAATCACCAGGCTATCAAAAGGTTGGGCCTGGTCTAAGGCTGACCGCAACTGCTTGTAGAAAGAACCTTTTACTCCTGGAATGGAGTAAAGTGTCGGAGCGTATAAGCTGAGAAGTGTGACTGGATTTTCAGTCGGGTTTAGGCTTCATCATTTTGCCACCGTTTTTCGGAGGCACAAGATTATCTTCACCAGGGCACTGTGTCTGGGGAATATGTTAGGAGGGACAGATGGTTGCCCATGCAGCAAGTTTCCTTTCTCCACGTCGTCAATAATATCCAAGGGAAGGATACGCACCCATGGGGTTTGGAAACTGACGACGTCGTAGGAGTTGCCAGTGCGAAGCTGTAGTCAGCGACTACCGATCTTAGGTATTGCGGTTGATTCCCAAAGTCTCATATCTGAGTGGTGAACCGTAAGCTAGCGGTGATTTGAAATCGGAGTTTTTTTTTTTTTTGTTGCTGTTTTTTTCTTCTTGTTTTTTTGTTTTTTCTCTGAGATGGTCAGTCTTGCCGGACTGCCGATCACCAATTACTTGGAGCTACTGGTTTTAATACGCCAGTTACTCGCCTGACGCACCCCTACAAATATAATAGGTTCGCCGGACTAAATGACTAAGCCATACATGTCAGCCAGTATTAAGATTAGATTCTCAGTGGCTATATATTTAAGTATGACTTAAGAGTATTTTCGTTGGAGTTGGGGAGCTTGGTCACACTTCTACCCCAAGCAATATGGCAACCATTAACACAAAAAATGTGAATATATTATACTACTGGTTTGCTCTATGCTAACAGTATAAAGCACTCCATTTTTAAGTGTACCAACACCTAATACAAAATATTACACGTTATTGTGAGAAACACTTTCCATACAGAGAGGTTTAGAACGCACACTGCTATTAACCACTAGAAAGACGATCTAATACTACGAGAAAATAGGAACATTATAATTATTAGACGATACAAGTGCCCACACGTATAGAATACACACGTATATACAGAACCCGGCTATAAAATATATCAATAATTGACAAAGTGTACTCGATAAGAATCGAATATGACATTAATATCAATCTGTGTATATGGTATCCAAATAGTGAATAAAAAATATGTTTTTTCAAATAAAAATCCTTAACATCTAAGCAATTTTCATCAAACATAAAACTTATTACAGAGCATTGGATTTGAAGTTCTTTTTGCATGGGAAACTCTTCCCGGTTGTAATATATACAAGGTGGAACGATAGAATTGTAGCTCTAGAAAAGACGACATGATTTCATTTCCGTTTGATGAAAATCGGTTGTCTTTACGTTGCCATCTACGTTGGCTTGTTTTTTTATGAATCGCAATGGCGAGATCAGCCTTCTAGTATGTCTAAAAGTGACACAATGTTCAATGAGAGAGATCGGTGATGCGCCGCTGTACAACTAAAGCTCTACCGATTCCTAACGATTATGACAACAAGACCATGGCCAGCATTCTCAAAATGCGTCGCTCGATTACAACGATTGACTGGGACGTTCCCAGAGTGATGAACACAATGCCTCAGGCCACACTTATGGTTTTTGTTGTGGTGTCAAGTGAGATCCACATCATGCCACCTCACATTTTAAAAGTCGGCTTGAAAGTCAACACCAAAGTGTACCTGGATGCTCTGAAGTGTGTGATGATTCCCTGGTGTAATCAGGCGGCCGCTGGCAGACCCTGTATGTGGCAATAGGAAACGTCACCGGCCCACAAGTTCATAAAAATCCAGACTTGACTTCAAAAGGAGTTATATGACTTTGTATAAAGGGATAAGGGTTATTGCAACTACATTACGTTAGTGTGGAGATTTGATGAAGTGTTTACTTAAGGGGGCGGTTCATTAGGAATTTGTTAACGTTGGACTTGAAGACATCCAAGTTGTAGTCCGGTGGGAAGCAGGCAGACAGAACAGAGTTCCACAGGCGTGCAGTCCCAACCTTAATTCGCTGGATTACTTCGCTTGGTCATACGTCGAGAACATCCGAAATATGACCTCCTAAAGCACCAAAGCAAGCCTGAGCGTTGTCATTCACAGAGTATTCGCCAAGCTCCAGCCAGCGCGCGTTGAAAAGGTATGCTCCCAGTTCCGGACCCGTATCGAAGCGACGATTTAAGTTAAAGGAGATTACATTGACTAGATGTCAGCTCTACTATATAATCGAGTTACCTGAATTGATTTTTTTCAATAAAAGGTTTTTAAACCTGTAGTGTTGTTTTCTTTAGGGCGACAAATTTATCGTCCTTCTTTGACATGAATTCTTTATTTATGAAGAAGTCGAAAAGATATATATCCGTTATCTGTTTAAAAAACAACCAAAGTCGTACTAAAAACAAGATAGTACAAGGCACCTCAGAGAGAAAGAGCGAAAAGAGCCGGGCAATTGAGCAAGTATACGCATTATAGGATAACTAATAAACCGTGGAAGATTAATGACGGTAGTCACCGGGAATTGTCAGGTGATTTATGTTTCTTAACACCAAACTATTCTGATCTCTATTTTCATAAGGAATATATATATATATATATATATATATATATATATATATATATACTAGCAAAAGTACCCGTCGTTGACTGGGTTCAAAAACAGCCTACAGAAAATGGACTCTGATTTATGAAAGTATGATAGGTTATGAAAAGGAAGGGATGTAAAGAGATAGCTTCGAATTTGGGGGTATCAAAACCAAAGCAAAATATGATGAAAGTAAAAATAAAATAGATAAACCCCATAGTTTATTAAACCATACCTGTTCACACTGAAACACTTATCACAATATTCTGTGGATCTATATTAAAAAAAATCTTGTTAAACTTTGTGACATATTTCCATTGTATGGAGGTCAGGTACGAACGAACACCCCATAATTTTATTATACCATATATCTTCAAACTGAAACACAATTATCAAAGTATACTTATTCAGATAGATATGAAAAGTATTTATTATAGCGTGTGCCTATTTCCATTCTATAGAGGGCAGGCGCGAACGCAGACCCCACAATTTTATTATATCATCCCTATTTAAGTTAAAACATACTTATCAAAGTATTCTTATGTACATCTATATCAAAAAGACGTTTAAACGTTTTTTTTTAATTTTTAAATTTTTGTATTTCCATACTTTGTTAGAAAAGGCGCGTACGCAGACCCCACAATTTTAATGAATCATCATTATGCCTGATCAAACATACCCATTCCTGTGTCTCGATACATCTGCCATCGTTATATGTAATCAGTTTTTTTTAAATAGTCAACCGTATAGGAGCCTATTCGTGACCAGACACACACACATACACACAGACATTCAGCTTTATATATATATATATATATATATATATATATATAGATAGATAGATAGATAGATAGATATGCTTAATTAAGCTTCGTCACGACAGTCGAGTTTTTTTACGCACATTTTATCTTTCTTTTAATAATATTATTGGATTCCATTCCCGTTTCCTTGTACCTATTTGTGAATTGTTCCACGGATTTTTGCCTTTTGGATTACTTTGGATCATCTTCCAATTACGCGATTCCCTTGGATTTTACTTGTGTACATGGAAATTTAACTAACTTTCTTGGATTTTGCATTTTTGGATTTTACCGTCATTGGATACTTTACCTTTTACCAGACTATCCATTCACATGAAATAACTTTTTTATTCACCCTATTCCTTTTGCTTCATTTTTTGTTATCAAGTAAGATCTATGACTTACTTGTAGTTTCATCGAATACTTTTGCAAGCAAATTCCGATCACGCATTTTGCTAAATCCTACCTCTGATGAGAAGGAAAGTATTTCTTCGAAACTCCGCGGATTAAGGACTATCCATTTAGTGTTTTTTTTTAAAAATTAAATATGGTTTGAACTCTTTTTCGAAGTGTTTTTTAACATGTTTTATTAACTATTGTTCTTATATATATATATATATATATATATATATATATATATATATATATATAGTCTGATGGATATATATATATATATATATATATATATATATATATATATATATATATATATATATATATATATATAGCCAGAGAGGTTTCGTGTTGCGAGGTTCGAATCGTTCGACGGGTATTAATCGTTAAACCCTGCATTGGAGATTACCGAAAGGCTGAAACACTAGTGGCTGTAGGTATTTAATTATTATAGTAAAAAAAATAATTATGACAGCCCCTTTAAGAAATTCGTTTCTTTTCCTTGAGCACTTTCCGTTTAATTAAAGTCGGTCAATTTAGCTGTTATGCATAGATCATCGTATAACGATTAGATCACTCTTTGACTGACGTAAATGAACATTTAAAATTAAAAGGTTTAAATTCAACGCTATTTCACGCGGGTAATGATAGCCGAATTGATTAGGTCTTCGCTAATCGAGCCAGAGATGTATCGTGTTGCAGGGTTCGAATCGTTCGACTGGTATTACTCGTGACACCCTGTACTGAAGATTCACGAAAGGATGAAACACTAGTGTCCGTAGGTATTTTATTATTATAGTAAAAAAAGAAATTATTAATATACATAGACTATATTCCAAATCTCATGATATTGACCATGTTATTCCCTTAAATATTCTAACAATTAAAATCCATAACAGTAACTCTCCTGTAGCGCAAAATCATTCACTTAATTGTTATATCAATCACTGAATCTAATTTGCCCTTGAGTCATAAAATAAAAAAGAAGAAATTAAAAATATCAACCCACTAAAAAAATAAATAAATAAAATGTATTTGGGCATGATTACAAAATCCGAAAATTGGACGAGAAGTTGCAATTTCCATGATAGTTTATGTTTTATTACGTCATGTTACGAAATTACTGTTAGGAATTATAAATGTCAACGTAATTAGACAAATTAAAAGATGGTCAACATCATAAAATTTGGAATATACACTTTTGCAATTTGTTATATATATATATATATATATATATATATATATATATATACTAGCAGTTCAGCCCGGCTATGTACTGTTCATAACTTTATGTGCGTATGTATATATATATTTAAATATTTTACTTATATGCAGGTAACCTACATTCAAAATTTCAAGTGTTTGGACCCATAATTGAGGGAGGGGTTTGGCAGAGTCTGCAAGGGTAAACTCTTTCAACTTTGACCTTTTAACAGCCAAATTTTCGCCAAAAAAATGATGAAAAGCTTGCTGTATGTCTGAATACTTTTAAGTAAAATTTCAAATGTTTAGACCCAAAATTGTCTGAATACTTTGCTAAGGAACGGCAAAGATAAAATCTTTTGAACTTTGACGACTTAGCAGCCAATTTCTCGACATTAAAAAGCTTGCGCTATGCCCGAATACACTATATTTAAAATTTCAAATGTTTAGAGCATAAATTGGCTGAGTAACTTGATAGAGACTGGGTAGGTCAATTTTTCTTAACGTTTACCAAAATTTTGGCCCCTTAACATTTATTGATTTGGGCTTACATCAATTGAAAAAGTTTGGTCCAAGTAAACTGCATCTAAAATTTCAAGTGTTTAGGCACAAAATTGGCGGAGGAATTGTGTAGAGTTTCAAAGGCCAAATCGTTGATCTTTGACGCCTGTGACAGCCAAACTCCTGATTAAAACCGATTAAAAGATTTTCCCAAGGCTGAATACCCGTTATGTCAAATCTTGAGTCCGTAGACTGAAAATTGACAGAATGGTTTGATAGGGAAATATACAAAGACATACAGGCAGGCAGATCCATAAAAGACAAGGCCATCAAACCAGATATTGTTATATGGAACAAGTCTGAAAGAACTGCACTCATTGTCGATGTAACAGTCCCAACTGATTTCGGCCTTAACAGAGCTGAACAGGAAAAGATAACAAAATATCAGGACCTAAAAAATGATCTAAAAACGACATGGTCTCTGAAAGAAATAAACATTATATTGGTTGTGATAGAAGCAACTGGCTTAATAAAAAAAATCTTCATAAATACTTAGAAGCAATCCCTAGAAGACCAAGCTGGAATAAAATACAGATATCAGTCATAAAGGGAACAGTATCTATTCTTAAAAGAACCCTCGGATATAAATTTAAATCATAACAGAATCAAGTGTTAGCCCCAGGAGGGAGCCCCTTGATCTCTTCAAACTTACTGAAGTAAAATACAAAAAAAAAAGATACAATTTCACTTATATATAAATAATAGCAGTTCATTTTGGCTTTTCCCGGGCCCTATGTACTCTTCATAACTTTAGGTGCATATCTATATATTAAAAATGTGAATATGTACGGTAATTCCTTCCTATATAATAGACTCCCTTAACTACAATAGAGAAAAGTTATGAGAGACTGCAGTAGTCGAATTTTTTAATACTTTGATCCATATTTTGACCCCTTAACATTTTTTGTTTGGAGCTCAAATCAAATTAAAATTTTCGACCCATGTTTAAGTAATCTACATCTAAAATTTCAAGTGTTTCGACCCAAAATTGGCGGAGGAGTTTAGTAGAGTCTGTAAAGGTCAACTCTGTGAACTTTCACCTCTTGGCAGGCAAATTATTTCCCAAAAACTAATTAAAAAGCTTGTTGTATGTCTGAATACCCTTTCTGTAAAATTTCAAATGTTTAGACACAAAATTGGCTGAATAGTTTGCTAGAAACCGCAAATGTTAAATCTTTTGAACTTTGCCTCCTTCGAAGCCAAATTCTCTGGAAAAGGGGCTTAAAAACTTGTATTCTGTAAAATTTCAAATGTTTAGTCCAAAAATCGGCTGAATAATTTGGTAGAGACCGCAGAGGTCATTTTTTTTAAAAACATTGACTCCTATTATAATTCTTTAAAATTTGTTTTTTAGGCTAAAATCAAATTATAAAGTTAGATCCATGTCCTTAAAAGCTATATCAAAATGATTTAAGTTTTTAGACCCAAAAGTGTCGGAGGAGTTGTGTAGAGTTCTTAAAGGTCAAATCGTTGAACTTTCACCCGTTAAGAGACAAATTTTTGTCCGAAAACGTACCAACTAGATTTTCCCTAAATCTCAATACCCGTATGTCAAATTTCGAGTCTGTAGACTGAAAAAAAAAAAAAAAAAAAATATATATATATATATATATATATATATATATATATATATATATATATATATATATATACAATATATATATATATATACAATATATATATACAATATATATATATACAATATATATATATATACAATATATATATACAATATATATATATATAAATATATATATATATATACAATATATATATACAATATATATATATATACAATATATATATATTGTATATATATATATATATATTGTATATATATATTGTATATATATATATATATATATATATTGTATATATATATTGTATATATATATATATATATATATATATATATATATATATATATATATATATATATATATATATATATATATATATATATATATATATATATATATATATATATATATATATATATATATATATATATATATATATATATATATATATATATATATATATATATATATATATATATATATATATATATATATATATATATATATATATATATATATATATATATATATATATATATATATATATATATATATATATATATATATATATATATATATATATATATATATATATATATATATATATATATATATATATATATATATATATATATATATATATATATATATATATATATATATATATATATATATATATATATATATATATATATATATATATATATATATATATATATATATATATATATATATATATATATATATATATATATATATATATATATATATATATATATATATATATATATATATATATATATATATATATATATATATACACACACACAACTGACGTGCCCGGACGTGCAATACGCTTAAACACAATCTTTTAATTAATGCAGTGTGTATTTGTATTTTTATAGAATCAATCCTGTATTGAATATTATTTATTACCAGGAATAATTTGCCGGAGGGACTTATTCCTAAAAAAAATAGCACAAATAATTATGATCATTTTGCTTATCAAATTCCGTCTGTATTTTTAAAATATCACCTCAGTTGATATTTGGGCTTTTGTTTAGTTTTAAAATATGCAAAAAAAAAAAAAAAGAATTTATGCGATTTTAAATGGTATCTCCTTTTTTATCATAAATTAAATTCATTAAAAAGAAAAATAATATAATAAAATGGTGAGATACACCCGAACATTAACACGGGATCTGTAGTCGAATGTACTCAAACTGAACTATATATACAAATGTAAAGAATTCTGCTTTTTTCTTTTACAAAAACAGATTATTTGTTAAGATTTTATTATCTCTATTACCGGTGCAACTAAACATATTCTCCTGTAAAAATTATTATTTCTTATCCATGAGAAAGAAGGGTTATTTTTAGGATCGTTTTTTTTTCTCGATTTTCGATACTTATCGGATGAATATCTGTACAAAACATATCTAAGAACACTGCCAGACATATAAATTACCCTTATGTTAACTTTTTAAAAAATAGGCGCAGCCGATTTGGAACACACAGACAAAATTATATATATATATATATATATATATATATATATTTAATTTATTTATTATTTTTTAGTTTTTTTTAATGTTGCAATGTAATAGCGTGTTATTCAAACGGCAAAAATGAGACGCAACTGATTTTAATATGTATATTGGATTTGAGCTGAAATTATAAACAGTAATATTAATGTCATTAATAGTTATGATAATGATAGTACAGAAAAGTATTAATAACAAAGGTGATAGTTTTGAATAATAATAATAATAATAATAATAATAATAATAATAATAATAATAATAATAATAATAATGAAACTCCCGAAGAGGGCAGAGTTAGAGACAATGTCGAATTTTTAATGTGGCGTAAATTCCGTCCTCCCCTCTATAGAGATGGCACGCAGAATAGGGACGAAAATGAATAAATAAGTTAATAAATAAATAAATAAATAAATAAATGAATAATAATAATAATAATAATAATAATAATAATAATAATAATAATAATAATAATAATAATAATTTTTGCAAGGACCGAAAAGGAGCTAGAGACACTAATTAACACTACCAGGATCTTCAGCGAAGATATCTAAATGGAATTTGGAATGGAAAAGTGCGAAACCACAAGTTATAAGAAAGGGAAAACTAGAAACGACATGGAACTACCCAACTAAACAGAAATACGGGCACTAGGGGAACAAGACGACTATAAATACTTGGAAATACTGGAAGCGAACACCGGAGCAACAGAAATGAAGGAGAAAATTGGAAAAGAATACCTCAGGAGAACAAGAAAACTCCTGGAAACGAAATTATATAGCAAGAAACCTAATAAAGGGTAAAAATACATGGGCAGTATCACTAGTAAGATACTCTGGACTGTTTATAGGGTGGACAAAAGAAGAACTGAGACAACTCGACCAGAAAACCAGGAAACTCATGACTATGCATAAAGCACTACACCCAAAGAACGATATTGACAGACTCTACGTGTAAAGGAAAGACGGCGGAGAGGACTGATCTTTATAGAAGACTGTGGGAAGGACACGAAAAAAGACTAGAAAAATACATATTGCAAAACACTGAAAGGATAATTATGGCAGCGGAGGCATGAAAAAAAAAAAACAGAAAACAGAGAGACAAACGACAAAAGGAGAAAATAGAAATGGGAAGAGAAGCAACCCCACGGAAGATTCATGAGAATGACAAAAAATAAAAATAATGAAAAGAACATACAAACCGAGAAACTGAATCTCTAATAACTGCAACACAAGATAACTCCATATCAAAGCAAGGATCGATAAAACACAAGAAAACAGCAAATGCAGACTCTGTGGACAAAGAGACGAAACGATAAACCATATAGTAAGTGAATGCAACAAACTTGCTCAAAAAAAATACAAAAACAGGCATGACCAAGTGAGGGGGGTGGTACACTGGGAATTGTGTAAACGACTACATTTTGAGCGTATGGACAAATGGTAAAAGCATAAACCCGCAACAGTACTTGAAAACGAGAACCACAAACTCCTATGGGACATGGGCATGGACATACAGTCGGACAAACCCATCCAAGCAAGAAGACCAGATGTCGTAATAATTAACCAGAAAGAAAAATCCTGTCAAATTGTAGACTTTGCAGTCCCAGTTGAACACATGGTGAGTATGAAAGAAAAGGAGAAACTAAGCAAATACACAGAACTAGCCAGAGAGTTAAAAGGGATTTGGATGATGACGAAAATCAAAATAGTACAGATAATAGTAGGAGCATTAGGAACAATTCCGAAAAACTTCGAAAAAAGAATGTAAGAAATTAGATCAGAGGAATAACTGCAAAATTACATCGACTAACGATAATGAAAACGACTGAAATATTAAGGAAAACCCTTGAATACGGAGAATAATACAAGACAATATAACGAATAAGCGTTACACGGAATGAATAACACCGAAACTGCATATTTACAAGTTCTACAACCCCCATCATGCATTCCCCCAATTGTTTCATCACCGTTCCCCCAATAAAAAAGTGATACCAAAGGGCTGAGAAGGGTCAATAACGATTGAAAGACCGAGAAGCGAGCGCCAACAAGACCTCGGCTGGACAAGCGCAAAGAGAACTGGGACCTTGGGGAGGCTGAGTTCCACTCAAATTCCAGTATAAACCAATGCCCACTACCAGCGATAAATCAATGGTAAGCGGCTGTTGCGATGATGCAAATTCATTTACAAATGCTATCGAAGTAGGTGGAGATTGTTGTCACTCAGCTTCCAGAGAACAACTGAGGTTTCCAATCAGATCGTTTGTTGACTTGTATGAAAGCTCCATGTGAGCCAATATAAAAAATAATAATAATAATAATAATAATAATAGTAATAGTAATATTGTGTAAATAATAATATTTATATTTAAAATAATAATAATAATAATAGTAATAATAATAGTAGTAATACTACTACTACTAATAATAATGATAATAATAATAATAATGATAAATAATGTAATAATAAGAATAACAAGAAAAGAATAACGTGTGTTAGCTATAAAACGAAAAGATGTAATATACATATTGAAATCAATATAGAACAAGAACAGGTTAATACACACGTATAAGTATATAAATATGTGTAGGTGATTGTGTTACTTAATTATTTTTTGAAGTATTTGTAGAATTTAAGTTGGCCAAGGTCTGTGTTAAGACCTGTCTTATGAGTGTTAACTCGGATTATCCATTGTATTTCTTTTTGTTTTCGTATTTTTTGATGGGAAATTTGAGTGTATTAGGAGGCATCTAATATTGTCTATAGTGTGTCTAGGTAAATTGAAGTGGTTTGCTAGTGGGGTGGGGGATTTTGTCTGATTGTCGCTTTATGATTGTTTAGGCGGATTCTAAAACGTGTCGGAGTTTCTCCAATGTACCATCCATTGTTGAAAATGAAGCAATATATATATAATATATATGCCATTAGAACTGTCACATGTTAGACGCGGCGGTTTTGTGTGAGTGTTACATTCAGGTATATTGAATAGTGGTGTGGTATTTAGATGTATGCATATAAGATATCGCGGTTTATTGCATCTATAATTGCCATTGTGCTGTGTGTCCTGTGCGTGTTTCCGGGTGAGTATGGCTGAGAGATTGGGTGGTTGTTTGATCGCATTAATTGATGGAAGGTGAAATATAGACTTAATAGTTGGGTTATTTTTTGGGTTGTTGTAAGTTTTCTTTAGGCGTGTTGTAATTTTATGCATGTGTTGGCCGTGGTTGAAAACCATGGAGATTCGTTTGTTAATCTTTTAGTTTTTGTTTGTACTGGAGAAGACGTGATCTGTCGATTTTATTTGTTTTTTTATGGCTTGTTTTATATACTTAATGGGATATTGATTATTGATGAATTTTTGTGTAAGCTTTTTGATATGGTGTATGTAGTCTAGGGGGGTCCGAACAGATGCGTTTTATTCGTATGCATGGACTGTAAATGATAGATTTTTTTTAGGTTTAATGGATGGTGCTATAGAAATTGAGGAATGTCTGATTGTCAGTGGGTTTAATACTTTACTGTACTATTAATTAATTACATTATTGCTACCGTTTAATAATTTCATTTCTATTCCATTATACATCTTGAAATCAATTGCGTCTCATTTTTGCCGTTTGAATAAAACGCTATTACATTGCAACATCAAAAAAATTATAATAAATAAAAAACACAATATTCTTCCACAAACGGCTAAAATAATTAACGTGAACGTTTTCGAACATGATTGCTAGGAATGAACGCTGTCCACGCTACAAATCTCCAGTTCTTTAAACGGCTTCTTTTTCTTTTTCATTTCGATACATTGTGTGACCAAGAGCGGAGGTCCGTTGAAATATAAACAATAACAATAAAATTATAAAATACAAAAAGTGATATCGTTTTTCATGCTTCAAAAAAACCACATAACCTTTAAATCACTATCCTAGAAGCATACGTGGACCTTTAACATTATATATATATATATATATATATATATATATATATATATTAATGAAAACGTGGAATTAAATTCTGTAAATTTAATCATTGTCGACGTAGAAATACAAACATTTAAACTTTTTACTTAATCCCTTGATTTTTCATCAAAGGAAACGTTTTTCGCAAATAATGTTTAAATTTTGATATTTGGGTTTAGCACATAGATTGAAAACCTATATAAAAAAAACTTGCATGAACACTTTAAATGAAGCCAAAATTTATCAAGTATATTCTATGGTGTTGTAATATGAAGTATATTCTATGGTGTTGTAATATAAAGTATATTCTATGGTGTTGTAATATATATATATATATATATATATACATATATATATATACATATATATATATATACATATATATATACATATATATATATACATATATATATATATATATATATATATATATATATATATATATATATATATATATATATAAGCTTCGACAACAACATCCAGCAATAGTCAGCAGATAAGGTCCTAATTCTCTTCCATGAAATTCGTTGTGCTAGATCGGCCCTGCAAAAGTTGAACGAAATGGTTTGCGAAACTCTACCTCTTGCACCATATTTTTCACACCACTCACTTACCAGTCAAGCATCTCGGTAAGAATGTATTAAAAACATAAACGATATGAAAATTTATCGCCACCAGAGCGCAAGATTTTCACGTTACGAGCATTTTATTTTTCATTGGCAAAAGTGCGTGGATTCTGATAGTGCTGGTTTCTATCAATATTTATTTTGTCATAGCTGAGATATATTCATCTCGTTTTAAAAGTTAAAAACTGCGAGAAATTCTTGGCAACCTGATATATACGGACATTGTTCGAAAAATCAGATCATATAGTATCACTGGAAGAATGCATAATGTAATTAAATCCTTCTTCAGTAAGAGAAAAAATCAGGTTGTTCTCGGCGGTCGTACATCTAAACATTATGATATAAATGTGGGAGTACCTCAGGGGTCTCTCGTGGGACGCTTATTATTCCTGATATTCATAAATTACCTCCCTGATAAAATTGTCTCTAAGATAAATATATTTGCTGATGACACCACTCTATAAGTAAATAACAGAAAAACTAGATGAAGACCTCCAATCTGTTGTTGAATTGGAACAAAAATGGATGGTCACATTCAATGCTGCCAAGACTAAGCTTGTTTCCATCAACAATTACGAGAAACCTTCTCTACCACCAATGGCAATGGCAAAAACACATTACCTGAAAATACTTTGTTTAAACTCCTCGGCTTAAGTTCACAGGAAACATGAACTGGAATAGATTCATTAGGAGCATTGCCAAGGCTACTGCGAAGAAGATGGGCTCTCTCTACCGTGCTAGAAAGTTACTTACCATGTTCGAAAGCTAGTTACGCTGCCAAGTATACTACAAGTATCCTGTACCTCTATAAGGCCACCATTCGCCCATGTATGGAGTATTGTGGTCACATTTGGGCTGGTGCATCTTCTACTTGTCTCTCACTCCTGAACAGGGTTCAAAAGAGAGTCGCCAACCTGATAGGTTCTGAACTGTCATCTAGGTTTAAGCCTCTGACTCATCGAAGAAATGTTGCATCCCTCTGCCTGTTCTACAACAACTTTAATGGTGAATGCTCTGACAAACTACAAGCAAGTGTACCCTCTCGACGAATACCCCCCGAAAAACCTGACAAGCAGCAAAATCCCACCCCCTCACAGAGATCCCTATGTGTAAGAAAACATTCTACTCCAATTTTTTCTTACACAGAACTGCTAGACTTTGGAACTCACTTCCGGGATTCTGATTCCCAAATGTACTGACATGCAGAAGTTCAAGTGTAATGTGAACAGGCATCTTTTCTTTTACATAAGGATCACCACTTATCAAGGCCCGGAAGCCACTCGGAGATTTTGTGTACAATAATCAATGGGATAATATCGTAGAAATAGTTGGTGTTGGAGATTTGATAAAGTGTCTTAGTTAAGGGGGCGATTAATCAGGAATTTGTTTATGTTGGACTTGAAGACGTCCATGTTGTAGTCATGTGGTAAACAGGCAAACGGAAGAGAATTCCACAGGCGTGCACTTCTCAGAAAAAAGCTATGTTCATGGAATCTACGTGTTGATTTAGGCACAGATAAAGAGTGGGGAAAATTACTGACAGTGGTTTTAGCTAGACGCATGTTTGTTATGAAGGATTGGCGAGGGGGGGGCGACCAGAGATTTGAGCTCGGAAAAGCACTTGCCATGGAAATAATAATGATAATAATAATAATAATAATAATGATAAATAATGTAATAATAAGAATAACAAGAAAATAATAATGTGTTTTAGCTGTAAAACGAAAAGATGTAATATACATATTGAAATTAATATAGAACAAGAACAAGTTAATACATACGTATAAGTATATATGTATGTGTAGGTGATTGTGTTACTTAATTATTTTTTGAAGTATTTGTAGAATTTAAGTTGTATGTGTTAAGACCTGTCTTATGAGTGTTTAGTCGGATTATCCATTGTATTTCTTTCTGTTTTCGTATTTTTGTTGATGGGAAATTTGAATCTATTAGGAGGCATCTAATATTGTCTATAGTGTGTCCAGGTAAATTGAAGTGGTTTGCTAGTGGGGTGGGGGATTTTGTCTGATTGTCGCTTTATGATTGTTTAGGCGGATTCTAAAACGTGTCAGAGTTTCTCCAATGTACCCTCCATTGTTGCAAATGAAGCAATATATATATATATATATATATATATATATATATATATATATATATATATAATATATGCCATTAGAACTGTCACATGTTAAACGCGGCGGTTTTGTGTGAGTGTTACATTCAGGTATATTGAATAGTGGTGTGGTATTTAGATATATGCATATAAGACATCGCGATTTATTGCATTTATAATTTCCATTTTGTTGGATGTCCTCTTTGTGTTTACACAGTGGTTTTAGCTAGACGGGTGCTTATCATGAAGTATTGGCCAGGGAGGACCAGAGATTTGAGCTTGGACGAGCACTTGCCATGGAAATAACGATAAAAAAGTCAGGCTCGCAACGTCTATTCTGTGGGAAAGAAGTTGCAGAGAAGAGAAAACAACATCCCCCACTAAGCCACGAAGTCTATTTTGTACTTTGTCACGGAAGATAGGTTGTTTTTTGAAGCTCCACCCTAGATATGGCAGTACTCCATCTTTGGACGTACTTGTCTTTTATAGAGATAGAGAATTGCATCTGTAGTGAGACATCTTCTGGAGCGGTAGAAGGATCCCACCATTTTCCCAGCGGCCCGGGCAACAGACTTGATATACGTGTTCCATTTCAGATCAGGAGTAAAGGTCAAACCCAAGATCTTGTCAAAACATGAAGCCTCCCCAAGACGAGTGCCATCCATTTCAATTGATGCCAGATGAGGAACAGAGCGTTGATGATGTAAAGTTAGGGGTTTGGTTGTAGATGCATTAAAAGTTACCAGCCATCTTTTCTCCCACTGAACCACGCGCTCAAGATAAGAGGAGAGGGAATCAGAGAAAGCTTTGTAATTTACGGCCTTTGATGTGTTGCCGTAGATGGTCGTATCATCAGCATAGATGTCAACGAATGATTTAAGTATGTATGTGTTTTGGGAGATCATTGATGTAGATCAGGAAGAGAGTTGGCCCCAGGATGGACTCCTGGGGGATTCCAGCATTAATACTGTGGGCCCATCAACCACTACTCTTATGAACCTATCAGAGAGAAATGATTTAATTATTGAGAAAACATTTCCAGTTATACTGTAGCTGGAAATCTTGTGAAGTAGGCCCTTATGCCAAACCTTATCGAAGGCCTTTGATATGTCAAAAGCAATTGCCCTAGAAAAGAAAGCCTTTGTCGAGAGATTCACTAATCCTAGAGGATATAACTGTTAGCACATCTACTGTAGATCTAGCAGAACGGAAACCATATTGCATATCACTAAGGAGGTTATTTCTGCTGAGGTGGTTGACTATTTCTTTATATAATATGGATTCCAGTAACTTACTCCTGACACACAAGAGACTTATTGGTCTGTACTGAGAGGGAAATGACTTATCACCTGAGTTCTTAAATACATGTATAGTGACGAGGTTTTCCAGGGTGTTGGAAAGCACTTCTCCTTAAGGCAACGCTTAAACAGTTTTGTAAGTATGGGGGCAAGTTCTGGTCGAAGCTATTTCAACACTATAATTGGAATGCCGTCTGGGCCAGTTGTTTTACTGGAATCAAAATTCTTGATTAGTTTGGAGACTTCCTGCACAGATATTTGTCTGTTGTAGGAGGAAATACGGGGAGTTGATGCCTTTCGTCGCAGAGTGGAGAGTTAGCTGCAAAGTTATTGGCGAATAGTTTGGTCTTGTCTGATGCTGATGAGATGAACTCAGGTCCATTGATGATAGTTGGGATAGAACGCACGAATCTGTTCAGGATCCTGTTTGCTATTTGCCAAAACTAGTGGGAACCAAGCCCCTGCTCAGCTACTTTGGATTTGACGGACTGAGCATATAGGTCTCTTACATTTTTTATTACTTTTGTACAGGGGTTGCTGGCAGTCCTGAAGGCAGCTTTAGTCTCAGTACATCTATTACGTTGATAGCTATGGAAAAAGTGATTTCTGTTCACAATAGCAGCAGCAAATTCTGGGGAGAACCATGGCTGGCTGTTAGGCTTTTGTTGGAATTGTTTTGATGGTATGAATCGGTCTTTGTCTACAAATTAACCATTCGGCCAAGTCTGATACTTTAGAGGATACATCTTTTTTAAACATGGGATGCAGAGGTAGATGAGATATGAATGTACGGAAGCTATTCCAGTCAGCCATAGAGTACCGATATACAGTACGGTGGAGAGGTACATCTTAAGACTTATTGTATTTCATTTTTATCTTAACTGATACAACTGTGTGATCGGAGTATTCCAGTGGAGATAGAACGGAACATGAACATAGCTCAGGGGAAGTTGTGAGAAAAAGGTCTAGATGCCTTGCATACTGACCAGTAGTATCGGGCCCACGGGTGGGTTCGTGAACAATCTGAGTGAGGTCATAGACAATGGGAAAATCATGACAGAACCTCTCCCCATCAGCTGTCTTATTTGAGTGGGTCAGCCATTCCACATTATGGATATTGAAGTCACCGCAAATGTGAATGGTAGCCGAAGGATGTGAAGACAGGATGAGGTCTATTTTCTCAGATATACTCTTAAGGACAGTAACCCCGCTGTTGTGGGGGCGATAGAGATCAACTATGAATGCGTTGGTGTAAGCAAGTGCAACGCGGAATCACATATAACGTAAATTAGGGTCTTCTCTGGAGATATATTTACTACACGGGAAGCCATCTTGAATGTAAGCGCATATTCCATGTTCATAGCGATCTTGGGGGGGGGGCAGATTTAGATGTTAAGTTAGAGTATCCTTTTATATGAACTCTTCTATGGAAGAGGTCGGCCCTATGCCAGTTTTGCTTAGAAAAGTAAGTCCGGTTTCGTCTCCTGTAATTGGGTTTCAACCTCTGGAAGTTGGAGAAGGAGACATGGTAGTAGGAGTCTACGTTGGAGGTTGGGGTTTTAGGTTTATTGTGTTTTTTGGAAATATTTCATGTTGAGTTTTCGGGGTTTGTAGAACTGGTCGACAGACTTGGTTTGAGTAGGACAGAGAGGGAATGTAAGAGAGAAGAAGGGATGAGTTTTTTGTAGCACACGAAAACGTAAAGCCGTAACAATTACCCACTAGTATGGCATCGAGAGGTCCCACCAGAAACTACTGCATGGTCCAGAATCCATTCATTAACTGGCAATATAGCAGCCGCAGTACTTTAAAACTGTTGATATGACAGCCTCCTTAGTGGTTAACCAAGGTTCGCGTCCCTGATTATCAGGCGGGTAACGTCAGCCCAGATGAAACGTTTACCTCCAGCATCCTTACTAGTGACGTGCTCACAAGGATAGACATAGAAACCGAAAAATATTCGACATTTTAGGCTACTGTTTACTAAGTATTACCGACCATGAAAGCAGCTTTTTCTTCACACTTTGTCAGAAAAATCACTCATTGGAAATGATGACTGAGGGACAAAAAAGGAGAAGCGAAAGTTACTGGAGCTGCCGATAGCACAGCCACAATGTATTATCTACTCTCCATTCAAGAAAAAAAAAACAGAATGTAAGGACTTATTAATATCTACTTAATATAAGTCCGTTACTCCGTTCTCAGTTTAGGAGAGTGTTTGAAAATAATCTTCCCTCCCATTATTATGGGTGAATATTTTATTTTATTATTTTGGGGGGAAGGGCTTTATCTAACGTCGATAGAGAATGGTTTGAGCCTTACAGCTTTACCTTTATAAGATACCGTAATGGAACTTTCTTTTTGTAAGGTCGAGTTTTTTTTTTGTATTAATTTAGTTTGAAAGAACCCGTTTAAAAGCTCGCTAAGAGTAGAACAATTTTGCTTAGGTACTAAGTTTAGGCTGGTTGAGAAATAATGCATACTGCTGAGAAAAAGCATTTTTCAGTGTTTAGCTTATAGTGCAGATATAATTTGGAGAAAAAAAAACAACAGAAAAAAAGAGCAAAAGAAAGATAAGGGCAGTTGAAATGTTCAGAAATTTAGTTAAACCTGAAAAAAAATAAATGAATAGAAAATAAGATCTGCAATACATAAGTTTTTGCGATATCAAGAAAGGTGGATTTCAAAATTATAGATAGAAAATGGCGTAACTTAGCTTTGGAAGAGTTTGACCATGCGGTCTCGAGTTCATATCGAGGAAGAGGGTAGACCTAGTCGTCTGATTTCTGCCGGGTACTTAAGGGGAAGTGTTGGGGGGGTAGGGGATGGCAGCTTGGGTTTTGGATTTTTATTTATTTATTTTCTTTTTTAATTCAACAATGCTTTGTTTTTATTTTGTTTTTGTTGGCTTTAACTACATCGAAAGAGAATGTTCTAGTATCTTAGCTTATATAAGACCGTTACTCCGTTCCCAGTTTAGGAGAATATTTGAAAATAATCTTTCCTCCCATAATTAATCGTGAATATTTTATTTTGGGGGTGGGGGGATTTGTCTAACCTCGATAAAGAATGATTTGAGCATTCGGGCTTTACCTTTATAAGATACCGTAATGGAACTTTCAATTTGTGTGTGTGTGTATTTTTTTTCTGTATTAATTTAGTTTGGAAGAACCCGTTTAAAAGCTCGCTAAGAGTAGAACAATTTGGCTTAGGTACTAAGTTTAGACTGGTTAAGAAATAATGCATACTGCTGAGAAAAAGGATTTTTCAGTGTTTAGCTTATAGTGCAGATATAATTTGGAGAAAAAAACAGAAAAAAAAAGCAAAAGAAAGATAAGTGCAGTTGTATTGTTCAGAAATTTAGTCAAACCTGGAAAAAAATAAATGAATAGAAAATAAGATCTGCAATACATAAGTTTTTGCGATATCAAGACAGGTGGATTTCAAAATTATAGACAGAAAATGGCATAACTTAGCTTTCGAAGCATCTTGCTACCTATCTCTATTCATAATATCCCTGCGACTTATCTCCCCGATAGTAGCTCCCTACTTCAAAGTGGCACTTTGCCTTGTTTGGGGTGAAAATTGAATAAAATAAAAAAAATCATTTTGACCAAGATGGGCATCAAGAAAGTTTCTCACCCTCCCTATAATCCAGTCTATGATTTATTATTCCCTAAGCTCAGGGAAATCTTAAGATGCTTTCCGTATGAGACAATTGAGGAGATGAAATAGATAGTGATCAGGGTCATTGACAAACTTACATAAGAGGATTTCCATGGGTCTTTCCAAAAGTTGTTGAAATTATACAAGTGCGGGGCAAATTACTCCGAATGAGACTAGAGTTTCATGTGTGTACTCCCGATAAAAGTGCTCATACCAAAGGAGTTTGGAAACTTATTGAAGACACATCGAAATATAGTAGGTGCTTTCTAATCAAGTAACACCGGTAAATATGCTTAATTTATATCTTTCAAAACTAAATCGGGAATAGTGTTTAAAGTTGGACGGTGACGACGGTAAAGCAGGCCAGAACACGAACGGACGTGATGAGTGTGTTAAGTCCGAATCGAGTTAGTTTTATGAATAATACTTTCAATTCTGATGATCTCAATGTTCCCTTGGTTATTCCCTTATTTATCTGAGGAGATTATAGAGAGCATTCTGAGTAGAAAATTATGCCAACAATAATATTTTCAGATTCAACCAATATTATAATGATGTCTTGAAATTGTATTAGACTTGTTGTACCGATCGCAAAATAATAATTCACTGAATGATAAAACAAAAGCGTGCTAAAAAATTAAAAAGAACACCATTTAATGCAGTTCTTCAGCTTTTTACTTTTTCTATAAACAGTCGTTCCCTTGTCAATTAAATGTTGCTGTATGCTTGTTAAACATGGACCCTTGCAGTGGATTGAGAGGAGATGATTCAAGTCCCAGAAATGAGATGCTTCAGAAGACTGCTTGGCATCTCTTAACAGGACTACATTACCAAAACAAAGAAAAACAGAAAAAAAACAGAATAAGCTAAGCCAATGGCCACAAAATAAAATGGTTCGAACAGGTAACGAGAGGAGAGAGGCTTGCCAAGACAGTGCTCCATGGGGCAGTTAGAGGAGAAAGAAAGAAGGGAAGATAGAATAAGAGATGGGAATACATCACAGAAAGGACAGGATTGAAGCTGAGCGAGACGGTCAGACGTTTGGAGGACTGTATTTATTAGCTTCCCACTGAGAAAATAAGGCAGAAGGCCGTTTTTTAAATGTGCAGAGGGGGAGGGGAAGAGGGGACCAGCTCTAAAGGTGGGGATGGGAGCTGGATAATGAGAGCCTGCTGATATATAGGGTTGCCCTTACATGGACCATGACAATGGTCTTTGATTGCAGAAACTGTCGTTACAGATACTACATTTTGATCTTGGTCTGAAGGCCGCGGGGGGTGGTCGGCTCGGAGGATAAGGAAGGATAGAGAGGATGGTTAACAGGTCATCTGTAGCGCCTCAACGGCAACAGCCACGGGGCAGGTGAAGGTGAAAAATAACTATTAATTGAAAAAAAAAAGAAATGTCTTGAAGCAAAATGTAGTAGGCAAAAAACAAAAATCAGGAACACAGATAGGAAATAGTCAGTATCGGCCACCTCTAGAAGAGAGGTGTTTTTGTCTGTAAGAACCGTGGAGAAAGAAGACAAAAAATAACAGAAAGAAAAAAAATCTCGCTCCTCGCAGGCACGTGGTTCGTCACAAAGCGCTATCCAATCGCCAGAACAATCTACACACAATCTGCAGGACGCCCCCTGACTTCTTTCCAGTGACCTGCCTTTATAGCGGCCGGGAATTATGTATTTGCATAATTGCGCGGGAGCAAACAGATTCTACGATAATTGCATGGGGTAAACGCTAATAAAAACCCATGGACGCCATCTTGGAACTCTCTCTTCCGCTCAGGTCGAAACACAACAGACGTATCCGAAGTAAGCTCTCTATTTCCCTTCATTTCGGTTATTGTTAATTCTGCTACATTCCCCCCTTGATCTCATGATCACAAACGGGGTAAGGGGCAGTCATATTGTCGGGTACTTCTTCGAAGAACCTGAGGCAGCACTTCCTCCTTGCCATCTTCCTCATTACCACCGTTATTGCCACCAGTCTGTTCTATAGGCGGTGTTTCATAATCAGGGCCGGTGGGGGGCAGTATCCGTCTTTGTCGGGTACTCCTTCGTAAAGACAATACGGGTGGTCCGCCTTCCGATTCTTCAATATGTGCATTATATGGCTCAGACTCCTCTCCGTCGCCCTGCATCATACTCTCTGTCCTTTCAGAAGACATTGTACTATCTGTGTATTCCTCTTCCTCCGATGTAACAACATAATGGCGAGGGCGCAGATCTTTCACGTAGCGAGGCACACCATCCACCAAAATCGATTGAGGGCTGATTACCTTAGTCAACTCACCCTTGCCGAACCTCGTGGTACATCGATTTTGCGGTCTTTCGACGCACACGCAATCTCCAACCTGGTAAGAGCTGTTCTTAGGACCTGGGGACGCAGTTGCGAGATTGGTCTCCTTTATTCGAACTTCGTATCGATAAATCCTGTTGGCAGGCGCAGTGAATGGAGATGTGTCGTCTCTTGGTGTAAGGTTATATCAGTAGACAGTCTCCTGTATGGGACAGCTCATTCTAGCCGCTATTCGTTTCACTGTACGATGACATCGCTCCTCTATGCCATTCCCGGCTGGAGCATACGCACAACGGAATCGCAAGTGAATTCCCCAATGCTTGGAACGCGTTGCTGCAGAAAGCGGTGTCATTGTCTAAAAGGATTTCATGCGGCGAGCCACGCTCGAGGAACACTGCCCCCAACTGATTAATCACGCTTGCTGAGTCCTGCCTTGCCAATTTCATCCAAATGGAGAAAGGCGATGCGCCACAGCCTGTTAGGGTTAAAAGTGGAAGGTGCCATAATGCCAATTCTCTGCCAATTCTCGTTTACTTCTAGCTTTCCCTTTTCCCGCCTGACTGGCGCTGGGTCAATGGACTGACTTCTCTCACATTTCCGTATGACCGGATGTCCACTACCTTTGTGAATAGCCATGATTTGACTCTCATCCAGCTCGTCTGTGTGAACCACGCCTATCACCGGGTCAAACCCGTTTTTCTTTTTCATTGCCTCAACCCACCACTGTGGTACTCGTGTCAATCGGTCAGCGATGCTTCGTACTGATGCAACCAGTGTCACGTCCACTGTCAGCCCGTACTCTTTCACAAGCTCCTTGAGAGTGCTTAGTCGCCTCCTAATAAGCAAATCGCTTGCTGTTTTGGTGCGTGCTCGCGCCTTTCCGGTTAGCGTGTCTGAGACCGAATGGTATACGCAGACAGAATCTGTCTTTATATGTAGCACCTTGCTCTGCCACCGAAGAGCCAAATTGATGCCTTTCAATACAGCATCCAGTTCGGCTAAGTTGATATGTTGAGAATCATCTTCAGGTCGCAGCCAACATGCATCTTCCAACACAGTTTCACGCATCTCCAACGCTGCACTAATTGCTAGGGACCTAGCATCCACCCATATATTGAATTCTTTGCCATCCACACACCAATTTCCCCGGGCCGGATGGTTCTGCTGCGCAGATTCTAAGGTTTCGAACGTCATACGATGCAGTATGGCGTCCCTTGCTTCATCATTCCAGCCCTTCGTTACTGAACTTACTCTCATTCTGAGTATTCCACAAGCCACACTAAGCCAACCTCACACCGGAAAGTGCCGGACAAGTTTACCGAACAAGGAAAACATTGTTTGTCGCGTAAAAAAGCTAGGAGCCTTTGGAATTGCATTTCCTTGCTTCCACCGCAGTTCACTGCGTTCCATCCTGACGGTCAATCCCATCACCCGTGCACCATCCTTCAACCGCTCCGAGTTCTTCCTCTCCATCCCGAACTGTGCTAGGTGTTCTCTTACATATGTCGCGGGCACTAAGTCTTCGTTGACAAAAATGTCATCAATGTAAGCAGATGCTGCACGACTTACAAATTCTTCCTGAGATAATACTTTGCTGAAATTCTTCTCATAATCAGGCGGGGGGGCACATTCAAACCGAATCCCAGACGGGTCAAACAGTATTTTTTTCCGTCGATTTCCACAGTTTGGTATGGCCACAGTGTCTCATGGACCCGGACTTACAGGTATGCTCTCCTGAGGTCGAGTAGAGACACATTAGCATCTTTTTTCTCCAAACGCGCAGCTTAGCCGCACAGATATCTGCGTTTGCCGTAAACGCGTCTACGTAATGATTTAGCTCCCGGTAGTTCATCCCCGGGCGCACTTTGGTTTTGTTCTGCTGTATCACATCCATCAGGGGAATTAGGACTTTGGAGGTTCCCAATTTATCCTCTGGGTACGACACGAGCCAACCATTATCTATCAAGGTGCGGAGCTCCTGCGGGTATTCTTCACGGATTTCTGCCGGTACTGGGTATTCTGACACTCGATTGTGTGCCTTTCAGGGGGGGTCCTCCGACGACTTCCACGATGCGGTCCACGTTCGGTTTTAATGATCAAAGGTGGTAGTAGAAATCCGGTTCATTAATAGAAATGGCTGCGCATTTAATATTTTCCTTCCGCCAAACCGCACTGATCCCGAAGGCTTAACAATGACACCTCCCAGAGCTTTTATGGTATCGATCCCTAGACGTAAGTCAACCCCCAGCGCTAATAAAAACCCATGGACGCCATCATGGAACTCTCTCTTCCGCTCAGGCCGAAACACAACAGATGTATCCGAGGTCAGCTTTCTATTTCCCCTCATTTTGGTTATTGCTAATTCTGCTACAGTTATTCTTATGCACATAGCGTATCAATTCGAAAATTCTACTGTTGGTACTGGTTTTCCCGATATTTTCTTGTCAATATATTTTTCTAGAAAAGTTATCGAGTACTTACGCGAGCGATTCGAACTTGGAACACCTAGGACGAAAGTCCCTGTCGTAAACCACCAAACACCCGTTACTTCATAACAGTTTAATTAAAAATCAGAAAAAAAGCGCCATTTCATGTGCGGTAGTGTATTCGGCTTGTAATGCTTTCAACAAACATTAGAGTTCTTATTCAATAAAAATTGCATTTAACACGCGAGGTTACTTGTGACATTATTTCTTATTACAAGTGCTATTTTTCTAGTCAAACTAATGAGTGTTTATTGCCGGCAGGCTGTTTTCGTGCGATAACAGAATAACGAGACAATAACGAGACATTGTAATCAACAAACGCCAGTAAACCATTAACGCCTCGTTGTGCAGAACGTTTATATAGTGTAGGGCAATCTTCCACCGCTATCGGCGCACTCTCCATCGGAGAAGATGGCGACTTCGGAAGTGAATTCCGACCGAGAAAAACACGCGCGGTCGTAGTCGGCAGTAAAAATCGTTCGTTACCGCGCGATGTCTTGCGCACGCAAACAAACGCTCGGGGCCACAGCGAGAGAAACTGTCTCATCAATCACTCAATTAATCAATACAAAGTTAAATACCTAATAATCTAATTGGTGCTGATGTGGTTAACCATCAAACGCGGGAATGATTTTACATGACAAAAGGTGTTGTAATACACTGTGGTTTTCGGGATGGGATCACAGCCTAATCCAAAAACAAACAAACAGAAAATGAAACCGCACCAGCATTATATCAAACGGACAGACACACGCAAATACACCCAGAGAGATAGAGAGAGGTGAGTAAACGTGGAGTTAGACACGTTTACCAGAACCAAAGGTCAGCTGACCAAATTACGTATGTGTGACGTGGTTGGCTAGATCTGTGAGATTTGATTTGAGCTTTGAAGAAGACGGACGTTTTCCGTGGTCTCCCCCCCTCTTAACTGGGGAGAGGGGAGACGAACGCTGACGTGTGTGAAGAAGAGCCCACACAAGCAGATTTCACTTTACACCTGCTGCAGGACCTCTGGGGAAAGTGAAATAAAAAACTATAAAACACATTCATCGTCTTGGAGTGATAAATCTTCGTCAAACAGGTATCAAGTCTCCCTCCAGGATGAGAAATTTCCAGATGATCCGTTTTGCAGAAGCAGAGGTAGGTTCAGAAATTACATGTCACACACACGATTCCCTTTATGATAATCAAACACACAACCATTTATATTAGAAACAATCACACGGAATCTTTGATGTTATATAGTGTATACACCCAAACGTAAAATGTGCCCCTAAATGAAGAACTCTATATAACATATTCAAATGTAACGAAAGCTCAATTTGGTACCCCTCAAGGATAAAGTCGATGATAACGAAAATATAACAAGAAGGGAGAAGGGCCAGGTCTATACACCATGCAAATGTGGAAAAACTGGCTTAATGATATCTAGAAAATAAAACGGAATAAAGAAAAAGGAAAACATATAAAAAAAAGTAATTATGAGATGGTACAACATATCCGGGGAAATCGGAAGGTTAGTATATATGTAGGTAATGGGAATAAAAACACTTAGCTTCGAAATGCTATGACCTAAATCTTTTCTTTACTTTTTCCTTATTCCTCTGGTTATATAATAAAGTTATATACGTTAGGGTATGTGTCCCTTAATAGAAGCGCTGGTTGAGTTTGAATAAAATAAAATACGTATTAGATACGTTTGAAGTTAAAAGAACGCATTATCACAAAATAAACTTATATTTATTTTGTTTGAAATTCACATTAAAATATAAATTTCAATATAAATTTCAAACAAATCAAATATTTGTTTATTTTGTAATAATGCGTTGTTTTGACTTCATACGTATCTAATACGTATTTTATTTTATTGACATGCAATATGGTTTCCGTTCTGCCAGATGTAGGGGCCTTGATAAGCGGTGACCTCCATGTAAAAAACAAAATTCAAACTTATATAGGATTTGACTCTTGCGTAGCGCATCTTTAAAGAGTAAAATCCCTTCAAAACGTATTGAAGTTATATGAGAAAATAAAGATGTGTACGCATTACAATTTTTTTCTATTCTGTTTGTTAAGTTATAAATTAGTACATTCGAGTTAATAGTTTATTTACTGTACCCATTTAAACTAGGGGAAATCATTATTTAAATGTGTATACTTCGTGTAAATAGCTAATAAAGGATATGAAATATGGCCGACTCTCAGTAGACGTTTAGTAGGCCGACGGGTAGTCAAAAGGTTAGATCGAGCGTATCGGAAAACGAAATGAAACCAAATAAGCAACTCGGGCCAAACTGACAACTCGGAAATTAAAAATGATAAAACATTAATGGTTAAAAGTTTTAAATCAATAATTTAAACAATCTTTTATTTTTTTTACAAATGTGAAATGCAAAATACGTAAAAAAAAAACTTATTTTAACTTATGTAGAATAAAAAAAATGACTTTAAGTATAATTTTTAAGTAAAATGCATTTTTCATTAAAAATGAAAAATAAAAAAAACTTAATTAAAAAAATGTTTGAAATAAAAAATATATTAAAAAATATTATTTGAAAAAAAATAATTGAAACAAATTATTTGAAAATAACTTAATTTAAAAATATTATTGGAAAAAAGAATTAATTAAAAATAATATTTGAAAAAAATTAATTTAAAAATTTATTTGAAAAAAAATTAATTAAAAATAATATTTGAAAAAAAAATAATTTAAAAATATTATTTGAAAAGAGAATTAATTAAAAATATTAATTGAAAAAAAATTAATGTAATCGTTTAAATTATTTTTAATGTTTTCTTTATTTGTTGTTGTTGCATTTATTTTGCATAAGTATAAATAAAAAAAATTGTTTAAATGGTTTCTTTCGGAATTTCCCAGTTGTCAAGTGGGTCTCATTTCGATTTCCGATACGTTCGATCTGACTTTTTGATCAGCTGTCAGTCTACTGAGCGTCGACCATTTTTTCATATTCTTCCTTAGCTATTTACACGAGAATACACATTTTAATAATGATTTTCTCTAGTAAAGATGGGCATTTAAACTCGAAATGACCCCTAATGTATTAATGTATAACATAAGAAACAGAAAATAAACATTTGTAATGCGTACACAGCTATATTTTCTCATATAACCTCAATACGTTTTGAAGGGATTTTACTCATTAAAGGACATGCATAGAAGCTGTAACACGGATTTATTATATCAATGCAAAAAAAAAACTGCAAAGGATGTATCATCGTCACGTTTGTCTCAACAATACCAGGGTCGTATTACTTTTCACGGAGTCGGAAAATCAATTGTAAAATTGAACTCCTAAAGATTGAAGGTTCAATTCTCTATGTTTGCTAGCGAAAAAGAGGATTGCGAATTTTTTATGACTTCTACCCATTCATGGCTGACTGAACGAGGGCATGCTACATTCTTAAGTAAATGAAGGGTTGCGTTCGAAATTCCGTTGAAATTACCAAGTTCGAAAAAGTACAATATGAACATCGAAGGTTACGTCGATCCAAACGTTGTGAAAATGACAATTACAATGTGAACAGTAGTCCAAATATTCTAAATAATACAACAGGCGGGTTTCTCTGTCCGTGTTTTGGACGACAGTCTTTCATAGGCGATCGAACATTCACTGTATATATTAGGCACGGCCTAACGTGGAAGAAAAACCAAGTTAGTGTCGTTTTTTAAAACGAATTAAAACCTATTAAAATCAATTATTCTTGAGCAATTTTTTCCGGAAAGAAAAAAACTGAATTTATCATATGAAAAGCAGAATAATATTAAACATTTTCTATTATTTTTACTAGAATTTTTTAATTTTTTAAATTAAAAAAAAACAAAAAACAACAACAACAACAACAAAAAACACCATTCACCGCCATTTTGTTTCGACTGGATAACAGATTTGACTATTTTTAAAAGGTTTTGGAACCAATTATTATTATTATTATTATTATTTTTTTTTTTTTTTTTTTTTTTTGTCTAAACAAAATTTAGGATGATTTTCTATGAGATTGTGCAAAAATATTATAACATAAGTACCCGAATAATTTCATTTAGTCTTGTAAAGTTCCATGTATTTTTAACGTTTGTTTTGACGGATGTGTGCATCTGTGTTTTGACATTCACTCATAGACATGGTTCAAGAGGGGGTCACAAACCTAATATTTCCCACACTATCAACTAAGAAGAAATCCCATCGAAAAAATCTCGCATCCCGCTGCCTGTTTTACAAATATTTTGATAGTAGGAGCTCTGACGAACTAAACACCCTTGTACCTGCTATCCGTAAATAACCCCGAGAAACCTGACACGCAGCAAAATTCCTCCACTACCCAGTAAAAATCCCCAGATGCCAGAAAGCCTTCACTCTAATATTTTCTCCCCTAGGACTGCTAGACTTTGAAATTCACTTCCAGGTTTCTGCTTCCACGACTGTATTGGCACGGAGAACTTTAAGTGTAATGTAAACCGATATCTTGCTGCCCAACTCCCTGCATAGCATCTCTGCAAATTATGTCCCAGATAGTAGGCTGCTACATCAAAGTAACACTGTGCCTAATTTGGGGTGAAAGTGTAATAATAAAATAAATAGATAAAAGGGGGGGTACGAATTGGTTGAAATGTATGAGAGAGCGGGTAAATTTGATACATCCGGCAGGATGCCCCAGCCACAACTAAAGACAAAATAAGAAGAAAATTGGAAGAAAATAGCATTAATGAATATATATTTCGCTATCGTCACATTTTTTTTCTTTTTAATCGTGTGCAAGTGACTCTATAAGTCACTCCGTCGGTCTGTCGGTTTGTCCGTAACACTTTTGTGCTTGGACTTTTTGGTTAAGATCAAAGGTCTCTTCTTAATACATGCTGATCTTAGCTTTTTAAGCTTTTCTTGGCGATTTGGCCAAAATCAAAGTGTAGTATTTCTCCCGCCAGATACTGCAAGCAAAGACCATATGTAGAGGCCACCCTTCATACCATCTGTCACTATCCAGCTCCCCTACTCCCTGGGGAGTTGGTCCCCATTTCCTCTTCACTCCTCACATTAAAAATCGGCCAAAGTGTAGTATCTTTTCTTACTACATGTTGTACTAGGTGTGTCAGAAATTTCGTGAAAATAGTGAATAATTCCACCCCATCTTTCCAAGCTTATAACTCCTCGAAAAATGTAATTCAATCCCTAATTGTTTTCAATTAAAGGAGCAAAGACCAAGGTTCCATTAAAAACAAACAAAAAAAAGCAACGTGTTTTTCTTTAAGTTTTTAAACTTCGGACTTTACAGGTAAATTTCTAAAAACAGTTATTTTCTTTGTTGTTTTAAATTTGAATATATTATTTATTGACCTTTTTTTTCTTCAATATAAGACTTTGGTACATAAATTAATTATTTACTTTTTAATAGACATTTCAAAATGGGAGGCGTGAATTATTCGACCCCCTGTCTTTCTAAGCTTATAACTCCTCGAAAAATGTAATTCAAGCCCTAATTGTTTTTCAATTAAAGGAGCAAGGACCAAGGTTCCATTAAAAAAGAAAAAAACTAATAACGTGGTTAAAAAAAAAGGGTTTTTTAACTTCAAACTTTACAGGTAAAATTCTAAAAAACATTACGTTTTTTTTTTGTCTTAAATCTGAATATATTATTTATTGACCTTTTCTTTTCAATTTGTGAGTAAATTAATTATTTACTTTTTAATAGAAACTTTAAAATGGGGGGCGTGAATTTAAAAAAAAGTTTGTCTAAAATATTATATTCAGTTTATTGGAAAGAACATAAAATTTCACATTGACCCTGAAAATATCGTAAAAATAGAATCAATAGAAAAATTTTGATAGATTTTTAAATTTAAAAATTGAAAAATATTGAGTTCGGAAAATTCATTACTGTTTTAAAATATATATATATATATATATATATATATATATATATATATATATATATATATATATATATATATATATATATATATTTCTATTACTTTTAAAACAAATTCAATAATTTATTTTGGAAGTATAATCAATAAAGGAAATGAATAACCCACTTTTAACAGAGGAATTACGAGTTTTTTTTTTATTTTATTCGCAGTTTCCTGTTAGGGGTGTCAAAAATTCCTACAAAAATTCTGATACACCTAATGCTGTACTTATTGTGATATAAAGTGTGGGATCACTTTTCTGTATTAATTTAATGTAAAATTATCACCCACTTTACAACCAGTCAGTCTCAAAGCCATTCAAGTCATTCTCCAGATCATTCAGGTTGGTTTGGAGGATTCCAGTTACTTTTTAAGCATTCAAGTCATTTTTAAGGGCATTAAAGCCCTTCTAAGTCATTTAAATTTTATTTATTTAAGTCATTTCAGCCCATTTTTCGGTCATTTTAGTTTATCTTAAATAATTTCATGTTAATCCTTCATTCACGCATTCATTTATAACACGAGAGCACGCGACTAATGGCTATCGGCCTTGTTAATACGATGATTCATTTTTCCCATTTCTCGAAGAACGCGCAAAGAGGCCTTTTCTTTAGACGAACAAAACCATTTAAACGGATCCTCGGCGCCGCAATCCTCTTTTCATTTTTTCGAAAAGGAAAAAAAATGAATTGGCTGGCGCAAATGAGGCGTTCTAACAAGATTTCGCCATCACTGAGTCGATAGCATTGTTCAAATCAATTAGATTTCAAAGCCTCTGACCCTTCGACGACATAACGCGTTCGTTTGTTAAACGTTACTAAATTAAATTGGTCGCGGTTCGCAATGGTGTTAAACAAATTGAATGAAGATAAACAATTAGACAAGAATGTCGAATTCATTGCAAAAACAATGGCGCTTGGAATAAAGTAACACTCGTCGGCGTAGATCGATATGCACATACGCATCGTTTAAAAGGAATCGATATTATTATTCAACTGCATATTAGTCATTGTATATCGTAGCGGAAATCCTTGTAATAAAATATATGATTGTGCACGGGACTTAAGTATACTCACATACACATATACGCAAAAACATAATACTACTTAAAAACTGCATATATATATATATATATATATATATATATATATATATATATATATGAAGTAAGTTATGAATATATATATATGGCAATTAAGCCTCACAGAATATTCCGCGTTTGATTCTCAAGAGAATTTTTTAAGGCTTATCTGACGAATGACAACACAACGCGGAATTTTCTGTGTAGCTTAATTGCCATATATATTTTCATTACTTACTACGTCGCTCTTCCTATGTATTGAGCACTGTTGAAGTAAATACTGAAAACGCATGAAATTATATCGTCGTATATTAATTTATGTGATTAAATATATGTATATGCTCGTCATAGCAGCAGCCGTATAGTGTAACGGTTAGAAGCGCCAACTGTCATCTAGGCGGTCGTTTCAATCTGGCTTGAGGTAGTTGCTTGTCTAGCCGCACTGGTGCGCTGTGATACACCGAAAGAGTACTGTATGTAGCTAACTATAATTCTTCTTATCTTGAGCTTATCGGGAAGTGATAAACAACCCGCGTAGCGTATTTAGTAATGCTCTTGGTATAAAAACCTGGAGCTTTGCCGTTTGGATATTATTAAAACATTGTTAATTCAAATACAAGTCATAGCACAAGCGTAACGGTTAGTAGCACTGACTGTTGTCTAGGCGGTCGAGTTTCGATCCTGATTTCATGTAGTTTCTTGTTTACTGTAGCCGCACTGATGGGCTGTGATACACCAAAACAGTACTGTATGTGCGCGCACGCGCACACACACACACACACACACACATATATATATATATATATATATATATATATATATATATATATATATATATATATACAGGGTGTCCACAAAGTCTGGCTACATTATGCAGCCACCAGACTTTGTGTAAGCATCCTCTAGATTATGTAGCCAGATTCTGTGGGCACCCTATATATATATATATATATATATATATATATATATATATATATATATATATATATATATATATATATGTGTATATATATATATATATATTTATATATATAGGGTGCCCACAAAGTCTTGCTACATAATCTACAGGACGTTTCCACAAAAAATGTTACCCAGCTTTTTACGGGATTAAATTATACACTATGTCATCGGTTAAATCGATTTTTAATAAAATCGATTGGTTGACGTCTTTATTAAGGGACCGCATCTTCGTAGCGTACTGGAGGAAGCTTCACATAGCTTTGAGCAGTGAACTAGTTCACAGTACATTGGAGTCTACATTACATATACATATATATATATATATATATATATATATAATATACTGTTGATTACATTAAATGATCTGCAAATAACTGCTCCATTTAAAGTTTGAGTTGTAGTTAACCGTACAGCAGTCATGTATCATGCCTCATTTGTGTTCTAGAAAGAGACATTTCGAACGTGCCCCTGAGTCATAAAATAATCTGCACTTTATTTTTAAGCTGGCCCTTTTGCTTGTGCGGTGATAAAACTTCTTAAATGAACTTGTGATGTTAAGTGTTATAAAAATGTTAACTTTGGTCAAAATCGAACTTCTTTTTTAAAGCGGATTTTTTTTTTTTTAATGATTATCGGTGTTTGTTACATATCAGACTTATCCCGATACAAAAACTACGTACGAACACTTCCAGGCACATCCAACAATTTTGAATGAAATATCAAAATAAACATTGGCCAAAGCGTTTCCGAGTACATAGAAACCAACTAAATCGCACACACAGAGAAACACCCACTGCGTGAACAACAAAAATTAAATCAGAGTATATATATATATATATATATATATATATATATATATATATATATATATATATATATATATATATATACGAGCAAACAGTTAATAAAACATGTTAAAAAACACTTTGAAAAAGAGTTAAAAACATATTTAATCTGAAAAGGAAACACTACATAAATGGATAGTCCTTAATCCGCGGAGTTTCGAAGAAATACTTTCCTTCTCATCAGAGGGTAGGAATTAGCAAAATGCAGGATCGGATTTTGCATGCAAAAGTATTTGATGAAACAACAAGTAAGTCTAAGATCTTACTTGATAACAAAAAAAGTGAAGCAGAGGGAATATGGTGAAGAAAAATGTGATTACACGTGAATGGATAGTCTGGTGGAAGATAAATAATCCAGTGACGGTAAAATCCAAATATATAACTTCAAGAAAGTTAAATGAATTTCCATTTCATATATATATATATATATATATATATATATATATATATATATATATATATAGTTTTATAAATGCAAGTTTGTCTGTGTGTGAGTTCGTTCCTATAGACTTCGAAACGGCTGAATATATTTACTTTAAAATTTACAGAACTTTACTGCATAAATCTGGGGGTGATCTTAGTTAAGTTTTTTTTTCTCAGAATACCGCCGATAATTACCGATAATCCAAACCGTTATTTTAATTTATCTATCATCGGTAAAGACATATTTTCTATGTCGCCGCTTAGTAATAATGATAGAACTACGGGCCGTGAAAATTCTACCGTGGGTAATTTGATACCGTGTTTATTTTTTTTATTTTTTTTGTTTTTTGTTTTTTGTTTTTTTTTTGCATGACATAGTCTGTATGTTTAAACTCAGCCAGTAAATTTCTTAACTTTTTTTCATTAACAGCAAAGACATTTATAAGACTCCAAAATTTACATGTTGCTTTTTGTTTTGTTTTTCTATTGCAGGACGTGTTCTGTAGCTTCAAATCCCGCACGTAAATTTCGTAATGTTGTTTTTTTTTTTGTCGTTTACTGAAAATATGTTTATATGAAATAATTTTATGAAAGAAACAGAATGGTCTATAGACTGCAATGTAGACTAACATATATTTTTAACGAAGTTACTGCATGGAGGCATGTGAAGCTTCCTCCCGGAGGATTTCACGGATTTCGATCACAAAAAAGTATACGAGTGTGAAATATTTGTTAATCATCATGCAATCCCGGCCAAGGTCGGGTCCCCCAACTAGTATATATATGGAAAATCAAGATACTCATAGCTTTTAAATAATTGTAATCCATGCATTTATCTTAAATTAGGGAAGTTAAAGACACACATTTTAATGCATATAATCGGTGCTGAATCATTGTTTTTTTTGTTTTTTTAACACATGCATCACCACATTATCAAGGCCAAGAGGCCACTCAAGGATAAGAGTTAAAGAGTGTACAGTAGAAATTGGAAAATATAGTAATCATTAGTAATGAAAATTCGGTAAATTTGTTAACTTATACGGAACGGCTCTCTTCCGATTGCCTTTTTTTCCAGCTGACTACAATCTCATTGTCTTCAAGTCCAATGTAAACAAGTTCTTGATGAAGCGCCCCCCTAAGTAATCCAATTTACAAAATTCTCACTACTTATGTTTTCCATCCATCCATAGCCTTGAGCCCCTTGAGGGGCAAAGACAATCTACAACTTTGTAGATGTTTTTGTAGCGAGGAGGGTGCTAGCCCCAAACCCAACCTTCCCAGAAGGTACATACAGCGCCGAGCCTTCCCAAATGGTCACCCATCTGGTACTGGCCAAGATCACCGTTTCTTTACTTCGGTGATCTGGCGAGAACCGATGTGTCAACGTTATTGTACCGTGCAAATACTTATGTTTACTACACTATAATCACATTGGCTAACGTAGAACCATTAACCTTTATCCTCGAGTGGCATCCGGGCCTTGATAAGTGTAAAAAACATAAGGTTTTGAGCCAAACACATCATGTTGTTTACTTGGTTTTAGAGTGTAAAAATAATGAATTGAACATTATGCAAATAAAAAAAATATCACCAAAACAAAACAAAAAAAGCATAGGAGAAATTGAGTGACGTCATTAAATCTAGTATAGAATTGAGTATGAGAAAATCTGTAGGCATAAAAAAATGTTTTTCATGTAAGAAATTATTACATGAGAAGTGATTTGGAGTTAATAGTTATTTTGTGGGGAAACGCGTGATTTACTAACTAGCACGTCGTGTGCATGATCCAAAGAGTCGGTCGGGCAAACGAAATGAAAGAGGAAAAAAAGGAAACCTAACATGTTTTATGGTGAAAAATCACGTGACTGTGAGCGTTTATGCAAATGAGACTAATCTATAAAAGCGGACGAGAAGCTAGCAGGGGGCGAATTGAAAGAAGGCGTGTTACTTACGCAGACGTGTGGAAGTCAGAAGATCGTTCGTTTGGAAGTTGGAAGTTTTGACAACAATATCGAATTTAACCGAGAAATTGGTGATTTAAGATTGCAGAATAAATAACACTTGAGTTATTCAATTATATCTTACGCGTCTCAACGCGAGAAATACACGATTTAAATATGTACACATTTGTTTGAATTCAGACAATATGGCTGCCTTTAGCTGGTCCATTTTTTTAAGCAAAAATCTTGATATTGTTGATGGAAAAAGAGAAACTGTGATCTGAGACGGAAAACGAAACGAGAAATGTCTTAGTTGTTTGTTTAAGTTACTGTTTTCTGATTACACAATGATGTTTGTAAAGAAAATAATTTCTATGGTTGTTTCTTAAAGCGTGGCCTTAGTTTCTGTTTTTTTTTATTTTAATTTTGGTCCAAGTTTTTAATTTTGGCTTGTTTCGTTCCGGGTCACTGTGTTTCACATTTTCGATGAACAAGGTCAAAGCTTATATATATTATTCCATATTGGAATTTTTTATTTTTGAGATGAGCATTGTATGTTAATTTTATTTATATTTCGGACTATTAGTCTCATCTTATCTTTTTATTGGTGTACAACGTTTCGGCCAACTTCCTCTGGCCTTCGTCAGGTGGTAACCGCGACGGATAGGAACTTCGAATCGCGGTTACCACCTGACGAAGGCCAGAGGAAGTTGGCCGAAACCATGTGCACCAATAAAAAGATAAGATGAGACTAATAGTCCGAAATAAAAATAAAATTAACATAAAAATGCTCATCTCAAAAATAAAAAATTCCAATATGGAATAATATATATATATACCAATCGGTACAGACCCGACTATGGAAGATCAGATAATAAATAAATGTGGATTTATAAGATCAAAGAATCCAACCTTGATCGCCCTTCGGGGCCCGTGGCGCAGTTGATAGAGACGTTGAATCTCTACGGTTCCAGATGAACATTGTCTGAAGATAGCGGTTTCAATCCCACCCAAAGCATGCCAGAGGTAATTGGTCAAAAATGTGGTGAGACGACAACAACTACGGATGGCAGTGATTGCTGAGAATGCAGTTAGGAGATTCGAAGTTCCTATTCGTCGCGGTTACCACCTGACGAAGGCCAGAGGAAGTTGGCCGAAACGTTGTACACCAATAAAAAGATAAGATGAGACTAATAGTCCGAAATAAAAATAAAATTAAGGTCAAACCTTTTTGCTTCGAAATGAAGTAAAGACAGACACGTTGGTTAGTTTTAAATCAATGATTCATACGTACCGCATAATCACGTTGACATACCGGTTCCTGCTAGATCACTGATGTTAAGCAACGTTTAACCTGGTCAGTACTAAATCGGTGACTCTTTGGGACTTACAGGTGTTGTATGTGCTCTCCGATTGTCTCCGCATTGTCTCTAGTCGTCCTGAACTTCTCTTTACCACTGGATTCAAACAGTGCCGATTCAGGAGAGGTGTGGTTGGTGATTGCGCAACCTTTGCCTCATAATTACACGCGCAGCTGCCCATGCAGGGGGTATCCTTTGTCTTTCGAGATAGAACGGAGTCATTATCAACGTTTACATATTTATGCAGTGCATTTCTCGAGGTAAGATGCTTAAAGTAAATATAAATACTTTATAGCTCCTCACGTCATAATATTCAACATAAAAACAGTTTTTAATACCTTCAGAAACTTTTTTTCTCTCAATCTAGATTTAAGATTATCATCGAAAATGAGTAGTGAAAAAAAAGGCTCCCAGAAAAAAAACATGAAAAATGACAAGTGTAACTTTACACACGTTACAGACGCGTTAACATGTAAGGACCCGACACGTTGTGAACCCCGTCGCAGGAAACAACGAGAAAGAAAAACTCTACTTACTATTTTCCGTTGTAACACCATTTATTTTCGATCAGTTTTTCGATGGATGGGGAAACCCTTCTATACTAATTAAAATTTTGTTTTTTTGCATACTTGCAGAATCCTCCTAAAAACGACCTTGTGTCACATCTTGTTTTTCGTGAGGAAGCAAATAAATAAGTACTGATCTTCGGTTTATATACACGTTCTTCTTTTTATAATTTTTCATTTATTTCTTTCCGTGACGTCACTTTGCACACGGCTCGGTCTTTTGCGCCTGGCAGACGCACGTTCGCGCTCTGTTTTACTACGATAAAATAGAAATAAAAAATAAACATATATAAGCATTATTATTAATATACAATTATTAAACATTGAAAGACTTCATTTCTTGTATAATGTTGATTTTTCAAACTCGTGTTTTCATCTTGGGTTTTTTAAAGACAACGTTTCCATAGAGCGTTACATTTCGTTTAAGGGAACCAATAGCTTCAGACAGCCTGATCTGGTAGCTCCACACAAATAGTTGTAGAAGGTCAGTTGAAACATTTGCTGAAACGTAGTAAAACGCTAAGGAAAGATGGTCTCACGAAGAATAACACAATTAACACAAAAATTACTTCCAAAAGATGTACGTCGAAGAAGATTGCACTTCTTCCGAGAATATTGATTTCGGTGTTAATTAGACCAATGTGTCGGCTGATAAAGTCAATTATGTCATGCTTTGCTAATTAAGTTTACTATCACATTGGTTTAGAGTCAGGGTGGGCGTTGACGAGAGAATTGTGGTGGAAGAATGAGCTTTTGCTAGGGTGGGGTAGCATAAATAAGGAGGCACTTAAAGATGAGGGGTTTTCAAAGTCTTATAATGTATAATTATTGAATGACCATTGAAAACAAAACAAGGAATGTGATTCTGATGACGAGAAACTATTTCTTTTAAATAATAAAAATAGATAATACAGGAATAAGAAAAATGAATATAAATAAATAAAAAAATTCTGTAAAAAATTCGCATAAAAAGATAAATAAGAATAAAAAATAAGAAAGAAACAATAATTAATAAATAAAAATATAAATAATAAAGACAGAAAAAAATAAATATAATAAAATATATAATAAAAGCAAATAATAATAAAAATACATATAATAGAATAATTGAAAAATAATAATAAATAAACAGCACTAAATATAATAATGAAGAAAGAAAATTATAAATAAACGTAATTAGTAAGGAACAAAACTACTATTACTACTACTACTAATAATAAAAATAATAATAATAACAATTATAATAATAAAAATAAAATAATAATAATAATAATGCTAATAATAATAATAAAAATAATAGTAAGAAGACGAAAAATATAATAAAATAATGATAATAATATTAATAATATTATTAATAATAATGATAATATTATAAATAATAATGATAATATTAATAATAATAATAGTAATAATGATGATAATATAAATAATAATGATAATAATGATAATAATAATGATGATAATATTAATTATAATAATAAAAATAATAGTAACAAGAAAAATATAATAATAATAATAATAATAATAATAGCAATAATAAGCATCAAACATATGAAACAATGCTACCACATCAAACTGTAAGATTTATTTTCAAATTTGGCAAAAGACTCTCTTGTTAGGAACGCCGAGAGTGTTAATACACCGTGAATTTGTAAAAACAAAGTAACTTACCTGATATTCAAGAACAAATCCAAAAACATACAATGCAATTACTATGGAATGACAACATAAATAATAATAATAATAATGATAATAATAACATTACTCTTAAAAACATAATAAAATATTAATAATATAAATAAAAAGCATAATAATAATATAAAAATTCATAATATCAATAATAATACTAATATTAATAATAGCATTAAAAATATAATAATAATAAAAATATTAATTATAATATCAATAATAAAAATAATGACAATGATAATAAAAATCATAATATAAATAATATTATTAATAACAATAATAATAATATTCATAAAAATATTGATGTTAATAATATAATTAATAATGCCATTAATAATAATATTAATACTAATATTAACAAAAAAATAATACTAGTGATAAATTTATAATAATAATAACAATAATAATTACAATAATAATGATAATAATAACGATAATAATTGTAACATTAATAGAAATAATAACAATAATAATAAAATTAATAATAATAACAATGCTAATTACAATAATAATTATAATAATAAAAACAATAATAATAAAATTATTAATAATAATACAAATTAAAATAATAATGATAATAATAATAACAATAATAATTACACTAATAAGATTAATAATAATAATAATAATAATAATAATAACAATAATAATTACACCAATAAGATTAATAAGATTAATAATAATAATAATAATGATAATAATAATAATAATAATAATAATAATAATAATAATAATAATAATAATAAATACATTATATTTTGTTAAAATCTTTTTTACTCACCTCGTTTGATGTATTAGGAATTCGCAAATTATTTAGCTTGAAAATATATTTCTTCTTATTATTATTATAATAATAATAATAATAATAATAATAATAATACTTATTATTATTATTATTATTATTATTATTATTATTATTATTATTATTATTATTATTATAAATATGAAATTGGATGTTACAATCCAATGAATAACCAATTAAGTATAAAATTATTAATAAAGGTCATCTCGTCAGCATCAGACAAAGCCAAACTATTTGCCAATAACTTTGTAGCTAATTCAACTCTATGCGACAAAGGCAATCAACTCCCCGTATTTACTCCTATAACAGACAACACGCTATGCAACATACAAATATCTGTACGCGAGGTCGCTAAGCTAACCAAGAACCTTGATTCCAGTAAAGCAACTGCCCTGACGTCATTCCAATTATAGTGTTGAAAAAGTTTCAACCAGAACTTGCCCCCATACTTACAAAACTGTTTAAGCGTTGCCTTAAGGAGAAGTCCTTCCCAACATTCTGGAAAACCTCATCAGTATGCCCTGTATTTAAGAATTCCGGTGATAAGTTATCTCCCTCTCAGTACAGACCACTAAGTCTCCTGTGTGCCATGAGTAAGTTGCTTTTATCCATATTTAATATAGAAGTAGTCAACCACCTCAGCAGAAATAACCTCCTTAGTGACATGCAATATGGTTTCCGTTCTGCCAGATCTACAGCAGATGTGCTAGCGGTTATATCACATAGGATTAGTGAATCTCTCCACCAAGGCTTTCTTTTCTAGGGCAATTGCTCTTGACATATCAAAGGCATTCGATAAGGTTTGGCATAAGGGCCTACTTCACAAGATTTCCAGCTACGGTATAACTGGAAATGTTTTCTCAATAATTAAATCATTTCTCTCTGGTAGGCGCTTAAGAGTAGTGGTTGATGGGTAGAAATCAGAGGCCACCAGTATAAATGTTGGAGTCCCTCAGAGGTCCCTCCTGGGTCCAACTCTCTTCATGATCTCCAAAAATACATACTTAAATCATTCGTTGACATCTACGCTGATGACACGACCATCTATGACAACACATCTAAGGCCGAAATTGACAAAGTTATCTCTGATTCTCTCACCCTTCATCTTGAGCGCGAGGTACAGTGGGGAAAGAGATGGCTGGTTACTTTTTATGCATCTAAAACGAAGTTCCTATCTTTACACCATCAACACTCTGATCCCAATCTGGCATCAATTTAAATGGATGGCTCTCGTGTTGGGGAGGCTCTATGTTTTTTATAAGCTTCTGGGTTTGACCTTTACTCCTGACCTCAAATTGAAGACGTACATCAAGTATGTTTCCAAGGTCGCTGGAAAAATAGTATGATCCTTACCACCGCTTCAGAAGATATCTCACTGCTGATGCAATTCTCTATCTATATAAAAAGCCAAGTACGCCCAAGGATGGAGTACTGCTACCACAGCTGTGCAGGTGCTGCTAAAAACAGCGTATCCTGCCTTGACAGAGTACAAAATATTCTTCGTGGCCTAGTGGGGGACGCCCTTTTCTCTTCCTTGCAACCTCTCTCCCACAGAAGAGACGTTGCGAGCCTGTATGTAGGTATGTATGTATGTATGTATGTCTCGCAAGAACTTTCGACAGGGGCGATGGATTTTCACGAAAAATTGGCCAAAAGCATTAAGCTTTCATCCTTAACGCGACATTTTTTACAGGGAGTCATCACTTTTTTCGCATATATTTTCGAAAGTTATCTCCTTTTTTCGATTGTGTAGCTTTAATTTAAATATACGGCACTTAAAATTTGGCGATGGGCGCAACAGCTAACGCGTCACGTTTGTTTGTACGTTCTTTTCCTCCTTTGCGTTACGGGTTCGAGCCTGCCTGCCTACCACCACTTTTGTTTTTACACAACACGCACATCCAAACACAAGCTAAATATCTCAGGAACAAAGAATCAGCAGGAGAAGTTGTCGTGCTATGTTGTAAACATGTTGTGCAATAATTTGTTGTAGATAATTTGTAAAACTTCTGCAAAAGTATCAATCTTGTCGCATCTCACTGTAGGTCTACCTAATCGTGTTTGGTAACCAGTCTTGGGCAAAACGCTGTTAGGTATAGCCAGTGATAATTCACAGAAGCTGATTACACCCGACACAGATATCAAGCTGTGTTTTTTTTTTTTGTCTCGTTCGATTACAGTGCAGACATCACAGCACGATGTCTATGTCCGGTGTAATCAATTTCACGAAATAATTATTCGCTTTAAGATATTTTTTTTTAAATCAATAAACCGATTTATCTATGATGCTTGCATTCGTTGATATATATATATATATATATATATATATATATATATATATATATATATATATATATATATATATATATATATAGGTCTCGTTTTTTTTTTTTTTAGTTTCAATGTGTTCCTCCGTTTAATCTATTTCGTTTGGAGTGAACACCTCAAATAAAGATAATTCTTTTCTTCTATGTTAAAAAAAATAGCACTGGTCTCTCCAAACACGACGGTATATTTTATCCTGTTAAATGCATAATTAAATACGGTACAGATATGTATTTCTAATAGTAAAGATAACACGTAATTATCATAAAATAAAAAAAATATATATAGAATAAAAAAAGAAACTAATGTTATTATTATTATTATTATTATTTTTACTATTACTATTACTATTATTATTATTATTATTATTATTATTATTATTATTATTATTATTTGTAGCAGGAAACGTTGACAGAGAACGAATGCAAATGAAACACAAAATGGACATCTATTTTTACTATCAGGTTTACAAAACAGTTCTTGCGGTTTTAAACGTGTAAATTCGCACGAACATACCTCGGCTCAAACAAAACTTTATTGATCAGAATAAATACTATCAGAATTTACACACTTTTTCCAAAGCAAATCAAGTATATTTATGCCAGTAACGTAAAAATAATCCTACGTTCTGGTAACGATGAAGTCACTGAAAACATTTTCTTTTAATCGTATAGGTTTTTGAAGCATTTCACACGCAGTAATTTTGTTAGATGCTTGAAAAAGTGGTAGTCGGTAGGTGAGAGTTCTGGAGAATATGGCGGATGGGGCAGAGTAACCCGATTAATTTAACTTCTGCAGTGTCGTTTTAGCAACGTGAGGCCGGGCAGGGTTTTTGGTGTCTAACCACTGAACTGGAATCCGCATGTTGTCGTAAAGAACCCGTTTTTAATCGAAAGTCACAACCCGGTCGAGAAACGGGTCGTTATTGTCGCGTAATAGAAGGAAAGATTAGATAACAGCGTTTATTTTGGTCATGGTTCAAGTCATGAGGCACCCATTTACCATGTCTTTTTCTCTTTTCAATAAGTCTTATATGGTTTTATATGGTTCGTCTAATTTAGAGGCAAGTTCTCGAACAGTTGTGCGTGGATTGGCTTCAAAACATATGAAGAATGTTTTGTAAAATTATTTATGTACAAGAGAAAGTACCTGTCGTTGACTGGGTTCAAAAACAGCCTACAGAAAATGGACTCTGATTTATGAAAGTATTATAGGTGATGAAAAGGAAGTGTTGTAATGAGATAGCTTCGAATTTGGGGGTATCAAAACCAAAGCAAAATATGATGAAAGTAAAAATAAAATAGATAAACCCCATAATTTATTATACCATACCTGTTCACACTGAAACACTTATCACAATATTCTGTGGATCTATATTAAAAAAACCTGTTAAACTTTGTGACATATTTCCATTCTATTGAGGTCAGGCGCGAACGTACACCCCCATAACTTTATTATACCATATTTCTTCAAACTGAAACATAATTATCAAAGTGTACTTACACAGATAGATATGAAAAGTCTTTATTATAGTGTGTGCTTATTTCCATTCTATGGAGGCCAGGAGCAAACGCAGATCCCACAATTTTATTATACCATCCCTATTTAAGTTAAAACATACTTATCAAAGTATTCTTATGTACATCTATATGAACACACTTGTAAACGTTTTTTTTTTATTTAAAATTGTTTTATTTCCATACTTTGTGGACCAGGCGCGAACGCATACCCCACAATTTTTATGAACCACCGTTCTGCTAGATCAAACATAGCCATTTCTGTGTCTCGATATATCTTCTATCATTATATGTAATCAGTTTTTTTTTAAATAGTCAACCATATCGGAGCCTATTCGTGACCAGACACACACACAAACACACACAGACATTCAGCTTTATATTATAGATATAAAAAATAGATGACTTCAGTGCTCTAAACTATAATCAAAACCAATACCAACATTTGTGAGGAAGTCTTGGTAACATTATTTTTCACAAGAAATAAGTGACCATAACAATTAAACGACAGTCACTCGGATGTAAGCGTGATACACGAAATAAATAAATAACACACACGTTATCCTCTTTAATATATAGGGAGATTTGAATAAGATGGATGTTTGAGAAGATAGAGCGGATAAAAATAATAAGAACTTCAGAAACATTAAGGAGACCCCTTTAATGGAGAGATTTACACACGTGAGCTCCAGATACGAACTGGACATAAAACGTAAAGAATATCACATGAAACGGTATAATTGTAAGATAAACCCACTACTCCCCTGCCTTCCGCCACCTTTTTTGTGTACCTGCGTGTCACCATAAACTGGCACTACACCAAATAAGTGGTCAAGGAGGATGAAAAACAGAGAAAAGAAAGCACTGGGTAGACCTCCGCTGGATCAATGGAAAGAGGACCGGACCTTAGGGAGGCTTATTGCTACCCAAATTCCAGAAAATTTTTGTATCCCAGAAGTATCCTCCTGTGGAAAATAATACATCTGTGCTGCTTCCAACGTAACTACAACATGGTCGTTTTTAATTCAAATAAAAACAAATCCTTGTAGAAACATTTCCTTATATAAGAAAATGCTTCAAAGTTTTGATCGTCGTACCAATCAACACACTGCTGTTTCATTGTCCATTGACAATTTCGTTTACTCTTGCTCCCGAATGGTTTAGGCGGGAGGTCTTGATAGTTGGTGGCTCTTTAGTAAAAATCATTTCTCTATATCAGCATATCTACGCACACATTGCAATTTCTCGCTCTCCCACAATAGTTCAGTAAAACCTTGGCCGTAATTGAACGTCCATGTCACCATTTCTCAAGACAAAATATTCCAGTCTATCTTTCTTCCCCGATATCTATTATAATTCCTCTTTCTTAATATCCTCTGTCTAATTATTATTTCCTCATCACAAATCGCACCCTGGACCAAACGTTAACGACAAAAAAGATCTTCCGCTGAGCTAAGATCAGGTTGCCCTGAAGAACACACAATGTGATCAGAAAGATCAAATCGTGTGTATGCAAACATACGAGGTCATCTTTACGCCATTCATGCCGCCGTTGTATCGATGCGTCTGTAACGTCGGTTATTCAGCTAGACCCGACGGTATTGTCAACACTTCCCGCTGTCAATAAACATTGTTGACCCTGCCAATAGTTCGGCCCTCTCATAACGAGCTTGGCATCAAGAGATACGATTCTTTTTGCAACATCTTCATTCCCTTTCTCTCTTTCTTTTTGTTTTATTCCCGGTTTCCATCGCATTTCTTTTAAATCTAGCGTAGTAGACTCTCGGACGAAAAATAACGCAAAGTAAAAAAAATGCTTCACAGGGTTCGTAATTATATTTGTATAAAATCATAGACTACTATTTAATATGGTGTCATACTGAAATTTCATATGCTCAAGTGAAAAATAATTTATAGATGAATTGTTATTTAGACTACAGCATTAAATTCGAATTCATTTAGACAATGGGAACATATATATTCCTATTTGCTTTCTTGCTATCTATAACAATTCGAACAAAGTCCGAAAAGAGGATTAGTCTATCTGTTTCTCTCTGTCTGTCCCTCTCTCTCTCTCTCTCCCCCTCTCTCTCTTTCTCTCTCTCTCTCTCTCTCTCTATATATATATATATATATATATATATATATATATATATATTAGATTTTTGTGGAAAAAGAAATCCAGCAGACTGCTTAATTATTAGGAAAATCCGAAAATAAGAGCGTATTTATATTTTTTGTACAGTAAGTTTTTAGATGAGAAAAGTCATTGGTACCGTCGGTTCCAAACCCGATAATTTGGACCGTTTTAGATGCCCATATCAAGCTCTCTTCAACCAATACTCATCCCTCTACATACATACATGATGATGATTACAACGTCTTGTCAGACGAGTGCCACTCCCTCAGACACTTAATGTCTATGAGCCCAAAAATGACTTCCATTGCCACAGGACCATTTTGATAGACAAATGCATGAGGGAGTATCTATACACAGATGATGTCTTAGCTTTGTACGACAGCTAAAGTCTCTCTCTAGGTTCAAAATGTTGGGATCCAGCAACAATCAAGAGCAAGATAGCCAGCAACAAGTTAAACTGCATCCCAGCTTAACGCGGGTACTAGTCTCCTATTTTATGGGTTTTTAAATCATAGATTTGCTTCTCCTAAAAACGGTTTCCTTCACCACGGTTTACGGGAGCCCTCTCCACCCCAACACACACATACATATACACAAACACATTGGGTGCTAGTTAGCCGTTGACCCCGAAAAAGGGTTCATTCACCCTTTGGAAGGTCTTGTTTGTAATCCTTCAGGGAGACTAGTCATCTTCCTCACCAAACAAGTCTGCTGGAGAGCCAGTTTTATCGCCGGTGACCCAACCATGAGGCAGGTAGTACTGTGTTACATGCTACCGGTAGCATATGACATGACCTGACACATACATAAATACATACATAAATACATACCTACATAAATATATACATTCATATATACATACATAAATACATACATACACACATAAAGACATACATACATACATCATACATACATCATGCATACATAGATGCATCATGCATACATACATTATACATACATACACACATACATCATATATACATACACACATACATACATACATACATATACTAAAAAGGGTGTATTTATTTTACACTCATAATGATTTATTCATATGTTTACGTAGTATATCTTACACGTGTTTCCTTGCTTAACAGAAGTAAACACAACAACTCATTATGTTGGATAATCCAAATCCCCGCGGAATAACGTCAAAATAAAAGTCGGTCAGAAGCTTGAATGTGAATACCCGGAGAAGGGGTCAGCGAGATTAACGCACATTCAAAGACAATGCATGTTGGAATGTTTATGTCACCTGGGCCAATAATAGAGTTTGCAGACAAGAGAGAGAGGCAGAGCTAAGCGATATTCTTTTTCTACACTAGATCAGCCTGACTCGCGCGTCGTCACTAATGCCATAACGGTTAGTCTGAAACCGAAAATGTCATTTTGAATAAACCAAACATTTATATAACATCTGTGTGAGATTTATTTTTTCACAAACAAGTTTACATATCGAGACAATAACCAAGGTTGATTTTTAGAAATCATAAAATCAGAAAAATACATTTGACGATCGACTGCAAGAAATATATAACAATAAGATATATATATATATATATATATATATATATATATATATATATATATATATATATATATATATATATATATATATCTTTCCTGTGAAAGGGAACTGTTTTTTTTTCGGTTCCCATCTGATAAAAAGGATATGGTGATACAAAAAGAAAATGAAAATCTTTTAAAGTTTTGCAAATTCCAAAGAATATTAGATATCTTACGTTTAAAAAAAGCAATAATTTCATTCAAAACCTACGAGATGTAATTTATAGCGCCATATTTGATTTAATGGATTTAACCTATACTTATATATATATATATATATATATACATGCATATTTATGCATATATATGTATATATATATACATACATATACATATATATGTATATATATGTATGAACAAATGATTAATAAAATATGTTGAAAGACATCTTGAAAAAAAAATTTAAAAACATATTTAATTTTAAAAAAGGAAGCACAAGATAAGTGGATAGTCCTTAATCCGCAGAGTTTCGAAGAAATACTCTCCTTCTCATCAGAGGGCAGGAATTACCAAAATGCAAGATCGGATTTTGCATATAAAAGTATTTAATGAAACCACAAGTAAGTCAAAGATCTTACTTGGTTAAAAGAAGGGTGAGGTAAGAGGAACAAGAGGCAAAAGAAAAATAATAAAAATATTTCACATGAATGGATAGTCCGGTGAAGGTTAAAATCCAAAAATGGTAAAATCCAAAACGGTCGAATTTAAAATTTCAATCCACTGGGTAAATTCCAAATGGTCCAAAATCATCCAAAAGGCAGATTTCCTTGGATAAAAGTTCGAATGGAATGAATTCCAAATCATTAAAAGAAAATTACTAGAGATAATATTTGAAACACGTCTGTCAAGGCTGGATGAATCAAAAAAATTAAGGCTTAAAAAAAAACCGAAAAAACGGTGACAATTTAAATTTGAAAAGCAAGGTCAAACTGACCCAGACAAAAGGCGCGAAAGTTAGCGTTAATAATTAGTTCAGCTTAGATATGCACGTGAAAGTCTCAGAAATAAATGAAGAAAACTGATCAGAAGAACAAATAAATGGCAAAGTTCAAGAAATGGGGCGCCTGTTATAAATATACATACATATATACATATATATATACACATACATATACACAAACACACACATACATATATATATATATATATAAATATATATATATATATAAAATAAAAATAAATAAATAAATAGAAAATTATATATATACAGTCACATACATACATACACATATACATACATACAGACAAACAAATGCACACATACATGTATATACATACAAACACGCATATAAATATATATACACATATATGAATACATATACAATAACACACACATATATATATACATATATATATACAAACACACACGCATGCATAAACATATACACATATCCAAAAGCATATACAAGTTAAACAAAAAACATACATACTTACATACGAAATAAGAGGAGAGGCCGGTATCTTTAAACTCCGAAATAAGGCAAATAAACGTGTATGCAAATGCATATAGTTAAATATAAGTAAACAAATACATAGAATAAAAATGAGTAGGTTGATGTATATATTTAATTAATGGGTATACTTATACCATAAAACGGAGACAGCAGATGGAAAACCGGCCAAAGAAATAAAGAAAAAAAAGAAAAAAAAAGAAAAAAATAAATAAATAAAAATAAATAAATAAATAAAAATAAAAAAATAAAAATAAAAAAAATTAAAAATATAAAAGGCTTAGAAGGTGAGATTATTAAAAAAAATTATGGGAAAAAGATATATATTTGAAGGGTTTAATTCATAGCTATGTGATTTCAAATTTACCATATTTAAACTTGGACATATGTTTGCAATAAGAGATCAGTTCGTTTTTAGAGTTTATTATATTACTAATCTGAGGGGAGGTTATAATAGTTATAGCTTCAGATGTACAGAGGTGACAAGACTTAGATCCTGGAGTATAAGACTTAACTTTTTTTAGGATGGTCCATTTAATTGAAAAGTGGGTATTGGTTGAGTTAAGTTAGAGAAGTTCCCTGGTTATTATTTGAATTTTGGTTATTGAAAGAAGAAATGTGGTTTGAAATTCTTTTCTTTATTAAAGTTGAAGTAGCAGCTATATATGTATATGTTTTATTAATAGTTCGGGGTCGAGAATTGATATTAATTTGTTGATTTATACTGGGAAGAGAATTTAAATTTTGTTCATTTTGATGAACAGAGGGTAGGACAGTAATTGTATCAGGATTGGTTTGGAGGGGATAATTAGTGTTATCAGTGTTAGGATCGCTGCTATGAAAAATATTATTATTATCATTATTATAGCTGGTTGTATGATTGAAAATAGAGGGGCTGGTTGAATCGGTTTTTGGATTAATAATTATATCAGAGGGAAGGTCGGAGGAAGGATAATTTGGTGACAAAATGTTATTGTCTATTATGGGAGAATTACGTGGGAGCTCTGTAATTATGCATGAATATATTACATCTTTATGGATGCAATCATTATTGAGTGGACAAAGATGTTTGTTAATACAGTTGCAGTTTCTTTTTGGTTGGATTGGGAAAGGGATCTTTTGGGCTGATTTAATTTTTTGGTTATTAGATGCTAAGATTCTTTGTGCTAAATTAGGCATAGTAGAATAAGAAATTCTTATTGAGTTTTTATTAAAAATTGAACTATATCTGTGTGGTTATTTGAAAGAGTTTTCTACAATATTGAAGAATTCTTTAGGTATATTAGTTTTAACATTTATGCTAAATGGAGGATTAAACCAAATATTTTTCTTTCTCCTAGTGCGACAGGGTGGGTTAGAAGTATTACGATTAGCATGTTGGTTCGGATTATATTTGTGGAGTGGACCATTGCTATTGATAGCAGTAGATCTTGTTATTTGAACTGTTTCTTGCGAGTCATATTGTGTGTGATTACAGATTTAAGACGGCATACAGGGGGAGTATAATGATTATATTGAATCTTTTCATTGTATCCTGAATTTCCTAAGGCATTATTGAAGAAAGTAGCATTTTATGTATATATATATATATATATTTATATATATATGTATATATATATTTATATATATACATACGCACACGCGCACAAACACACACACACACACACATATATATATATATATATATATATATATATATAAACTCTTTAACAAATGTTCTAGCGATTCTTGCTTTCTTCCCTCTGGAAAACTGCTTCTGTTGTACCAGTTTACAAAGACTCTGGCGAAAGAACTGACCCATTAAATTATCGCCCAATTAGCTTTCTCCCTTATTTCGCCACAATATTTTAGTCCTTAATTATTCAAGCTTAAGTCCACCACCTTACAACTTCTAAACTTCATGCTGACCACCAATATCGATTTAGATAAGCCAGTTCTATTGCAGATATTCTAACTGTAATCTCTGAACGTTTATACTAAGCGCTGGAAAAGGCAGGGGAGGGTATCTATTCATGAAAATAAAATCCTATTGTATCGCTGGAGGAATACTTAGCACAATTAAATCATTCTTCAATGAGATAAGAATGCAGGTTGACCACGATGACCATGCGTCTAAACAATATGATATAAATGCGGGTGTACCTCAGGGATCGATCCTTGGACGTTTATATCAGATGTTCATAAATTACTTACCTGATTAAATTGTCCCTGAAACGGGTATATTTGCCGACGACACCACGCTCTATAGCAAATACGGTGGTAAAATTAATGAGCACATATCTAAGATAATGGCGGAAACCCTAGAGAAAGACTTTGGTCTGTAGTGGAATGGGGTCAAAAATGGATAGTATCGTTCAACATGGCTAAGATAAAGCTGGTTTCCATTAATAATTACATGAAACCTTACCAACCACCAATAGATATGGCTAGAGATATATTACCTGAAAGTACATCGTTCACAGGAAACACGAGTTTTAATAGATATATCGAGATCATTGCCAAAGCTACTGGGAAGAAGATGGGCTCTCTCTACCGTGCTAGAAAGTTACTCACGCCTGAAAGTATCCTATATCTCAACAAAGCCACCATTCACCTACGTATGGAGTGCTGCTGTCACATTTGGGCTGGCGCATCTGCAACTAGTCTCTCGCTCCTGGACAGCGTCCAAAAGAAAGTCGCTAACCTGATCGGTCTCGAACTGTTATCTAAGCTTAAGCCCCTGTCCCATCGACGAAATATTGCATCCCTCTGCCCGTTTTACAAGTATTTAATGGTGGATGCTCCGACGAACTACAAGCACTACCCCCGACAAACAGCAAAGTCCAACCTCTATATACTAGAGATCCCTATATGTAAAAAGGTTTTCTACTCTGATAGCTTCTTGCCCAGAACTTTTGGACTTTAGAATTCTATTCCAATTTCCTGCGTCCGCAACTGTACTGGCATGCAGAAGTTCAAGTGTAATGTGAACAGTAATCTTCCTTCTAAACTCCCTACACAGTACCCCTGCAACTTAGGTTCCTGAGAGTAGTCCCTTACATTAAAGCGGCAATGTGTCTTGTTTGGGCTGAAAATGTAATATATATATATATATATATATATATATATATATATATATATATATGTGTGTGTGTGTGTGTGTGTATGTGTGGTAAAACTGGTAATTAGTAAAAATCTGACGAGAGTGCTCAATACTATTGCTGAGCAAATATGTGTTTTATTTTTTATTACCGTTTTATCTGTTTGGTTACATATGTTTCAGATGTTGGATCATGATTACGATCTAACAGCCTCGCCAGACCTTACAGAAGTGGTTGTAAGTATAAGGAAGAAGTGTTTTAGAAGAATGAAGAGAGAAAGAGAGAGAGAGAATGAAAAATCAATAATTGTGAAATTATAAATCAGCTTCGAAAGTGGAAACAAAACAAAATGTTTTTTTTTCTTCTTTTGAAACTGATTTATAATTTCACAATTATTAATATTTTATCCTCTGTATCAATGTAGCTCTACTTGAATGCACGTATTGTGTCTAACATATATCTGCAGTACTTCGTGCACAGCTCTTTTAAAGTATTCGTCCACGAATTAAAACTTTGCTCTTTTATACCTCTTCTCTGGAATTTAATTCTTACATATGTCGTATATATTGTTAAATAGTTAATGTTCTGTCGATTTTTATATGTTATAAAGTTGCGATTTAAAAATATATATATATATATCCATATGATTTGGGTGCATTAGCGTGAATCGAAACTGAAATAAAAACTTATGTAATATATATATATATATATATATATATATATATATATATATATATATATGGGGGGGTTAGGCTGCTCGGTCTTGCCCTGTTGTAATCCACACTTAAATATGATATTTTAATTCATGCAAAGTTCGTATTTGTTATGATAGAAATGATTCTTTGCTGATTACAAGACTACTCGTAACCAGTTTTGTTAGGAATGCAAGGGATAGCTATGGAAGAGTGAGTTTATTAATTATTGCAAAAATATGTGGGCTTGCGCGTACAACAATGGACACCACTTTAAACATAAATAATCATATTGCTTACATCCGAAAAACTACTTATTTGCAGAGAATTCAAATGCTATATTCGTTTTCGGCATCACTGAAACCCCATGCAAGTCGTCATTATACAGAAAAATTAACTGAAACTGTTATTTTTCTATTTGCTTTAAAAAGCTACATTATATACGAACAATAGAATTAGTCTGACGTCACTTCCGCCGATGGCTTTTTAAACAAAGAAGTGCGACTCTTTACGAACCACCTTATCACAAGTAAACGGTTTTAACTTTTGCCGGCGCCGTTGGATATGTCCTCACTGATCTGAGGGAGATAACTCTATTTGACTAAGACATTAACGTACAATGAGCACCAACGTTTTGTGTACTTGAGCTTTCTATTTTGTATGTTTTTTTTTATAAGGTCCTGAGAAATTTTTATTTAAAAGAAACAATCATTACTGATATTTTGGCTTTTCACTGAATTCTCTGGAAAAGTATGCGACGCAAATTGCAGAGCGAAATGTAATATCTATTAAACAAGTTCAACGAAAGTTTTTAGTTTTACGATTCTTAAATTTTTATTTTATTTTATTATTAATTAGTTTTATTTATTATCATTTTTTAGTTTTAGTTCATTTAGTTATATTTAGAATCATATTAATTTTATTTAAAATGAAACCGAAAACAGGCTGATATTTGAACGTGTTCGATGCAAACGATTAAATTTATGTGTTTTTTTTTTGTTTACCTTTTAAAAATATTTAAATTAAAGTTTCCGTAGGCATATATTTTAGTTTACAACTTTTAAAATCACTTTATCATACAATAATTAAGGGCACTACAATCAATAAAAATATTACTAACAAAACAGAAGCTGGTATTGGACTTAATGAATTTTCTGGAAAATATGCGACGCAATCTGAAGAGAGAAATATGATATCTATTAAATAGGTTCGACGGTTTCTTACTGAAATAAACTTATAATATTAGGTATAAGTAATCTAGCGGAGCAACTAAAGACTTGCATTTTAAAAGTTGATTTTTAGAGGTATGCGATTTGACCTAATTTTATGGATGATGTCTCATTAAAAAGTAGTCGAACTTGTTCAGTAAATGTTTTGTTATGTTAAATATTTGACGTTGGCTTTAGCGTCTTTATTTGCAGTAGAAAAAATGAAATCAAGAAATTTTAAACTTATAAAAAATGAAAATGAAAAAAGTGTTTTTAATTAAACAATAATACTAAATACTTTTCTGGCATTTCCTGAAGAACCTCGGATTGGATTTAAATGATTATTTTTTTTAAAATAAACTGTTTGAAAACAATTCTGACTTACATTTGAAAATACAAATATAATTCTTAAAATGTCGATGAAAAAAAAACAGAAGGGATTTATTTTTGTCTTCATGTGACTATTTTGAACCCGTAAAGCTCTCTTATTATTTAATTAGGTACGCTAAACTGGTCATGTATCCCGCATGCCAGACTACAAACTACCCAAGAAGCCTCTGTTTGCTGAGCTCCAACATGCAAGAGCTTCTAAGGCGTCCAGAGAAAACGATTTAAAACACTCTGGAGGCATCATTGAAGGCCCTCAACGTTGATCCGTCATCACGGGAGCAGACAGCTTTAGATAGAGCCAAGTGGCGGGCCGCTGTTCGTGACGGTGCTTGCAAATATGAAAGTTACCGAAGAAAAGACAGGAAGGACAATGTTTTGAAGTCCTATACATCTGCTATGATTCCCTGTTCCCACTGCAATAGAATTTTCAAGCAAAGACTGTGCTTATTAGCCATATCCGTAGTCACCGATAATGACTCCCCCACCCTACAACATGATCAGATTGTTCCTCGCCGTTTCGACGGACGAACACACACATTATTTAATGGCGCATGCGCAGAATTTACACGGAAGCTATAGATAGGATACAGTTTCAATACTCAAGTAACCGATTCGAGGTTCATGATATTATAAATTTTGTCGTCCTCAATACATAGTAGTCGTCACCTGGCATGGCTCTTTTGTAAAATACGCGTTAATATATTTTATTGATCCAAATTGTGTAGTTATTTTATAGTTACATCTTAAAGGAGTATCATATTGTACCCAATATAGAGTACTGGTTTCAAAAGTTAAAAAATCATAATTATTTTAGTTGGGTTCCATCAAGTAGAATAGAAACCAAAACAGCTGTATTCTTTTCCCTCTGTGCCACATCCATATCTATATAAGCAGTTAGAAAACCACGTTGTTATCTATGTCTATATAAAAGGCAAAATGTGTGTGTTTGTGTGTCTGCCTAAAACGAACACTGACAAAATTGGTATCGTTTGAAAGATCGTATTCTCCGTAACATAAATTCTTTGACTGTCAACTGGGCCGTTTATTTTACAAGGACGGATCAGTTTTTTTGTCGACATTTATCAAAGTAACCATACGCCTTACAATGACTAAGAAAACAAAGTCGTATGTCGCTGTTGGCGTGGCGACTAAACTTAGCTTCTTTTTTTTCACTTTCTTTTCCTCTTAGCGTTAAAGGTTCAAGCCTGGTTACTGCGACTATTTTCTTTTTGCGCTCGCACGGTTACTTGGTACTATTTTCAATTTTTAGGGGTTGGTTAACATATTTTTATCTCATTTGTTCACTTTCCGAACCATTAAAACTCTTTACATACGGGCAACGCTGGGTGAAATGTGTGTGCGCGTGTGTTTATTCTGCCAAAACTTTCGACATACGCGACCAACTCTGACAAAATTGCTATCGTTTGAAAGCCCAGTCTCTCGGATTACAAATATCCGAAAACATTAATTCTTTGACCGTCACCTGAGCCGTTTTTTATAAGAAGGGTTATTTTTTCGTCAACATTTTTGAAAAGTCATCATACGCCTTGCAATGTGCAAGCTTTTAAGTAGAAAAATGGGTAAGCAGTTAAGTTGAGAAATTAAAATACTCAATAAATTATATCGATTGATGGGTGGTTAACAATATATAAAACAGTCAATTAAAAGTTAACAATATATAAAACGGTCAATTAAAAGTTAAAAATATATAAAACAGTCAATTAAAATTTAACAATATATAAAACAGTCAATTAAAAGGTAACAATATATAAAACAGTCAATTAAAAGTTAACAATATATATAAAACAGTCAATTAAAAGTTAACAATATATAAAACAGTCATTTAAAGTCCGTTAAAATCTGAGTCGATTTTAACGGATTTTACCTTATCAATATAACATATTCGTAAATCTCAAAACCAAATAAATCCTTGACATCAACAGGTCTAATAAGTCTGAAATTTTCAGTTTTAATATAATGTTTTCCGATATATTATTGGAACATCATATTGTAACTGCCACAGATAATATCAAAGTAAACCCGAAAGGCTACACAACGTCCCATTACACAGAACAGTAACCAACAAAGAAACACAAATTACTTAATCACAAAACCCGTTCGAAATAGAAACATCTTTGTGAAAATAACATACTATCACGAAATTATGGCCGACATTAGTGATTATATAAAGAAGCAAAGTAGCCGGTGGTTATTCCGCGAATACGTAAATGAAATTAAAATACTGATATATGTCTTAGGTGGTGTTCGGAGTTTCATATTTACAAGAAGAGTGTTATTTCTCCGCAAGTAAAGTTATATTAATATAGATAGCGTTTGGCTTTTACTATTTTCGAAAGAAAAACTTATTTCTTCTGACATCTACAGCAAATTAACCCAAGAATACCTGTGTTCTTTCTGTCTATAAATTCTATTTAAAACTATAAACTCAAGCAACTGTGCACCGGTTTTTATTGATTGCAATATTTTTCTATCTATCTATTAAGTAAAAAAAAAAAAAGAAACTTTTTGTTGGTATGAATATTCGATCATTATAAACTGCTCAACGGCTGAATTGATTTTTATTAAATTTCACACAAATTACATTACGTGTCAGGCACTCTTTTAAGTCAGGTTTTGTATTTTTATGTCATCGATAACTACCGATAATCGATAATCAATCAATATGATGAAAGGAGGAACAGACGATATTGAGCAAAGTTAACACCTTACACAGCATGATATCACAAGTGCATTTAAACTATTTATTACCACACAAACAGAAAGGCAGGCCATATAAAATAAACAGTCGGATTTTTTTATATGACAGGGGCGTATCTGAAATGAATGTTTGTGTTTAGAGCACAATTACATCATGACAATTGTTTTTGCACTCTATACTTTAATTGAAGCTGTTATGCGTGATAATAATTTCATAAAATCAACATTGGTCTCACTACAGTGCAATATAGACTACAATATATTGTTGACTAAGTGTCCTTTCGGTGAACTTCAATGAATTCCCAAGTAGAGTTAGCTATTAATTAGTTTTATTGAAAAATGGTATATTTCACCGATGTTGATTACAATAAAAATGTGAGAATGTAAAACATTTGTTAATCATCATTCAATCCCTGGCAACGTCGGTTCCTTTTACTAGTTATCTATGAAATGGTTATAAACACATTTAATCTATCTCCCGAGATGACACACATTTTTTCGGGGAGGCGGATGCTTGTTTTTGTGGCTTAGAACATCATAAAAACAGACTGGTAACTATATAGAAGTTACACTCTTAAAAGCCCGAACTACACAAATCGCGTCAAAAACAATCGGCCGCCATTTTGGAAGATGATTCCTATGATTAAATGTCTGACAATCTTCAAACGCGTCATTGCGTGACTAAACAAATATGATGATAACAAATACAGATATAAAATTACAGAGTAAACAGAGGTAACATTTATTGCAATAAGTAAGAAAATGTATTTTTCATTTATTAAAAATCGTTGGATCCTTCTACCGCTCCGGTAGATATTTAATCCCTGGCGCAATTCTCTTCCTATATAAAAACCAGGTACGTACAATGATGACGTAATGTTGTCACATCTGGATAGGCCCTGCTAGAAGTAGCTTATCCTGCCTTGACAGAGTTCAAAATAGACTTCGTAGCTTAGTAGGGGATGCCCTTTTCTTTTCCTTGCAACCTCTTTCTTGCAGAAGAGACGTTGCGAGCCTCTCTTTGCTTTATCCCTATTTTCATGGCAAGTGCTCGTCTGAGCTTCAAACTATGGTCCTCTCTCATCAAACTTTCACGAAAAACATTCGTCTAGCAAAAAACATTATCAATAATTTCCTCCACTCTTTATCTTTGCTTAAACCTAAACGTAGATTCCATGAACAAAGCTTCTTTCTTAGAACTGCACGCATGTGGAACTCTGTTCCGTTAGCCTGCTTCCCAGCTGGCTACAATTTTGGTAGTCCAACGTAAACAAGTTCTTGATAGACTGTCCCCCTAATAACACAATTTACAAAATTTCCACTATTTACAATTACTACGCTAGAATAACATTGACTAATACACACCAATTAACACTTATACTTATATATTATATATGTTGCAGTATTTTGGTGTTTTTAATGGGGTAGTTATTTAATTGCCGCCCACATCGGCAATATTTGGCACAAGGCGTGGAAAGTGGGAACCCCGCAGGCTCCCCTAAAGGAGGGGCACTCCTGCAATTTTAAAAATTGCCTGAGTAACCCCGTCGGCATTCCCCGGTCGGGGCGCCTCAGGCAGCAAGCAATAAACTTGCCCCACCGGAAAGCCCAGTGGCAAGGCCTGGGATGGTGGACCTCCTAGGTATTACCCAGGGAGTGTACCTCAGTCCAACAGGTGCTTGGCCGGTTCCCGGCCCCTTCACCTGTTGGGCTGAGTGTCAAGTGACGAATCTTTGACTGGTACTACCCTGTCTCCCTGCAGCCGAAGCCGCTAGGAAACACATCCCATCAAAACAGTGTTTTAATGGGGTAGTTATTTAAATGCTGCCCACCTCAGCATTATTTGGCACAAGGCCTGGGATGTGGGAACCCCGCAGGCTCCCCTAAAGGAGGGGCACTCCTGCAATTTTAAAAATTGCCTGAGTAACCCCGTCGGCATTCCCCGGTCGGGGCGCCTCAGGCAGCAAGCAATAAACTTGCCCCACCGGTAAGCCCGGTGGCAAGGCCTGGGAAGGTGGACATCCTAGGTATTACCCAGGCGGTGTACCTCAGTCCAACAGGTGCTTGGCTGGTTCCCGGCCCCTCACCTGTTGGGCTGAGTGTCACGTGATGAATCCTTGACGTGTACTACCCTGTCTCCCTGCAGCCGAAGCCGCTAGGGGAGACATCCCATCAAAACAGTAATGTTTTTGATGGGGGGTATGATCCCACACAGTCGGACGATTCTATTTATAAGCGATGCTGCTAAGAACTGACGAATCAAATTAATTAACGTTCTGCTACCAACCAATCAGAAACCAGAATTGCTTCATAAATATTAAACCTTTTCTGGAGCAATTTCACATGTTCCTTCCCGGGTTTCGACACGGTAAGAATATTTTGTTCTGTGGAACTGTCTGCTACAAACAAGTCACCTCCCAGGACTTGTGTCTAACAGCGAACCATCTGAAACTGTTCTGAAACTCAAAATGGCTTACACTTCTAGAATATATATATATATATATATATATATATATATATAAAATATATTTTAGTCATCGACATACAGACCTATTTCGTTGTTTCACAACTCATCAGTGCCGCTAGACTAACACCTATCCCAAGCCGAGGATCGAAGCTAGAACCGCCGTGATGACAGTCGGCAGTTCTACCCCCTGACTACGGAATCGGTGGCCGAAATTAATCTGTCCGAATGTCTATTTAAATAAACATCCGTCCGCCACTCGTAGAGGGCTCAAACGTTTGTTTGTAAACAAACCGCGAGCTTCGCATTTTTTCAGCTAAATTAAGTAGCGAGTAAGATAATTTACGAGAGTGCTCTACCAAAGAGGGGGGCTTTATAAAATATATTTTAGTCATCGACATACAGACCTGTTTCGTTGTTTCACAACTCATCAGTGCCGCTAGACTAACACCTATCACAAGCCAAGGATCGAATCGATAGTGCTCTACCCAAGAGGAGGGCTTTATAAAATAAATAAATATATATATATATATATATATATATATATATATATATATATATATATATATATATATATATATATAACTTATGCTGATAACGGCGGAGTCAGAAACATGCCTGCCTAAAGGTATACCTTTTATGCAGGTAATAATATTTAATAGTACATATATATATATACATATATATATATATATGAGAAGTGTATATATGTGTAAGTAAACATATTGAAAGCAGCTTATCGGATAATTGGAGAGGTATGTATAAAAAAGACATAGAAAGAATGAGAGGGAGAGAGAAAAAGAGAAGTAAATATTTAGATACACATAGAATTAAATGCATTCAATTATCGATAGATGGTAGAAGAGATCGACAGGGAAAGAACACGTCAGGCCCGCAGATAACTTACGCCAGAAAATGATCGATTTGGTTCTCCTATTTTTATAAAAGACGTTTGAAGTCTTGTATTGATTTCCGGTAGAATTACAATCAACCTTGTGCTGATAAATGCGTAGACCTCTGTTTAAGTGAACGTACAACTGAGCCCGAAATCTGATGTGGTATGACCTATCGATGTTGCTAATCGGGTCATTATCGATTATTGACCCAACAGATTCGTCGAGCATTAAGAGATCAAATGCAAAACGTATTGCTCAGATCTGCGTCAATGAGGTAAATTTTGTTTGATAGTTGTTTATATGCATATTCTTTATTTTTGTTGTTTGTAGAGTATATTTAATTTACCCCCAGGGAGAGGTCGCTATATCTACAGGGTCACCAAATTAATTCAACAGACAGAATTGGAAGATAACACACGTTAAAGCAAACAACCACAAATAAGGTACGATAGACACTTCGGGATAAAGCTGTATTTCCTAAATCATCATCATCATCATCATCATCATCATCATCATCATCATCATCATCATTATCATCATCATCATCATCATCATCATCATCTGCAGCAGTTGTAGCAGCAGTTGCAATAGCAGGAATATTTGATTGCTCTAGCTGGAATCTCCCCCTATTTATTAATACGTGAACCTTATCTGTGTTTGTCATTCAAGCATTGTGCCATGGTCGTCACGCTAATATTTCGGTTTTAAAGCGACGCTGTTTGCCTACATTCAGGATACCAGTCACGAATCATTATACATGTAATAACGACCAGGGCCATGTATGTTTGTATGTCTCGCAAAAACTTCCGATATAGTTGACGAATCCTGGCAAGATCGGTATCATTTTGAAGCTCGACATCTCGGACGATAAATATCGAAAGATTGGTCCAAAACATTAATTACTAAATTTTACCATTTTCCTATAGCGCATTTAAAGACGTAGACATTATTTCTAGTTTTGAGCATACTGTCATCAGATGCAGGGTTATTTATTTTATTATTAATTGCCTTTTTTATTTTTTTAGTTTTGTTCGTGGTTGAAATATGTTTGTGTACGATATTTTTCATTATTCTTTCGTCTATTTTATAATTCGCATGCATCAGTTACAATAAAATATGTTTATGTGATTATTATTATTATTATTATTATTATTATTATTATTGATGATGATAATAATAATAATAATGATAATAATAATAATAATAATAATAATAATAATAATAATAATAATAATACACCAATAATAACGTATCTGTCAAAAACATAGATATAATCACGACAACAACTCGTCTTTCTCTTTACTTAAAATCAAAAATAAAATACTTAAAAAATATTAGTACTACAGGGTGTTACAACACTGGTGATGATAAAACTTCAACATTTAAAGAAATGTACTACGGTTTACTTATCAATAATATATTTACTTGATATTTCTTTCGCATTGGTTTTCAAAAATTATATCTTTAAAATGACCACTATTTTCGGCTTCACAAAGCCGGCCTCTATTTATAGTATCTGGCATTACACTTTTTAAGATATCAGGTTCTATCAGATTTTATTTTGGATGTTGTTTTTAAGTTATTGGATCGGTGTTGGATTTTTCGCTTATACTCTTCCTTTAAGATAACACCAAAGGAAAAAGTCAGGAGCTGTCAAATCTGGTGAATGTGGAGACCAGTTAAACCCAGAAAATTTGCTAATTAACCGCTCGCTCAGCAATCACCTTAGGAGCGACATATATTGACGAGCAGTGTGAGCTATTGTCTCACTCTTTTGGAACCTCATTTTCGGGTTGTCATGAATAGCTGACCTTAAACAAACGTTAATCATTTGTTGTATTTCATTTGTTGATGGCGCTGTGTAGTTAACGTCACCGCAACACTTTTTCCTCATTCGAAGAAATAACGATCACTCTTTCGGAGATAACACCACGCCATACGGTAGATTTTATTGATAAACTTTCTCTAAATTTCAATTGCCCATATTCGGCAGTTTTGCTTATTTACGAACCAGATGAAAATGAGCTTCGTTTCTCATTATCAACTTATGGGTGAACTCATTTTGTTCTCTGGCAATGTTTGTACTACTTGCAATTCCCTCATAATTCTTTTACGTGACTTTCTAGACATCCCAGTCTGAGTGGTATGTTTCCGAGTTTAAATGTCTGGGTTTTCACCAATGTTGTTCTGTACGAGTGCCACATTTTCAGTTGTACGTACTGACCGTGGTCTGCTAGTTCGTGGAAGATCAAAGACTGATACCTGACGCCGAAACCGTTTCACAAAACAGCCAATTTTTTCTCTGATTAGAAGTTTGTCTGCCATTATAATGGCGACGATAGGCTCAAGTCAAGATTATGGAACGCCGATTTTCGAAATAAAGCTCAATAATTTTGGGCCGTGGCTCAGTGATAATTTTTTCCATAACCAATTTCAATCGTTTATCTGCAAAATTCTGATTTTTAAAAATTATTAAATGTTAAAGTTATTACTGGTTCGAAAAAATGCGTTTCTTTTGCGCTACCCTGATTAAATGTAATATGTACACCCAAATAGATGGAGTTTCAATAGATGCTATTCTCGGACCGATTCTCAGTGTGTCCTACATGAATTACCTCGAAAACCGGAAATTGTCAGCAACATACAACTGCTACCCCTCGATACCAACGCCAAGAAGTTAAAAATACTTGATTTTGAATACATTAAAACGATAAACGTGCATTTATTCAAATCACATTCCAACTTAGAGAAAACACACTCAAATGTTTTTAAAAAAACAAACAAAAAAAACGCCTGTACATTCCCCAGCCCTGACGATAGAACATTGCACCTCTTGCATCCACACTGGGCACTCAGATCGCGCCCATTCAACGCTAGTACTATTAAATAAAAACCTCTGGCTGACTTCCCAATAATATTCACACATCCCTCCTGATAAGGTCTTCTTTTAAAGACGAAAAGTAACACAGCGGAAAACTTCGAGCAACACATGGAACTAATATATATATATATATTGAGTAGTAGTAGTTATATATATATATATATATATATATATATATATATATATATATATATATATATAACTACTTAATTTACTCACATAAAATTAATATACGAAAGTATAAATTTATGAGTAAAACTTAAGTATTTACTTCAAAAGTGCTCAATACGTAGGGAGAGCTAGTTAGTAAGTTATAAAATATATATGGCGATTAACCTACACCGAATATGCCGCGTTCCATCCATTCAAGGACCCTCGGGGTTATGCGCGAATTTTGTGGTTGTTTGTCGTTTTTATATACGCATCTCTTATTGATATTTTAGTTAGCCAATCAGCTTTCTAGTATCCACGGCGCCCTTCCTATAAGCCAATGAGACAGCACTTATAAAACAAAGGCCTATTTGACCGCTGGTTTACATGTGCCTTTGTGTGTGCTCTATTTAGCCTGGATATTTAGTTTCTTGACCCTTTTAAAATCTAGGTTTCTGTTTTTTTTTATGTCAGTTTATATATATATATATATATATATATATATATATATGTTAGTTTATATATAAATATATATATGTACATACATATATGCACATATATATACATATATATACATACATATATGTGTGATCGTTTATGTATATTCATGTTTATCTAATTTATTTATTTGCTTACTTTCTATTTTTTTTTGTTAGTTTTAAAACTATTTTGTATCGCTATCCTAAAGTAAATTTTATTTTGTGAACACAGTTGTTTGCTATTTCTCTTCTACAGTTTAATAGATGTTGGGGTTCTTTATGTACAGGATAGCAAATTTTACATGAAGGCATAATCTACATGAGTCGTCTAGGTCCCTACACGTGGTAGCTGGTCTTATTATTTTCCATTTGACTACTGGCGAATGTCCGCTTTCCTCGAGTTCCCCGTATTTATTTGCTAGCGTTGTTTTCATACGGTGTAGCTTAATCGCCATATATATTTTATAACTTACTATATATATATGTATATATATATATATATATATATATATATATATATATATAGTCTTTATTATCTCATTAAGCTACTTTGTTATGCGAGATAGTGAATTTTGTAAGATATAATTATCCATTTAACACCATTGGCTGCAGGTACTAAATCCTCTCTTTGAATATCTTCAAGGTGTCACACCTTTTATTTTGTTAAAATGCATGGAAATTTGTGAGGTAAGTTCTATTACGTTAATGAGGCTACCTGCTAGTTGTTACTATTTCTCTCTCCCGGAATTGTATATCTCGGGGTCATTGCCATATCCTTGTAAGGAAATAGAAGACGAAGGATATTTCCTATCTAATTAAAATCCTACGGTTAGATGTCTTGTATTCGACATCTGCTTCCGGTTGTCACCAACTCTCTTAATTAGGATTTTTTACATTTTATACATATAATGATTTTGTTTTTATAAAAGACTCTCACCTGCTCCGTCGGGTGGATGTAGCTTTAGATAGTTGACCAGTAGGTAGACCCAATGTTATCCGGGATTAAATGACAATCGACTTTCATTGCATTTATCGCCATTGAAATTGATGAAATCAAATGAATTTTTTTCGAAAATTTTAATGTCTGCTTTAGTCGGGTATCCATCGCAGTGTACCGGAAGTATATATATATATATATATATATATATATGCATCGGCTACTAGTCTCTCGCTCCTTGACAAGGTTCAAAAGAGAGTCGCAAACCTGATAGGCCCTGAACTGGCATCTAAGCTTCAGCCTCTGTCCCATCGACGAAATGTTGCATCCCTCTGCCTTTTCTACAAGTATTTTAGTGGTGAATGCTCTGACGAACTGCAATCACTTGTGCCCCCACGACGCGAGCACCCTCGACAAACCCGACAGGCTACTAGATCCCACCCCCACACTGTAGAGGTCCCTAGATGTAAAAGATCTTTTTACTCCAATAGTTTCTTCCCCAGAACCGCAAGACTCTGGAATTCCATTCCAGGTCCCTGCTTCCCCAACAGTACTGACATGCAGAAGTTCAAGTGTAACGTGAACCGACACCTTGCTGCCCAAATCCCTACATAGTACCCCAGTAGTTGTTGCCCCTGATAGTAGCCCCCTACACCAAAGTGGCAATTTGCCTTGTTTGGGGTGAAAATGTAATAAAAAAAAAAAAAATATATATATATATATATGTATTAAATTACATTTTCACCCCAAACAAGGCGCATTGCCACTTTGATGTAGCTACAAGGGTACTATGAAGGGAGTTGGGCAGCAAAATGTCGGTTCACTTTACACTTGAACTTCTGCATGTCAGTAGGGTTGGGGAAGCAGGGACCCGGAAGGGAATACCAAAGTCTAGCAGTTCTGGGGAAGAAACTACAGGAGTAGAAAGCTGTCTTACATCTTGGGATCTCTACTGTGTAGGGGTGGAATTTAGCTACTTGTCGGGTTTGTCGGATCTATTTACGTCAAGGTGGTTCAGGTGCTTGCAGTTCGCCGGAGCATTAACCACTAAAATGCAAAAGTGAAGGATCATAGTTCAGTTGTGCTATAAACAGATAAATTAATTTCGAACGTGCCTCTATCCTATCAAAGGATTTAGTTGGTTTTTAAACTATGTTTTACAGAGCGGCTTGACTTACAGTTTAAAATACAAGAGCCAACTACCATTGTCTAATTGCACTTAAAACACACAATTTTATTTCGATCGCGACCCTGTTTATCAAAGAACAAACTGTTGATTTTTTTTAACGCTGAGTCGTTCTGCTTGTACTGAGACAAAACAGCTCAAATGCAATTGTGATTTTGGGTGATATAAAAGTGTTAATTTGGTAAAAATCGGATATTATTCCTTCCCCGGATTTGTTGATTATCGATTTTCGATACTTATCGGAGGTATTCCAATACAAAACGAATCTGGTAACATAACTAGACACAGCAATTACATGTGTGCTAATTTAATTCATATATTGGCCAGCTGTTTCGGAGTCCTTAGAGAACTCTCTCTCTCACACACACACACAGACAACGGTCGTTTTATATATAAGTATATTGTTTAACACCAAGTGTCAGTAGTAATTACTTCTAATGCTTGATTTTAAACGATATACAGGTATCTAAGAACACTTTACAAACTTTTACTAAAACAGGAAATGAAACTGTTAAATCGTTTAAATTTGCAATTTTTGGAACAAAACGAATAAATATATATCATTATTCCACGTTTTATTCTGAATATATCGTACGTAGGCTTCGATCAGCAACTCAATTCGAGTTCAAAAGAGACTGCAAACATTGATCAGGTAGTCTTTATGTTACCATTACTCGGGCTATTAGTTCCATCAGGGAGTAGTTGCTGTTATGAGGATGCTTATAACCTCCCTTTTAAACGACTTTTCTACATGTAATTATCCAAAGGATAAAGGCTGGTGTGACATGATCAGGAAAATTTTCCGCCTTCTAATCCTGTGTTTTGAGGCCTTTATGTGATGGTGACGAATCTTGTTGGATAATAATGGTTAGCCTATCTTATCATCGATATTACCTTTCCTATGACAATCACCATCATCGTTATTATTTTTACTATGACCATTATCATTATCGAAATTATTTTACTATGACCATTATCATTATCAATATTATTTTTACTATGACCATTATCATTATCGATATTATTTTACTATGACCATTATCATTATCTATATTATTTTTACTATGACATTATCATTATCGATATTAGTTTTACTATGACCATTATCATTATCGATATTATTTTTACTATGACCATTATCATTATCGATATTAGTTTTACAATGACCATTATCATTATCAATATTATTTTTACTATGACCATTATCATTATCGATATTAGTTTTACTATGACCATTATCATTATCGATATTATTTTTACTATGACCATTATCATTATCGATATTATTTTTACTATGACCATTATCATTATCGATATTATTTTTACTATGACCATTATCATTATCAATATTATTTTAGTATGACCATTATCATTATCGATATTATTTTTACTATGACCATTATCATTATCGATATTAGTTTTACAATGACCATTATCATTATCAATATTATTTTTACTATGACCATTATCATTATCGATATTAGTTTTACTATGACCATTATCATTATCGATATTATTTTTACTATGACCATTATCATTATCGATATTATTTTTACTATGACCATTATCATTATCGATATTATTTTTACTATGACCATTATCATTATCGATATTATTTTTACTATGACCATTATCATTATCGATATTAGTTTTACTATGACCATTATCATTATCAATATTTTTTTTACTATGACCATTATCATTATCGATATTATTTTACTATGACCATTATCATTATCAATATTATTTTTACTATGACCATTATCATTATCAATATTATTTTTACTATGACCATTATCATTATCGATATTAGTTTTACATGACCATTATCATTATCGATATTATTTTTACTATGACCATTATCATTATCGATATAATTTTTACTATGACCATTATCATTATTGATATTATTTTTACTATTACAATTATCATTATCGATATTAGTTTTACTATGACCATTATCATTATCGATATTAGTTTTACTATGACCATTATAATTATCGATATTAGTTTACTATGACCATTATCATTATTGATATTAGTTTTACTATGACCATTATCATTATCGATATTAGTTTTACTATGACCATTATCATCATTGATATTAGTTTTACTATGACCATTATCATTATCGATATTATTTTTACTATGACCATTATCATTATTGATATTATTTTTACTATGACAATTATCATTATCGATATTAGTTTTACTATGACCATCATGATTATCTATATTATTTTTACTATGACCATTATCATTATTGATATTATTTTTACTATGACCATTATAATTATTGATATTAGTTTTACTATGACCATTATCATTATCGATATTATTTTTACTATGACCATTATCATTATCAATATTATTTTACTATGACCATTATCATTATCGATATTAGTTTTACTATGACCTTATCATTATAGATATTATTTTTACTATGACCATTATCATTATCAATATCATTTTTACTATGACCATTATCATTATTGATATTATTTTTACTATGACCATTATAATTATTGATATTAATTTTACTATGACCATTATAATTATTGATATTATTTTTACTATGACCATTATCATTATCGATATTATTTTTACTATGACCATTATCATTATCGATATTATTTTTACTATGACCATTATCATTATCGATATTATTTTTACTATGACCATTATCATTATCGATATTATTTTTACTATGACCATTATCATTATCGATATTAGTTTTACTATGACCATTATCATTATCAATATTTTTTTTACTATGACCATTATCATTATCGATATTATTTTTACTATGACCATTATCATTATCAATATTATTTTTACCATGACCATTGTCATTATCAATATTATTTTTACTATGACCATTATCATTATCGATATTAGTTTTACATGACCATTATAATTATCGATATTATTTTTACTATGACCATTATCATTATCGATATAATTTTTACTATGACCATTATCATTATTGATATTATTTTTACTATTACAATTATCATTATCGATATTAGTTTTACTATGACCATTATCATTATCGATATTATTTTTACTATGACCATTATCATTATCGATATTAGTTTACTATGACCATTATCATTATTGATATTATTTTTACTATGACCATTATCATTATCGATATTAGTTTTACTATGACCATTATCATCATTGATATTAGTTTTACTATGACCATTATCATTATCGATATTATTTTTACTATGACCATTATCATTATTGATATTATTTTTACTATGACAATTATCATTATCGATATTAGTTTTACTATGACCATCATGATTATCAATATTATTTTTACTATGACCATTATCATTATTGATATTATTTTTACTATGACCATTACAATTATTGATATTAGTTTTACTATGACCATTATCATTATCGATATTATTTTTACTATGACCATTATCATTACCAATATTATTTTACTATGACCATTATCATTATCGATATTAGTTTTACTATGACCATTATCATTATAGATATTATTTTTACTATGACCATTATCATTATCAATATCATTTTTACTATGACCATTATCATTATTGATATTATTTTTACTATGACCATTATAATTATTGATATTAATTTTACTATGACCATTATAATTATTGATATTATTTTTACTATGACCATTATCATTATCGATATTATTTTTACTATGACCATTATCATTATCGATATAATTTTTACTATGACCATAATCATTATCGATATTATTTATACTATGACCATTATCATTATTGATATTATTTTTACTATGCCCATAATCATTATCGATATTATTTTTACTATGACCATTATCATTATCCGTATTAGTTTTACTATGACCATTATCATTATCGATATTAGTTTTACTATGACCATTATCATTATCGATATTAGTTTTACTATGACCATTATCATTATCAATATTATTTTACTATGACCATTATCATTATCGATATTAGTTTTACTATGACCATTATCGTTATCGATATTATTTTTACTATGTCAATTATCATTATCAATATTATATTACTATGACCATTATCATTATCGATATTATTTTTACTATGACCATTATCATTATCAATATTATTTTACTATGAGCATTATCATTATCGATATTAGTTTTACTATGACCATTATCATTATCAATATTATTTTTACTATGACCATTATCATTATCAATATTATTTTTACTATGACATTATCATTATCGATATAATTTTTACTATGACCATTATCATTATTGATATTATTTTTACTATGACAATTATCATTATCGATATTAGTTTTACTATGACCATCATGATTATCAATATTATTTTTACTATGACCATTATCATTATTGATATTATTTTTACTATGACCATTATCATTATCGATATTATTTTTACTATGACCATTATCATTATCAATATTATTTTACTATGACCATTATCATTATCGATATTAGTTTTACTATGACCATTATCATTATAGATATTATTTTTACTATGACCATTATCATTATCAATATTATTTTACTATGACCATTATCATTATCGATATTATTTTTACTATGACCATTATAATTATTGATATTATTTTTACTATGACCATTATCATTATCGATATTATTTTTACTATGACCATTATAATTATCGATATAATTTTTACTATGACCATAATCATTATCGATATTATTTATACTATGACCATTATCATTATTGATATTATTTTTACTATGACCATTATCATTATCCGTATTAGTTTTACTATGACCATTATCATTATGGATATTAGTTTTACTATGACCATTATCATTATCAATATTATTTTTACTATGACCATTATCATTATCGATATTATTTTACTATGACCATTATCATTATCAATATTATTTTACTATGACCATTATCATTATCGATATTAGTTTTACTATGACCATTATCATTATCGATATTATTTTTACTATGACCATTATCATTATCAATATTATTTTACTATGACCCTTATCATTATCGATATTATTTTTACTATGACCATTATCATTATCAATATTATTTTAATATGAGAATTATCATTATCGATATTAGTTTTACTATGACCATTATCATTATCAATATTATTTTTACTATGAACATTATCATTATCAATATTATTTTTACTATGACATTATCATTATCGATATTAGTTTTACTATGACCATTATCATTATCGATATTATTTTTACTATGACCATTATCATTATCGATATTATTTTTACTATGACATTATCATTATCAATATTATTTTTACTATGACCATTATCATTATCGATATTATTTTTACTATGACATTATCATTATCGATATTAGTTTTACTATGACCATTATCATTATCAATATTATTTTTACTATGACATTATCATTATCGATATTATTTTTACTATGACCATTATCATTATCGATATTATTTTTACTATGACCATTATCATTATCGATATTATTTTTACTATGACATTATCATTATTAATATTATTTTTACTATGACCATTATCATTATCGATATTATTTTTACTATGACATTATCATTATCGATATTAGTTTTACTATGACCATTATCATTATCAATATTATTTTTACTATGACCATTATCATTATCAATATTATTTTTACTATGACCATTATCATTATCGATATAAGTTTTACAATGACCATTATAAATATCAATATTATTTTTACTATGACCATTATCATTATCGATATTATTTTAGTATGACCATTATCATTATCGATATTATTTTTACTATGACCATTATCATTATCGATATAATTTTTACTATGACCATTATCATTATCAATATTATTTTTACTATGACCATTATCATTATCGATATTAGTTTTACTCTGACCATTATCATTATCGATATTTGTTTTACTATGACCATTATCATTATTGATATTAGTTTTACTATGACCATTATCATTATCAAAATTATTTTTACTATGACCATTATCATTATCGATATTATTTTTACTATGACCATTATCATTATCGATATTATTTTTACTATGACCATTATCATTATCGATATTATTTTACTATGACCATTATCATTATCAAAATTATTTTTACTATGACCATTATCATTATCGATATTAGTTTTACTATGACCATTATCATCATTGATATTAGTTTTACTATGACCATTATCATTATCGATATTATTTTTACTATGACCATTATCATTATTGATATTATTTTTACTATGACAATTATCATTATCGATATTAGTTTTACTATGACCATCATGATTATCAATATTATTTTTACTATGACCATTATCATTATTGATATTATTTTTACTATGACCATTATAATTATTGATATTAGTTTTACTATGACCATTATCATTATCGATATTAGTTTTACTATGACCATTATCATTATCAATATTATTTTTACTATGACCATTATCATTATCGATATTAGTTTTACTCTGACACTTATCATTATCGATATTTGTTTTACTATGACCATTATCATTATTGATATTAGTTTTACTATGACCATTATCATTATCAAAATTATTTTTACTATGACATTATCATTATCGATATTATTTTTACTATGACCATTATCATTATCGATATTATTTTTACTATGACCATTATCATTATCAATATTATTTTTACTATGACATTATCATTATCAATATTATTTTTACTATGACCATTATCATTATCGATATTATTTTTACTATGACCATTATCATTATCGATATTATTTTTACTATGACCATTATCATTATCAATATTATTTTTACTATGACCATTATATAACCATTATCATTATCGATATTAGTTTTACTATGACCATTATCATTATCGATATTAGTTTTACTATGACCATTATCATTATCAATATTATTTTAGTATGACCATTATCATTATCGATATTATTTTTACTATGGCATTATCATTATCGATATTAGTTTTACTATGACCATTATCCTTATCGATATTATTTTTACTATGGCCATTATCATTATCGATATTAGTTTTACTATGACCATTATCATTATCTATAATTTTTTTACTATGACTATTATCATTATTGGTATTAGTTTTAATATGACCATTATCATTATTGATATTATTTTTACTGTGACCATTATCATTATTGATATTAGTTTTACTATGACAATTATCATTATCGATATTATTTTTACAATGGCCATTATCATTATCGATATTATTTTTACTATGACCATTGTCATTATGTATATTATTTTACTATGACATTATCATTATTGATATTTTTTTTTACCATGACCATTACCATTATTGATATTAGTTTTACTATGACCATTATCATTATTGATATTATTTTTACTTTGACCATTATCATTATTGATATTAGTTTACTATGACCATTATCATTATTGATATTAGTTTACTATGACGATTATCATTATTGATATTATTTTTACTATGACCATTATCATTATCGATATTATTTTTACTATGACCATTATCAGTATTGATATTAGTTTTACTATGACCATTATCATTATCGATATTATTTTTACAATGACCATTATCATTATTGATATTGTTTTTACTATGACCATTATCATTATTGATATTACTTTTACTATGACCATTATCGTTATCGATATTATTTTTACTATGACCATTATCATTATCGATAATATTTTTACTATGACCATTATCATTATTGATATTATTTTTACTCTGACCATTATCATTATCGATATTAGTTTTACTATGACCATTATCATTATCAATATTATTTTACTATGACCATTATCATTATCGATATTAGTTTTACATGACCATTATCATTATTGATATTAGTTTTACTATGACATTATCATTATCGATATAATTTTTACTATGACCATAACGATCATCGATATTATTTTTACTATGGCCATTATCATTATCGATATTATTTTTACTATTGCCATTATCATTATCGATAATATTTGTACTATGACCATTATCATTAAATCAGTAAAATTCATTAAAACATCAAAATTCATTAAAACATCAAAATTCATAAAAAAAATAAAAATACATAAAACGTACAAGCATAAAAATTATTAAAATACATTTTTAATATTTACATGCATTTAAAATATTTACATGCATTTAAAATATTCAAATTCATTATAAACATAAAAATACATTTAAAAAATTAAAATACATAAAAACATTAAATGCCCTAAAACTATAAAATGCATTAACACATGTTAATGCATTAAAATTATTAAAATGCAGTAAAAAATTAAAATGCATAAAACACATTAATATACATTAAAAACATTAAAATACATTAAAAAAATTACAATACATTAAAAACATTTAAATGCATGAACATTATTAAAATGCATTAAAAACTAAAATATTAAAATGGATTAAAACATGAAAATACATAAAAATCATCATATACAGTTTAAACATAAATGCATTAAAAAATTAAAACGCCTTACAAACATAAAAATACATTATTAATATTAAAAATCATTATAAACCAAAAATACCCTTACACATTAAAATTCAATAAAAATATTAACATATATTACAGTATTAAAATTTATTAAAAATATATTTTTAAACATAAAAATGCATTAACACATTATAACACATTGAAACATAAAAATGCATTTAAAAATTAATATACATTTTGAACATTGAAATACATTAAAATATTATAATTTACTAAAAATATTAAAATGCATTAAAATATTAAAATACATTAAAACCATTAAAATTCATTGAAAATATAAAAATATAATATTAAAATACAATAAAATCAGTAAAATACATTAAAAAATTAAAATCAATTTTAAAAATAAAAATGCATTCAAAATTTGAATTTATATAAAAAACCATTGAAATGCATTAAAAAATAAAACACATTAAAATTATTAACATGCATAAAAGCATTAAAATGCATTAAGAATATAAAAATATATTAAAAATATTTAATAATCCTTAAAAACATTAAGAAATAAAATACTTTAAAGACATGAAAATACATAAAACACAAAAATTCATTAAACAAATTATATACATAAAAAACACGTAATGCCTGGAAATGTAAATACATTTTAAACATTAAAATTCATTTAGATTATTAAAATGCATTAAAAATAATGGATTGCATTAAAACATTAAAACATTAAGACACATTAAATAATTTAAATGCATTTAAACATCAAAATTCATTAAAAACATAGAAATACATAAAATGTACATGCATTAAAATTATTAAAATATATTGAAAATATATACATGAATTTAAAACATTCAAATTCATTAAAACATTAAAATACATAAAAACAATAAAATGCATAAAAACGTCAAACGCACTAAAACATTAAAATTCATTAAGACATTAAAATGCATCAAAATCATTAAAATGCATTTAAAGGATAAAAATGCATAAAAACATTAATATACATTAAAAATATTACAATATATAAAAAACATTAAAATACATTTAAAACATTAAAATATTTAAATGCATGAACATTATTAAAATGCATTAAACATTAAAATATTAAAATGAATTAAAACATAAAAATACAACAAAAATCACCAAATACATTTAAAACATAAAATGCATTAAGAAACTTAAAATGCCTTAAACATAAGAAAATACATTAAAAACATTAAGATTCTGTAAAAAAAAAACAATACAATACATTAAAACATAAAAATGCAATAAAAATAATAAAATATATTAGAAGCATTAAATCGCATTAAAAATATTAAAATGCATTAGAAGCATTAAAATGTAATTGAAATATATTTAAAACATTAAAATGCATTAAAACAATATAATACATTAAAAACATTAAGATGCATTAAACACATCAAAATACATTTTAAACATTAAAATACATTAAAACATTATAGTTTATTAAAAATATTAAAATGCATTAGAACTATTCAAATACATTAAAAACAGTACAATGCTTTAAAAACTTTAAAATACATTAGAACATTAACATGTGCAAAACATCTAAAAACAGTAAAAACATTAAAATGTATTAGAAGAATTAAAATACATTTTAAAGAATATTTAAATACATTAAAAATAAATAATTAAAAATTTAAGGGTCCCAAAGTATTCTATTAGAATCCAACAAAGTTAAATACGTAGTCGGCAAGAAATGAAGTATGTCATATTCTTAGGGTAGAAATCAAAGATGCTTGGGATATAATATTTAATTTAAAATCAGCTGGATAAGAATTCATAATAATGCTTCGTTATTGTAGACGCTCCGATTATAGTCTCCAAGTGTAGAAACTGCATATTTTTTAAAGTTAAAAATATATCCCACAGACATTGTTAAACAACCCATTATTCGGAGAGGGTAAAAGACAACTTCGAAGCTTTTTGAGAACTCCGTCTTTATGCCAGGTAATAAAAATATAATAGCAAGATAAACATTGAAAAAATATAAAAGAAAAGAGGAGACAAAAACGAGTGTAAAAGAATTAGTAGTGATATACATAAGAAGTACTAGTAGTAGATGTGACATACGGAGGAGGAAGTACTCAGCTCAAATGAAGGGGTTGGTTTTAATTTAAAATATCTTTAAAAGTGAGTTATTTTTTGTAAGAATCTTTAAAAAAATCATAAAGTAATAATGGATGTATGTAGGTTTTTGATGGCGGAATAAAGTTTATTTAAATGAAAGCTACGGCTGGTTGATCGAAATAATCTGTGTTTATAAAGAAGTAAGAATTATTCTTATAGAGTGGAATAATAATAATAATAATAATAATAATAATAATGGGTTGAATCTGATTTTTGTGGTGTCTAAAATTTATGTGACTTAGTGAGGGAATGTACAAATGACTTAAATGCTGTTGGAGAAGTGTGGTTTAAGTGCATAGTTCTAATAGGTTAGATAAATATAAAATTGAAATGTAAGTTTACTTGGTTTAATGTAGATAAGAGAAAATAAAGATGCACGGTATACATATTAACTTAAATTCGTAAGTAAAAGTTAAAGAAGAAAAAGAAGAAAAAAGTCTACAGTGTTTCAGTGGAAAGAGGAGTTAAATGAAGTTGATTACAAGTTATCGGGGGGATAAAAAGATATATTCGAAAATAATTGGAATATAAGTATAAATTATAATTAGAGCTTGTTTATAGGTTGATCGGTAGAGTTCATGAAATTTTCCCAATTATGTGCCTACAAGGAGAAAATAATTTCGATCTTAGAGTTATATTTAGATTGCTAGGTTCATTGCCAATAGTATTAGTCTCAGCATATTATACATGGTAAACTTCAGATCCTGAGTGGTAATGTTTTGACCTTTCTCAATTTTAAAAATATTAATTGGGTACTTATTATTGAGATTTTTCATTAGGAGAATTAGAGAAGTTTTCCCTTTAGGAGAGGTCTAAGCGAAAGAGAGATATAAGTCGAGATGCGGGTTTTAATAGTAAAAGCGGACGGTCTGATGTAAGTGTATATTCTAGGTGTTTAATAGGGATGGAGTGGTGAGTGTGTGGATAGGGAAATTTTGGAGGTCCGTTAGTTGGGTTGTAACTTTGCGTGAATATCTCCTTTAAAGGGGCATGCTATAATGAAATTAAAAAGACTGTTTTTTTTTACAAAGGAATCACCCTTATCAAGGTCCAGAGGCCTCCCGAGGATACAAGATAAAAGAGTTTACAGTGATCAAAAAGACAATATCATAGTAATCGTTAGAAGCGTGAATTTGGAAAATTGGATTACTTAAGGGAACGGCTCATATAGAACGTGTTTACGTTGGACTTGAAGACGGCCATATTGTAGTAAGTAAGAAAGCCTGTGAGTTCTTACAAAGAAGATTTGTTGATGGAATCTACGTTTAGGTTTAAGCACAAATTAAGAATGCGGGAAATTATTGATAGCGTTTACAGCCAAATCATTGTTTCTCGTGAATTTTTGGCGAGGTGTGACAATAGAATGGAGCTCTGAATGAAATTACGATATAAGAGAGACAGACTCACAACGTCGCTTCTATGAGAAAGGGGTTGCAGGGAAGAGAAAAGGGCATTCCCCACTAGGCTCCGAAGTTCATTCTGAAATCTGTCAAGGCAGCAAAATATATCCCTAGCAATTTCTGCACAGATGTGACAGAAATACTCCATCCTTAGATGTAACTGGCTTTTATATAGGTAGAGAATTATATAAGCAGGTTTATATTTACTTGATTGATAGAAGGATCCCACAATTTTCCCAGCGTCCTTGGCGTAGAATATTTACATAATTGATTACATTAACAGGATTTAGGCTAGAAGAAATAAAATTATCTATGAACAAAAGCTGGCACTAAAGAAAAATATATACGTTTTGGTCGATGATAACTTTTAATCATGCAGGAGTCATTAAGCCCCATGAAATAATCACATTGATATGATGAGGAAGAATATAAGAAAACGTGTTATATCTCATATTTTATTTTCTAGCCGTAATAATATGTATCGTAAAATAAGTAGCTTACACAAAAATAATAATATACCTTAAAAATAGGATAACTACTATGTTTTATCTAACGTGCCCAAAATCACATAGGGAAATAAATTGACAAGAAGGATAATATACGGTAAGAAGAAAATCGTGTCTCTTCGTCTTTTGTTTTAAGTAAACAAAATTACAAACATGATTCAAACGAACAAACAGTAAGTATCTACTTTGTATAAGTTTACACGGTTTTTATGAAAATATATAACATAGATTCATCTCTGATATTAACTTTATGAAATTTCTAGTGTGATAATTTTAGTAATTTACTTTCTTCTTTTATTTTTTTAGAAGGAATTCTACGATTCCGAAGATAAATGCAAAAATTAGTCAAATAAGCGCGACATAGAATTTTATTTTTTTTATAGAATACTTTACCGCAAACGCGAATAGGAATGGTGTGCTACTATTTAAATATTTAGGAAATGTTATTGGGTGTTTTTTTTACCTTTTTTAAACGATCATTTTTTTCTTTTAATTCTCATCAAATATATATCTCTCCTTTATTCGAAAAAAAAAACAAGTTTAAATACGATAGCGACGTTTCACTGTGAAGATAACGTTTATCTGCAATTCAAATGTATATTGGCAGATATATATGAGAAATTAAAAACAAAACAGATGTATTTAGACAGATATATCCATCGTGTTGGAGATAAATAATTACTTAAAAGTAAAAACTATAAAGAGAGAATTAAAAAAAAACGTTTAAACATAATAAACATTAAATGAGTATTATGTTTCATTCCAATGACTTACTGTTAAACACTAAAAACAGAAATAAATCAATCATTATTTTTCATAGTAAATAAAAATTAATTCTCATGCAGCATAAGCTTGCATAAATGAAATGAATAATCGTGTGGAAATAGCTCCATACAGGATATGAAGCAATTTGATTTAAAAAGGAAAAAGAAATAATAAACCGATTACGTAATGCAGTCAATGAAAAAGTTTAATATGGCGTGATTTCGAACCAGAAAACAGCAATTCTCCCTCATTTGTCAGAACTTTTACTTATGGTATGTAAGCAATGAAAGACATTATGGAGGAGGCGAGAGTTTCAAGGAAATTGTCTTTATTGCGACGATTTGTTTGAACAGAAGTTCAGTATAGCTGAAAAGATAATTGATTAGTTTCTATAGGTTTGAAAAAAAGACAGAAAAGTTTTTAATGCCAACAAATGGTACTTATGCAGTTAGAAACGTGATCTCCGGAAGATAACGAAAGATAGCGAAACGAAGATTGTAAAACAATTAATCCACACCGCCGCATCTGACGTCTTTCGAAATCCATTTTAAACATAAATAAATGGAGTTTACGTAGGTTAAAAGTCATTTTCAAATTATCTCTTTCGGCATTTAATGAATTTTATGTTTTTTTTTACTAAAATTATCGTCCTCTTGTCTCATTGCTTCGGCATCTTTGGGCTACTTAAATAACTTGCTTCAAGAAAGAGACGAAAAACAGTTGGAGATGGGGTCGTAAAGTGGAGAAATATCAAAGTAAAACGGGTTGGAAAATAAGTGTTTCCACAAGGGCAAGTCCGAATGTGTCTTGCCCAAATGAGTTTATAGCAAGTTCATATTATACAGAGCTACATATCAACTATTGAAGCTCGGAATATGAATTAAAAATAAATGGTACTTTTGCGTTTTTTCAACAGAGTGAAAGAATGATCTGCTATGTCGGCATATGTCGGCCATTTCGCAGTCGTGCAATTATTAGATCCTTGATAAGATTTACCATAAATTGCGAGCGCGTTTAGTTTTAACGACTATTTTTCTTATCAGCGTGTAGGAATATGTCTGCAGGCGAACAGAACAGACGTTGTCATCATTCCTTCATTACAAGGTCCACCACCTGCTTTTTTTTTTTTTTTTTTTTTTGCTTTTGCTCTCAGAATTCTTGAAACTCGGCTTGTTTCCAACTGGTGCTTTCTTCTTTGTATTGCAATGCCACTGTTACTACAAATCAATATTAGTTTATTGTTTTCTTTTCTTGTTCGCATGGTTGCTACATGCCCTTCTCTTTATAAATACAACCATCCTAATCTATAATATAAATCTCACCTGCCTGTTTAAATGTATGTATGGATATATGTACGCATGTATGTATGCATGTATGTGTGTATGTACGTATAACTACAACTTTCGACATAGGGGGGCGAGTTTTCACAAGATCGGTACTGTTTTGAAGCGAAACCCGTCGGACAACAAATATCGAAAAATTGGCTAAAAACATTAATTTCTTCATACTTAACAAGGCAATTTTCTTCAAGGAGGGGTCGCTGTCTTCGCCGATATTTTCGAAAATCATCCTCTTTTTTTTCGATTGACAAACCTTAATTTAAACCCGCATCACTTCCAGTTTGGCGATGGACGCAACGGCAAGGATGTCACTTTTTTCTCACGTTCTTCCCCTCCTTCAAAAACCGAGTTCGAGCCTACCAGCCTATAACCACTTAATTTTTTTTTTTTTTTTGCTCAACACACACCTCCAAACACTAGGGCAATGCTGGACAACCAAGCTAGTTTAATATATAGACGGCTATATGTCTGTCTGCTTATCGGTCTGTCTGTCCATCTCGATATTTTCAAACTCTATCTCCTCCGAAACTAAATATCGCAGAGCGCGCAAGATGCGTCAAATGAATGGATTTTTTTACGAGATGTTATTTTATGGGGGGGGTTGATTCTTTAAATTTGTTTAAAAAGAGTCGAAAATGAGTCAAATTGAAAAGAAAATCGTTAAACATGTATCTTAGTTTATTTTAAATGTTTCATTTTTATCGGTTTATATACCCGTCACGTTTGTATTGTGATTATATCACCCGCTTTGAATGCTACAGTTTCGCTTTCGATCTGATGACACCCAAAAACTTATTTTTTTTACTTTTGAAATCACAATTCTATCAAAATATATACGAAATCTGGACAAATTAAAACATCATATTTAAGCATATTTTACACCTGGACACAGTCGCCTGCCCCTGCTAGTCTAATATATAATATCTTATATATCTATCCCAATATATTCAAACTATATCTCCACCGAAATTAAAGTCGCAGAGCGGCACTAGGGGTCTTAAAGGATTTGATTTTTTACGGACCGTACTTTTATAGGTCTTTAGCCGGTTAAAATAGCTTTTAAGGAGTCAAGAAGTGTCAAAATTGAATAAATCGGTATACATTTTGTATATGCATCGTTGTTTTTTTTTTTAATTTATAATCTGTTCATATGTTCGTCACGTTGATACAGTTGAAACGTCACCACATTTGAATTCTGCAGTTTCGCTTTCGATTCTAGCTGATGGCACCCCAATAATTTCTTTTACTTTTGAAATCACAACTTCATAATAATATATACAGAATCAAATTAAAATACCATAGGTGAGCGTATTTTACCAACGGGAACAAAACCGGGTGCCCCTACTAGTTCACATATAAAATGGAAACCGTAAATGTGCTTGATAAATATGTCACCGCCCTAATTTTCTCGTAACTAACTTCAGATAATATCGGTCTAAGATATTACAGAAACTTTATATCGACAATGTATAATAGAAGCTCACAGCGTAAGTTTTGCTTACATAATTGAGAAAATACGTCATCACTATGTCGAAATAATTATTTTCTGAAACGTGTTAGAAACTGTAATACGTTTTGTGGCTATTTAGAGAGCGGGGACAAAAAAAAGATGGTGGGCGGAGACTAGAAGTTACGGTGGAGCGAGGTTTTACTTTTATTTATAAAGATTATTATTCGAAATACATTAAAATAATGAAAATGTTATATTTTACATTAAATTAGCATTCTAGTCGAAGGATTAAACAGTAAAAAAAAACGAAAATAAAACAATTATTAATTTTTTATTGTAAATATAAATTAATTCTCATGCAACATCATCTTGCATAAATACATCGAATGATATTCTGTGAATCTCTCAAGACAATACAATAAAACAACATGGCGTAAGCAGCTAAATAAATACAAACTTGATGAAAAATACCGTCAAAGAAGAGTTTTATACCGAGTGATTTTGAACAATTTTTTTCCGCCTTTGTTGTAATCTTCACTCACAGTATATAAGAAATGAAAGACAAAACAAAGAAGCGAGAATTATGAGACTCGTAACCGAAATGTTTACTTTATGCTTCTTAATATGTTGCCACGTGGGTTGCAACGAAACAAGATTCTTTTTAATCTTGCAAATCTTTCAAATATATTATACTAGCAGTTTAGTCCGGCTTTGCTCGGGCCCTGTTCATAATTAATGTGCATATATATATATATATATATATATATATATATATATATATATATATATATATATGAGCTGTGAAACAGCGAAACAGTGCTGTATGTGGATGACTATAATGCTCTTCACCTTGAGTTGAGCATATTGAGAAATGAAACACGAATTACCATTAGCATATAAGCGACGCTCTTTGTGTAAACAAATCGAGCGGCGGTATTTCGGACGATGTCAAAAGATCGTTAAATTCACTACTCGTTCAGCGGCCGCCAATAGCGTAATGGTTAGGAGCCTTGACTGCCATACAGACAGTCGGGTTTCAATCCTGGCTTGAGGTGGTTGCCTGTCTAGCCGCACTGATGAGCTGTGAAACAGCGAAACAGTATTGTATGTGGATGACTATATATATATATATATATGTATATATATATATATATATATATATATATATATATATATATATATTGAAAAGTTTGAATCATCTCCCGGTAACTTACATCTTAAATTTCCATGTTTAGACCTAAAACTGGTGGATGAGTTTGGTAGAGTCTGCAAAAATTAAATCTTTCAATTTTGACTTCTTGCCAGTCGAATTCTGGCTCAAAAACTGCTGTATATTTGATTATTTTTAATGTAAAATTCCAAATGTTTAGACCCAAGATCGGTTGAATAGTTTGTTAGATACCGCAGTGGTACAATCTTTAGAACTTTGACCCGTTGGTTGCAAATAGTTCGGCCAAAAACCTATTAAAAAGCTTACCCCATTCCTGAAAACACTTTTTGGAAAATTCCAAAATGTTTAGACCCAAATTTTGCCCCCTTAACATTTATTGTTTTGGGCTCAAATTAAGTAAAAGTTTTATCCATGTTAAAGGAACCTACATCTAAAATTTAATATGTTTAGACACGAAATTCGTTGAGGAGTTATGTAGAGGTTTTACCGGTAAAATCGTTGAATTTTGACCCGTTGACAGCCAAAGTTCTGACCGAAAACCGATTAAAATAATTTCCCCAAATCTCAATAACTTTTATGTAAAATCTCGAGTCTGTAGACTGAAAATTGACAGAGTAGTTTGGTAGGGAAATGTACACACACAGGCTGACACACATACAATTTCACTTTTATAGATATATAACTAGATTACTATAACCTCAACATTCGCCCCCGAATAGAGTATTGTAACCACATTTGGACTAGAACACTAAACACTGGTCTTTCTTATAAGTACCTACAAGTAATAATTTATAACTTAACAGATACCACACTGTCTACCAAGCTACAATCTATGATGCATCGTCGCATAATATTATTACTGTGAGTATTTCACAAGTAATTCCACTAGCAATGTATGTGTGAACATACTAAACTTGTGATACAAATAATACTTTAACCAGGCACGACTCGGATTTCCAGTATATGGAGAGAGAGAGAGATAGAGAGAGGTAGATGGAGATAGGGAAGGGTATGTTGAGAGGGGAGGGGAAGAATGGTAGTTAACGTGTCTGGTTAAAGGTTTTTAAAGTCAACCTCACCCCCTTTTTTCTTTTTTTTCTTTTTCTTCTTTAGTTATTAAATTAAAAAAATAAAATAAATATTGTCGGATCTAAATTGAGACCCCCTACATTTTTTTAATCGTCTTCTTCCAATATCGTCTTTTCAAATCATAATTACCACTTCTATCCAAGACTGACGAAGTTACTAGATCGTTGATACAATTCAGTAGCGGAAACATGTGTAACTAAACAGATAAAACGGTAATACATTTAAAAATATATATATATTTGCTCTACAATAGTATTGAGCACCTTCTTCATGTGTCACTATTTACCAGTTCTGCTCTCTCTCTCTTTCTCTCTCTCTCTCTCTCTCTCTCTCTCTATATATATATATATATATATATATATATATATTTTTTTTTTTTTTTTTTTATTCATCCAGCCTTGACAGACGTGTTTTTAAATATTCTCTCCAGTACTTTTCTTTTAATGATTTGGAATTCCTTCCATTTGCGCTTTTTTCCAAGGAACTCTGCCTTTTGGATTATTTGGACCATTTGGAATTTACCCATTGGATTGAAATTTTAAATTCGACCGTTTGGGATTTTACCATTTTTGGATTTTTACCCTTCACCGGACTGTCCGTTTATGTGAAATCTTTTTATCATTTTTCTTTTGCCTCCTGTTCCCCTTACCTCACCCTTTTTTTAACCAAGTAAGATTTTTTTTTTAACCAAGTAAGATCAGTGACTTACTTGTAGTTTCATTAAATACTTTTATATGCAAAATCTGATCCTGCATTTTGCTAATTCCTGTCCTCTGATGAGAAGGAGAGTATTTCTTCGAAACTTCGTGGATTAAGGACTATCCACTTATCTTGTGTTTCCTTTTTTAAAATTAAATATGTTTTTAACTCTTTTTCAAGATGTCTTTTAACATTTTTTATCAATCATTTGTTCATATTATAAGCTCTATTTCCTTTTCGGTTTTATTGAGCTTTTACATCTGGCTGAGTTTATTTTACTTGTAAATATTAACTCTTTAATATTTATAATATATTTTAAGTTTACCATTTTGATTACCTTGGTAAACTTATTGTAATTTTTATTATATATATATATATATATATATATATATATATATATATATATATATATATATATATATAAACTAGCAGACCGCCTGGAATTCCCCAGTCGTAAAATATATTATTTTCATTAACGCATATTTTGTATTTATTATATATTGGACCACATATATAGCAATGATTTCAGAAAGTTTAAAAAAAAAATGACTCGTGCGCAAACACAGAGAATCGGAATCAAATCTTTTAGCTTACGAATTCCTTTCTCGTTTGACATTAATGCCTGAGCTACGAAGAAATGTTTGCTACTAGGCTAAAAATTATTTCATTAAACATGAACAAATAGCTATTACGTAACGCATACATCCATGTAATATCAACCTTCGACCTTGACCTGGCAAATTTCATTCCTTTAATTTTCACAATTCTGCACCGATTCTCTTCCGGCTAAAATGATGTTTAGCATGGCTTAGAATATCCTATATATTAAGTCTCATGTCTGTGTTTGAGGTTTGGTGTATTTATTGTTCAATTTTTAAAAACAAATTTATATTGGTTAAAAATATGGGTGAAATATGTGTAGAAGTAAATTGTTTATTTTTTTATTTTGATTTTCTTATTTTTATATTATATTATATCTTATTTATTTATTGTTAGTTGTTGTACACAGTTATTATATTTGTTCAATCTGCTTGGCTTAACGTCCACAGGAAACATGAGTTGGAACAATTATATTGAAAACATTGCCAGAGCCGCTGCGAAAAAGGTAGGCTGTCTCTACCGTGCTAGAAAACTACTGACACCTGAAAGTATCCTGTACCTCTATAAGGTCACCATTCGCCCATGTATGGAGTATTGTTGTCACGTTTGGGCTGTGTATCTGCTACTAGTCTCTCGCTCCTAGACAAGGTTAAAAAAAGAGTCGCCAATCTGATAGGCCCTGAACTGGCATCTACGCTTCAGCCTCCGTCCCATCGACGAAATGTTGCATCCCTCTGCCTGTTCTACAAGTATTTTAATGGTGAATGCTCTAACGAACTGCAGACACTTGTGCCCCCACTACGTAGACACCCTCGACAGACCCGACAGGCAGCTAAATCCCCCCACACACAATAGAGATCCCTAGATTTAAAAGATCTTTCTACTCCAGTAGTTTCTTCCCCAGAACCGCTAGACTCTGGAATTTCATTCCAGGTTCCTGCTTCCCTAACTGTACTGACATGCAGAAGTTCAAATGCAACGTGAACCGACATCTTGCTGCCCAAATCCCAACATAGTGGTCCAGTAGTTGTTTCCCCTGATAGTAGCCCCCTACACCAAAGTGGCAATGCGCCTTGTTTGGGGTGAAAATGTAATTAAAAATAATTTTTTTTAAAAGATATTAAACGAGATTCGGTGCATAAGAAGCTGTAGATTTTTAATTAGTATAACTTCTACTTATTTTAGTTTTGGAGTGCAGTCATGAAGGTATCGAATTTTAGTATTGTTAGTTAAGATAGTTCTTATATCGAACGAGTGTAGGGTATATATATATACATGCACATAATTCTTTCAGAATGTGAGAGATTATATCATTATTTCCACAGACAAACAACGTCGCACGCTACAAGAGCCATGGCAGCCGACCAAGACTTGAATTTCGCCCTCATTTGGGCGCATCAGTAAGATATATCCAAACCCTGGATTTGAAACCCGAGAAATTCTATTAACTAACACAGATCAAGCAAACCGTTGCGAAATCCGACTGTGGAATGGAGCCACTTCGTCTCGACAAGGGACGCGATCATCCAACCAGCTAATAACGCTAAGCTAATTGAGGGCGAAACTCGAGTCTTGGACTTCCGGTTCATTGGCTTTCATGGCTCTTGTAGGCCGCACTGTTGTTTGGCGGTGGAAATATATGTGTGTGTGTGTGTGTGTCACTGCAAATATATATATATATATATATATGTGTGTGTGTGTGTCACTACAAGTATATATATATATATACATATATATATATATATATATATATATATATATATATATATATATATATATATATATATATAAGCCGTAGACGACGAAACACGTGCCAGTTGATAATTATATTTAAAAAAATATTATACATATCGTTCCCCATTTAGGGGGTACCAAATTGGTCGAAGGAAAAATTATTCCCAACTTGCATTTAGGTAAAAATGCACTTTAGTATAAATAATTTAATTCATCCAAAATTATCACATACAAATAGAAAACATCTACATAAACACGTGATGCATTCAGTAGCCGTGCAATGGAGCTGGGTGGTAGTGGTTTAGGCTTATCATAGGGTTCTGATTTCGAATCTCGCTTGATCCAACAACTCTGACGAAACCCGTGTCAGTGGATAATTATATTTGTAAAATTATTGCAAGCAATCCAAATACTGAGTGAATGAATAAAAAGGGGAATATGTAAATGAAATCTAACCACATTTCTAAAAATACTTGTTGATAAAATATTCACGTGCTGCTTATTTGCAAGACATTCTTGGACAAAATTTATGATTTTACTTCGTTGTTCGAGTTCTAAAAGATTTAGATTCTTTTTTTCCGAAAATAGATCATTCATTTCCGAGATCGACTGATGAACATGATAAATAATAGGCTTTTAAGTTTCGCCTCTAATGACATCACTTAGTGGATCATAAAAAATGAAATTGCATCGGTTATCATTTTTAGAACAGACAAAGTAATATCTAGAGAAGCTGGCTTCCTACTTTCCTCGTTTCGTTTACACCAAGTTATGTACATTACCATTCTTTTTAGTAGTTGTCCTAAGATTGCTATTGTATTAAGGACTAGCAGGACCCGAGCGTCGGCGTTGCTCGATGATATATAAAAAGAATATTACTTCTCTTTTTTTTTTTACATGGTGGTCACCAATTATCAAGGCCCGGAAGCCACTCAGGGATAAGTATTATTGCAAGTACAGTACGTTAGTGTGGAGATGTAATGAAGTGTTTCCTTAAGAAGGCGGTTAATCAAAGTTGTAGTCAGGTGGGAAACAGGCAGACGGAACAGAGTTCCACAGGCGTGCAGTTCTAAGAAAGAAGCTTTGTACATGGAATCCACGTTTTGATTTAGGCACAGATAAAGAGTTGGAGAAATTTTTCGCTTTTTAATATTCTTCTATCATAATAAGGGTATACGGTATATTCACGTTAACACACGGCACGGGTTCTCGTCAGATCACCTAAATTAAGCAACGTTGAGCCTGGCTAGTACCAGATGGATGACTATTTGGGAATTCTAGGCGCTGTGTGTGCTTTCCGCTTATCTCGACATTGTTTCCAGTCCTCCTGTACAGACGCTTCACTATCCACTGGTATTTAACAATGTCGACTCAGGAAAGGTGTGGTTGAGATTGCGCAACTCTTGTCACAAAAAGTTCACGCGCAGGCACCCTAACAGTGGATATCTATAGTCTGTCAAGACTGAAGGAAGCCTTTATCATAGTAAGGACGAGCAGGGTGCTCGGCTTTGGCATAAATATTATATTATATTATAATACTCGGCTTTGGCATGTATATTATATTATGTTATAATATTCGAACCCATGCTAATTATAATATGCTATTATATTTATACAGATTTCTTGTAATTATAGAGTCGATAACATAATTGGCTGACTTATTATCCAACATATAGTAATGATTCTAAAAGTTATAAAAAATATTTTTTTCATCTGTTAGAATCGAAAATGTTAGTCATTATTTATCTACCAAGTGTTGTGCCTTAAAAACTAGTGACATGAAATCTTGAAGCTAAAAATTAAGCGAAATTGAGCTAGAATTTGTTTATTTTGAGAATGTGAAAAGAAAATACTGCAAAAAAGCAAGAGTATTGTTTCTTCGACTTATACTCCCATGGTACCCTGTTTTTTTTTCAATTTTGACCATTTAGCAGCAATTTCTGCCGGCTTAAAATGAAATCGAAAGTTTGCTACAGGTCCGAATACACTATATATCAAATTTCAAGAGATATGTTCATTATAGACTTTTCGAACACAAGCCCAAAATATCACCTAAGAGAATGGCTTTGTATATTGACTGAAATTTCGAGGGAATTTTTTTTTACAAGATGGTTACCACTTATCAAGGCCCGGAAGCCACTCAGGGATAAGGGTTATAGTAAGTATAGTAAGTTAGTGTGGAGATTTAATAAAGTGTCTATTTAAGAGGGCGGTTCATCAGGAATTTGTTTACGTTGGACTTAGAGACATCCAGGTGGTAGTCAGGTTGGAAGCAGGCAGAGGAAATAGAGTTCCACAGGCGTGCAGTTCTGAGAAAGAAGCTTTGTTCATGGAATCTACGTTTTGATTTAGGCATAGATAAAGAGTGGAGAAAGTTTTTGACAGTGGATAAAGCTAGACGAGTGTTTTTCGTAAAAGATTGGCGAGGGAGGGGGGACCAGAGATTGGAGTTCAGACGAGCACCTGTCATGGAAATAACAATAAAACATGGATAGGCTTGCAACGTCTCTTCTGTGGGAGAGAGGTTGCAGGGAAGGGCATCCACCACTAAGCCACGAAGATTATTTGGAATCTGTCAAGCCAGGATAGGCCCTTTTTTAGCATCTCCTGCCCAGATATGGCAACAGTATTCCAGCCTTGGACGTACTGGCGAATTCCTGGCCTAAAGACGTAGTCTCCCTCAAACGGGTGAACACAGAAACATGTATGCACATATGTAGCGATTAATGTCTGTATTAAAAAATATAATATGCAAAAAAATATATATATATATATATATATATATATATATATATATATATATATATATATATATATATAAAGCTTAATGTCTGTGTGTGTGTCTGGTCACGAATAGATTCCTATATGGTTGACTATTTTAAAAAACTGATTATATATAATGATAGAAGATGTATCGAGACACAGGAATGGGGTTGTTTGATCTGGTGGAACGGTGGTTCATTAAAATAAAAATAGTGGGCTCTGCGTTCGCGCCTGGCCCCCAAGTGTGGAAATAAAAAATGTAAAAATTTTTAAAAAATCCTTTACAACTGTTTTTGATATAGATGTACATAAGAATACTTTGATAAGTATGTTTTAACTTTTATAGGGATGGTATAATAAAATTGTGGGGTCTGTGTTCGTGCCTGGCTTCCATAGAATGGAAATGGGCACAAACTTTTATAAAGATTTTTCATATCTTTCTGCGTAAGTATACTTTGATAATTATGTTTCAGTGTGAAGAAATATTGGCATAATAAAATTAGTGGGTGTTCGTTCGCACCTGCCCTCCATAGAATGGAAATATGTTACAAAGTTTCACAAGGTTTTTTAATGTAGATGCACAGAATATTGTGATAAGTGTTTCAGTGTGAACAGGTATGGTATAATAAATTATGGGATTTATCTATTTTATTTTTACTTTCATCATATTTTGCTTTGGTTTTGATACCCCCAAATTCGAAGCTATCTCATTACAACACTTCCTTTTCATAACCTATCATACTTTCATAAATAAGAGTCCATTTTCTGTAGGTTGTTTTTTAACCCCGTCGACGACGGGTACTTTTGCTAGTATAATATAAAACTGAGCCTCTGTGTGTGTGTATGTGTGTGTGTGTCCGGTCACGAATAGGCTCCTCTATGGTTGACTTAAAAAAAAACTGATTATATATAATGATAGAAGATGTATCGAGGATCAGGAATGGGTATGCTGTATCTGGCAGAACAGTGGTTCATTAAAATAGTGGGGTCTGCGTTCGCGCCTGGACCACAAAGTATGGAAATACAAAATGAAAAAAAAAAACGTTTACAAGTGTTTTTGATATAGATGTACATAAGAATACTTTGATAAGTATGTTTCAACTTAAATAGGGATGGTATAGTAAAATTGTGGGGTTTGCATTCGCGCCTGTACTCCATGGAAATATGGCACAAACTTTAACAAAGACTTATCCTATCTATTTGCGTAAATATACTTTGATAATCATGTTTCAGTTTGAAAAAATATGGTATAATAAAACTATTGGGTGTTCGTTCGCGTCTGGCCTCCATAGAATGGAAATATGTCACAAAGTTTAACAAGGTTTTTTAAAAGGGGTGAAGGTTCAAATAAATTCACCTCATAAATCCACGTCCTTATTAAACTGAAAGCAAAAGAAAAGTCGAAACTTTAAACAATTGTCGACGCAAATTTTGCATAACTCTGATTTTTCTTTATCCACTTGCACGTTTCACTGTTTTGAAAATAGATAAACAATAAAAAATAAGAACGTTAATTGTTATCGTATCAAAAGAAGGGGAAATGCTGCTCACGTGATTAGGTGTCTTTTTTAAAAAGATTTACATGACCTTTTTCTTTTTATTTATATATCTATTTAATCTTTTTTGTCAGTGTACCAGAAGGAATTCAGTTGCTTACAACCTTTTCTGCGTGTTTTTTACATGACAATAGTACAACCCTGAATCCGACGCCGCAATACAACACCGGTCAATACTGTAAAACTGAAACGAAGCTCTCCCGCTTGAAAAGGGCGCCTTTTTCTTCTCATTTATATCGATTCTTTGCTTTAAAAAACTAAAGTAATTGCATGTTTACTTTTTAATATTCCATTTTGCTGTTTCGGATTGTTTTACTAAAGTAAGTAAAGCTTCATTATTTTTCAAAACTGTTTTTGTTTCTTTGTTTATCGATATTTCGTCGATATTATTTAGTAAGAGTGTTTAGCAGAGAAGCTAACAAACGACTACCCGAAAAAATAAATATACAAGAAATAAATGTTACCATAGTCAATAAAAGTTCAGTTCATGTTTTTTTTTGTTTTGAAATAGTTTTAATGCTCTTTACTTGAAATAATTTCAGCGAACCGAAATTAAAACGAAATTTGAGGCGATAACTACTTAAATGAATTTTTATATAAACTACACATGCTATGAATATTCCTCAAGCGCAAAATAACGGAAAACATTAAAATATGTTTATAAATATTTCTTACGTTGACGGAACCCTCTTAAATTGTTAACACAGAATGTTCAGGTGCCCCCCCTTTAAATTGAAAACGGAGTTCTCCATTTCAAAGTCGCTGCCATATTGATTTTTTTTTTAAACCGGTTCGTGAATTAAAAAAATTTTTTTTTACAAACTACTTAAATATAAAAACTAATGAACTTTTTTACCATAATAGTAACTTTTATTGACTATGGTAACATTTATTTCTTGTATATTTATATTATTATATAGATAACATTTTCTCTTTGTAAGGAAACACTATTTTGTTGGTCACTCTTGGCTAAGAACGGAAACAATGTTGATATAAAAAAATATATTTTCACGAAAATTATCTTTACTTTCATCACATTTTGCTTAGGGTAAAATTTTTGAGTATCAAAACCTATCTCTTTACAACCCACTCCTTTTCATAATCTATCATACTTTCATCAATCACGGTCCATTTTCTGTAGGCTGTTTTTGAACCCAGTCATCGACGGGTACTTTTGCTAGTATATATATATATATATATATATATATATATATATATAAATATATATATATATGTATATATATTGACTTATGGTAAGTGAGCCATGCCATACTTATAATATACATATATATACATATATATATATATATATATATATATATATATATATATATATATATATATATATATATATATATCTTGGGCCTTGAACAGAACCCCAAGTTTTACGAGTTCTGGTTCGAAAACAATGTGTATGCGTAAATAAGTAAAACAAAGCTATGAAAGCCTTTTTGCAATAAATATGTTTTTTCGCGTTTAAAATATGAAAAAAAAAATTTTTTAACTTTAAAAGTGACTATTCATAGTTAATTAATTGGTTCTTTGAGAAAAAAAAACGCGAAAAAATTAAAACCATTTCACTGGTAAATCCTATTTCACGTCGCGTTAATTTGAAAAGTGAATTTCTTACTGTAATTGTAACCAAACACAATAGCAATTTCTACATATTTACTTTAGTGTTTTACAATTTTATCAATGGAAGTGGATTCTATAATAGGCAGTTTAAAGACGTTAAAATGTTATGAGATTTTTACTAATACCTTGAAGCTTATGCAAACAATACTTTTTTAGCCTGTTGAAAGTTTTAGCCGTTGACTTATGGTAAGTGAGCTATGCCATACTTATAAAATAATATACTTATCCGTATTACTTCCTTACTGTGGATAGAACTAATACAATAATACTTAATTTGTTTCATCTTATCATAACAAAAAAAAACAGTAAAACCTTCGTCAATTAATAATTTTTTAATTAGGAATATGAAATCGTATGAATATAATCACACACACACTCACACACACACGTAGGGATATTATTATATGTAGAAAAATAAATGCTGCTACAAAAAAAGGACGTACGTTTTAATTTCACAATTCCCGTCTTTGTAGCTCTTCAAAATTAGAGTTAAAAAAGGAGGCTTTACTTTTGGAAGGATATTAGTATGGCAAAGCGCGCTTTGAACGCCCATGTACAGGCATCATTCATGGCTGGCAAGAGCGTTTTGAGAATAGCGGTGACTAAAGAAAAATTAATTCGGAAGTGCAAAAGGTTGCTCGTTTAAATGGAACCACTCCCTTCTTCGTAGATCTTTAATTTCTTTGGTAATAAGAAATGGAATTTTTCCTTTTAAAACAACACCCGCATGTATAAGTGCGCTCGGTACGCACATGTACAGCTATCGTGCCTCGCTGGTAAACGTATATTGAGACGAGTGTTAACTAAGTAGAAAAAATAAATTCTAGAGAACAAAAGATCACTCGTTTAAATGGTTCCCCTACTGTCTTCGTAGCTCTTCTACATACTTTGAAATAGTGGCTAGCCTTGTTTGTGCTATTATTAGCCGAGCTATTCTCGGCAAGATTAATACTTATATTGCTATTCGGTTTCGATTGATGTGCTCTCCATCCCCCTTTCGATGTATCGTTCAATTTTTTCCCCATAAAATTATACTTATAAACTATTATATTATGTGTTTATATGAACCGGTCTTTTTTTCATTTTCATGTGTTTGTTTACTAAGTGGTTAAACTAATCATATTGACGTAATTAGTACATACACATATCTGTTTTTAAACAACATTGAAATCCAAAGGAAAACATTGAGAATAAATAGTACATGCTAATATATAATCCCCGTCTAAAAAACATGATGTACAAAGGTCCCTTCAAATGAATGCCTCCTATTTTTAAAAAGCCGATGTTGAAGAACTGCGAATATGTTACGTCTCTGAGTGATGAGTGAGGTGAAAGATAAGATTGGCTTATGTTAAGTAAATATTCATATTTACGACACATCAGCTCTTTTGGATGGGATTTATAAAATAAAAGAAAAAAACGCACCTTTTTTTTATTTTCGTCGCAGTTCTTGACCGTGTTGGCTCACCAAGAACAAAAAACGCATAACAACAACGCAACGCTCATTTTTTTTGGACATTCAGAACTTCATTGGTTTCACGGTTGAATATCTCGTCCCTGTTCTCTCCCTATCCTTAGAAGGGGGTGGGATTTTCTCTATTGGTTCATCTTCCATACATAGCTACCTCTCGTCTCTCCACGAGATTCTCCATCCGACGACTGTGTTTGTCGGTTGTAACGTGCATCCAGGAGATAAGCGCCCGCGTGTTTGCGTGTTGTGTGGGTACGTGGGAGAGACGGATGAGGGGAAAAGACTTACCTCGAGTCCAGCTCAGCGTTACCGACCAAAAATAGAAAAGAAAGACCAAGATGGCGGCCGCCGTCTTTTGTAAAGTATGATGTCTCGCAAAGTCACACGAATTCTCGCAATATGCAAATTTAGCTGGCCTAGAACGACGATAAAAGCGGGTGATGAAAAAGACGTTGGGGGAGCGACGATTGAGTTGGCCGGGGAATCGTGTGGCTGTTGCTTCTTGTGCCGTGTGAGGATATTTTACCGTTGTTGGATTCCGTGCAGAACCGGTGTATAATGATTATTGAATTGCTGCAACATTTATAACATCTTTTCCTGAACTTGCCGTGTTAAAGAGAGAGCCGGGCGCCATCTTGAATTTTTCCTTACACATTTCTGTTACATCGGTTTCGATACTCGAGCTCAACCCTCAACTCTCAAATGACCCACTAAAAAATCTTCATGTGTGTTTCTATTTATATCAGGGTATGTGTATGGGGCTATAATTCCCCTTAACGTCTCGCGCCGAGCTCAGTGACCCCTCTCGCAACACAGGTGCACGCTTTACCTACAGAAGTCCTGGGTGGTATCTATGTCATCGGTAACCTTTGTTGACCTTTTTGCATTAGCTGGCACAAACAAGTTACGTTCAATCAAACATGGCTCCATAACACGAAGACAGGTGTGATACAATTATAACGAGCAACCTTTTGTGTGTATATGTGTGTGTGTCTGTGTGTGTCTGTGTGTGTGTGTGTGTGCATCTGTGTATGTGTGTGTGTGAAAGAGGAGGGAGGTTCTTTTTCTCTGGTCTGGTCAACGGCTGGACCGATTAGTATAAAATTGCAAACACGTTTACTTTAGTGCCTGACAGTGTTCTTAAGCAAGTTTGTATCGGAATGTCTTCGATAAGTATCGTTAATCAATTATCAATACCATTCAATGAAAGAAGGAACATGCAATTTTGACCAATGTTAGCATCTTACACAACCTAATATCACGGATACATTTAGGAAGTTGATTTACCACACAAGCCGAAAGGCCGGACATATAAAATTAACAGTAGTTACTTTGATCTGACCGGGGCGCGTTCAAAATGAATTCTGTTTAAAGCACAATTATACCATGATACTTGACATTTCATGTTAAACTTACATTAAAGCTAGTATAACAGAACAAGAAGTAAAGCTATACGTATAAAATCAAAAGTAACTTATTTGATATTAGATGGTGACTTCAAAATGTATATTTCTATTTAGAGCACAATTGAAGCCTGATACTTGACTTTTACATTTAAAACTTTAATTAACGCTATTATATATCAAAATGATTTATATAATTGACAGTAGATTCTTTATAATTCAATTTAGACTACAATGTGGAGAAACATGTCAGCTTCCTCCAGGTGCACGGCGGGGGGTCCCTTACTAGAGCAGGCAATCTATCGATTTGATTGAAAAATGTGCGATTTCTCAGATTCCTATGGCTATAAAAATATGGCCATGTGAAATAATTGTTGAGCATTATTCAAGCCTTGGAAGCACTAGATCTCCCTGCTAGTTCATTATACAGTAAATCATTTCGATGAAAACGTCGTTCGAAAAAACAAAAAAACAATTAAGACAGACGACCTCGTGTGTACTTTTAAAGTGCGTTTCAGATAAACAAAGAAAACGAGTGTTTCATGCAAGTGTTTCTTATCAAAAACGGTAGAATTTTTCGACCTTATTTTCTGTCAATTATTTTAATTATCGAAACGCACTTATTTTTTCTTTCGCGATAAATAAAAAATATTTCTGCCTTCACTACCGATAATCGCATTCTACAGACATGTCAACCACCATCCCCTAACCTAACCCTAACCCTAACCCCAACCACCATCCCCGAACGCCGCCAAATGCAAGGAAAAATAAATTTTAAAATGCGCCATCGAAACAAAACACCGATAACTGCTTGACACGTTCTCGCTTATCAAGTTAATTCGTGGAAAATTAATTAAATAATTATACTATTTCCTACGACATTTTTTATGAAAGTTTCGTTCTGCATCATTGTTTTGCTTGCATTTCTGAGGTATCACCAAATTCAGATGCAATTATCATCTAATCTTGGTTGATGTAAAAAAAAACGTATACTTTGTCAATTGAGTAGAGATATTATTACTAGAGAAATGATTTAAACTAATATGTTATATATATATATATATATATATATATATATATATATATATATATATATATATATATATATGTAAAATAAAAATTACAATTAAATTTACCAAAATGATCCAAGATGGCAAAACTAAAGTATATTATAAATATTAAAGAACTAATATTTATAAAGTAATCCCAACCAGA
>NC_136504.1:112267139-112287139 GCF_053919585.1 Euprymna scolopes
AGATGATAAACTATTAGAGTAGAAGGGTTTCTGGTATCTAGCGATCTCTACTGTGTAGGGGTGGGATTTTGCTGCTTGTTGACTTTGTAGGGGATATTTACGTATGTATGTATGCGTGTATGTGTGTATGTATGTGTGTATGTATGCATGTATGTGTGTATGTGTGTATGTATGTTTCTCTGTATGTATGTGGGTATGTATGTATGTTTCTATGTATTATGTATGTATGTGTGTATATATGTGTGTAAGTATGTATGTTTGTGTGTATGTGTTGTGGTGGCAACCACTTATTTGCATATGCGAATAACATAACACTATAAATGGCAAGCCTAGGCTGGTCTTGGTGTGTCTTACTCAAATGCCACCGGAAGTGACGCCGAAGAGCGTACATGTCCTCCCACCAAGACTCTCTGACTCGACACCGTCATTTGTACATATTGTAAATATACCTTTTCTTTAATACACTTATTATTGCGTTATCTTGTTGTTTGTGTCTTCGTTGTATTTCCTTACTAATTATTGTTCAACGTTGCAACCACAACAGTATGTATATGTGTATGTATGTTTGTATGTGTGTAAGTACGTGTGTATGTACGTATGTGGGTATGTATGTTTGTATGTGTATGTATGTGTGTATGTATGTGTGTATATGTGTATGTGTGTATGTATGTATATGTGTGTATGTGTGTGTTTCTATGTATGTATGTGTGTATGTTTTTATGTATGTTTGTATGTATGTTTAAAAAAAAAATAACTCAATCCAACGGTGTTAACTCCCGATTATATCTTTATTTTTCGATAATTTATATCTTCGCATCGTTTTTTGGAAAAATATGTCGAGTTTCTATGGATCAGTCCTCTTTCTAAAATAAGCATTTGTTTAAAAATCGTTTGATAAGTATTTGATATTTATGTATTTATTAATTCATTTAATCATGAAATGATTCACATTCTTTATGCTGCTAATCTTTGTATGGTCCCAGCAATGGAAATTTCTTCTCAAAATCAGGAAACTTTAGAAAAGATAAGGAAGCCGTTTCTTGTTCAAAGCATTTCAATTTAAAATAGATAATAGTTACCTTATTAATTCTGCATTCTTGTATACGTTATTTAATTTATTTGGTAAAGTGCTATCTCGTTTCATTTTGTAGTAAGGTACATGTGACCTTATATATATATATATAATTATATATATGTATATATATATATATAATAAATTCCACAGCCAAACAACGCCGCAGCCCACAAGAGCCATGACAGCCAAAGAACCGGAAGTCCAAGACTCGAGTTTCACCCTCATTTGGGCTCATCAGTTAGACACATCCGAACTCGGGATTCGAAACCCGAGCCTCTTGCATGCAAGACAAGCACTCTACACACTGCGCAAACGCCCTGCACACAAGATTATATATATATATATATATATATATATATATATATATATATATATATATACTATTTTTGTTTTTTACGTTGCATTTAATTTTTAATGGCACTTTATTTTGTCTGCAATTGTTCTCTTTGATATAGCACCCGAGTTTTAAATAGAATTGTATTTAGAAAAAGGATTCCTCATCGCTAAAATGTGCAAAATGAATAGATATGTCTGATAATAATATTATCTGCCGTCCTACATTTCTTGTTTCCGATAAGAAAAAGTAACAAATAGAAACCTATTGACAATTCCGAACCAAAGACAGGCAACCATACTTTAAAAACAACGAAGATAAAAAAGCAAAACAATCGTCGTGTTTAGAGTCGATAATCACCAACGTATTCGCCTTGGAAGAGACATAGGCGTGTTGACTGTCGATGGAATAGATAATTTCGACTATGGACGCTTAGTGTAAGATAATTGCAGTTATCATAAAGTCTCTCCGTCGATCAGTCCAGCAATGTGTTTATATTATAAGGCTCCGTCGATAGAAGCACACATCGACACGCCCCCTGGTTGAGAAGCGGAAAATTACCAGTTATGGCGAATAAATTAGGGTCACTTCTTTAGCAGTTCTGCTTCGATAAGTATTTTATTCCTCATAGAGTTTCAGCCTCCACATCCTAGCATCAAAGATGGACAAGTTTGTGTTTAGGAAGATGAAAGAAAAGAGGATAGAAAAGCTCGAAGGCAAAACATAGTATTTGGTATCAGTTCAAGTTAATAAATTTAACTAGACACGTAGAAATTGAGAAGTTTAAGGGAACAAAAAGAGATCAATTTTTATTAGTTTGGAATTATTTTTGGAGATGAAAAATTGTATAATTTTTTTTATTTAATTATTTGGACCATTATTCTTCTCTTCTAGTTGTCGTTTTCACGATGTTTCGGCCGATTATTCCCCTGGCCTTCATCAGGTTAAATGCGACGGGATAGGAATGTCGAATCCTTCAACTACATCCACAGCAATTACTGCCTTCAATAATTGTTGTCGTCTCATCACAGTTTGGGCAATTAATCCTCTGACCGGCTTTTGGTGGGATCGAAACCGTTACCTCTAGACAATGCTCTCCTGAAATCGCAAATATTCGGCATCTCTAATCACTTCACCACGGTGAGATGGCAACTGCTATTAAAGGCAGCGATTGCTGTAGATATAGTTGGAGGATTCGACATTTCTATCCCGTCGCGGTTAACCTGATGAAGGCCAGAGCATAATTGCCCGAAACGTCGTGAAGATGGCGATAATAGTCCAAATAATTTAATTGAAATAATAATTTTTTTAATCATTTTTTTTGTTTGATATAATATCGATTTAAAAAAATCTTTTTTACAAAATCGATTCTTAAGAGTTTTTAACTATTCATACTGCCATAATATAATATTTAATAACTGTCTTCTCAAACTATTACTATTACTACTGCTCTTTATTTCTAACAGCATCAGATTGACTGCTGGCAAGAATTATTAATGCTACCTTTTTCATTCTCACTTTAAGCGGTTTATGACATTTTTTTCGCTTGCACATATAGATATTTTTTTGGGTCCTTCACCCTTTACCACCAAATTGTACTATCAAGTCACCTTTCAAAAAACTATTTCTTACTCTTATGTCATTTCAGCCCAACCAGTCTTCAAAGTATACGTTTATACATGGTTCAACAAGTGAATAAAAGGTGGGTTTATGTTCGTTCGTGACGTAGGCTTCTATGATTAATAAAATTATTTAGTGCGAAAAAAAATCTGGTGATAAAAGGTTAAATACCAAATCCAATAATCTGAAACAAAAACAGTTTACGCTTCAAGTTCCTTATATCTTCAAATTCATTTTGTTTGATTTAGATTTTTTTTACTTTACCGAAAATCAATGTTTTTGAAAACAATTACCAACCGGCCGTTCTTTCCTCACTCCTTGCCTTCCAAAACGACCTGAATTTATATTTATCGAAGACCAACTGATTTGCATATATGCACGAGATTTTGCGAGAGTTTCCGAGATCATACCATTACAAAACGCCGTCGGCGCCATCTTGGAATTCTCTTCTTATCCTAGCTTCGCAGCGATGACAAAGCACACACGCACACCTAGGTCGTTTGAACGGTAAGCCCTCATTTTCACAGCTTTTGCCACAGTTTTTTTTTTTTTTTAATTATTTAATGCCGAATTCAGTAATTTCGGAAAAAAATATTGCTTCAAATCCTTTATTACTAAAAATATTTATTCATGATATTTAGTGTGTTTATTTTTTTTTACAGCTTAACAATATTTCGGGTTATTAATTGTTGACCCCAGTAATTTTTTAATTTATTTTTTGATGCTGCAAGGTCTTTATTCAAAGATTAACTAATAATGTTTATTTTGGTTTGTATAGAATTTTTTTTTTTCTTTTTGGTCTCGACTTTGCCGATTATGATTGAGCTTTACGAAGAGAAATACAAAAACAAGAATAGTATGGCTTGGGTCAGTGTCGATGTGTGTTTCTATCAATGTAGGCTTATGATATAAAGATATTGCTTGGCTGATCGACAGAGAAACTTTATTATAACTTTGCTTTTAATCTTGATCCTGATTGTATATTGGATTTCCCACAAATACAAGTAACTTGTCAGGTCCAGATGAAAATTGTCTGAAGATAGCGGTTTCAATCCTACCCCAAACCAGCCAGAGGCTTACTTGGCCAAAACGTAGTGGGACGATAACTCCTATGGATGGCAATGATTACTGAGAATGCAATTAGGAGATTCGAAGTTCCTGTCCGTCTCGGTTACCATCTGACAAAGGCCAGATGAATAGTTGGCCGAAACATCGTGTAACAACAACTAATAAAGATGAGAATTATAGTCCACAATAAATAAATCAACATATATAATACTCATCTCAATAATGAATTCGAATTAAAATAATATATAATTTGACAGTATTCTGCAATATGAACCTTGCTAATGATTGTGACTGTGATTGTTACTTAATTTCGGATAGTGATTACATAAATTAGTAATAATCTGGACATTATTCGAACTACGTACAGATCGAAGTGACGCAAAGTTTCGTAGAATACGAAGTAAAAATTAGAAATTTGGCAGACAGCGCATTATTTAACAAAGCAACCAGGCAATAGCGAAGCAGAATGATAATGAGTTAAGGTTTCCAAAGTTCTGTGTTCGATCTTCTGAGACACAATGATTTTTAACAAATATAGATGTTTCCTTCAGAAAAATAACTCACGAGCGCTAAATAACTGAACAAAAAGATCGCATAAATTTCGCAATGAAAATCAGGGTATATAAAGATGACATTCTAGGATCGATCTCAGAAACGATATGAAGATCGCAAACAAGATCTTTTCTTTTTAATTCGAGATATTCACAATCAGAGATTAACCATTATCCATTAAAAAGACAAAAAATTAAGCCATATTTAGTCAAAATTCTGATGGAAGCCCTGCCACTGCCTCATGAAAACATTAAAATGTAAGCGAGAATAACAAATAATCTGATTACCTTTTCTGTATATATATATATAGTAGAAATGGTAATTAATAAAAACTGAAGAAAGTACTCAATACTTTTGTAGAGCAAATATGCGTTTTATTTTTTTATTACCGTATCTTTCTGTTAAGTTATATATATATATATATATATATATATATGTATATATGCATATATACATTTATATTTATATAAATATATATATATATATATATATATATATATATATATACAAAGAGAGAGAGAGAGAGAGAAGGAAAGAGCGGGAGAGAGAAATAAGAGGAGAGAGATATAATTATATAATATTTATAAACACTTGGTCGTATAAATTCCACGCATTCTAAAAGATTCCTAAAGGGATTATGCGTTAAAACAATTGCGTAACTTGATTTCCATTAATGTGTTTCATAATAACCAAATGAATGGAAACGTTTCAATTGTAGGAAATGGATTTCAACATGTCACACACATGTCTTGTTGAGCATTTAGTGATTGTCACATCGAATATATATATTAAGTTTATTTCATAAAATATAACTGAATTATTTCATTTTATGCAAAGGTAAATTACCAGACATAAAAGACAGAACTTTATGATAATGACTCATTAAATATTCCCTGAGAAATTGTCAGTTATATGAAAGATAATTTAAAACTGACTATACGATAGAAGTCACACATAAAAAGAACAGTAATATTTGTTAAAAAAAAAAACTATCCCGATACTTACCACGGAAAAATTACATAGTGTACTATTTTCTGCTGGTTGCTAAGCAGCTGGATAGCAAACATACAGCAGCCATAAAAAAGCTAAGGATTTCAAGAGATCATATTTTCTTTAGCAGATGCATCAACGTATTTATATTTTCAATAATAGAATATAGCAATATATTTTAACAGATATGAATATAGATAATCTTTTTTTATTTTCACACACACACACCCACACACACATACACACACACGTACACACACACACACACTTGCAGGCAGCCTGGCGTTGCCCGGTCGTAAGATACGCTTAATTATGATTAGTTTAATTCATGCTGATTACGTATTTATTATTACAGAGACAATTCTATATTGAATCGTATATTGAATCTAATATTTGCTAGTGATATAAATACTATAAAAAATGTGTGTGTATGTATATATATATATATATATATATATATATTAAGTAATGTGATTTATAATTTAAAAATTAAAAAAAAAAATTTTAATTTAAAAATCAAATTTTAATCAAATTAAAAATCAATTTCATAAGAAGGAACAACAACAAAATCAATTATCTGTACGATCGTTTCGGAAATCCGTGCTTTTTATTGTGGTATACATGAAGTTATGTAGAACAATTATATATAGTTTTTTTGGTAAGCACGGTCTCCTCATCAGCAAATTTAGGAGGATTTTTATTGAATTTAAAAGACACCATAAATAAACCTAGCATTAAAAGTAAGGCAGATGAATCTAGAAAAAATTGAAATAAAAGGTTTGGATTTAAAATTTATAAGAAAATTAATATGGGTTAGAGATAGAAATGAGTAGAAAAAATATATATTTTTTAATTTACGTAATAAATTTGATTTAAAAATATATAGAGATAGTTACCTTTTAGTTTTTCTTTTTTTGAAATCAGGAACTGTGTTTGAAGTAGTCATTTAGATGTTTGCTATAGCTTTTTATTTTATTGAATGATGAATTTTAAAAGGGCGACGCTCGTGCAATAAATTGTTTCCGTTAGCGTATTTTTGATTTAAAGACGCTACAGTTTATATATAGAGAGAGAATATTTATTTTACAAGTTTTTAAGGGGAGATAATTGTCATGTGTTCTTGACTTTATTTATTATTTGTTTTACGGGTCTAAGGGAGGTAATTGGTCTAACTTAATTTATTAAAAAAAAATAAATAAATAAAAGAATAAAAATAAATAAATAATTGTAATCTATTTTTACTAATGAGTAATTTTTAATGATTTAAGGTGGTGTATATTTATTAAATTTAAACCAACGTTTATGACTACATGTCAGAAGCTATTGTCTTGAATTTAATAGTTTGGTTGTACTTTTTATATCTTCATATTTTAAAATTTTTAGGGTCTCTTTTGCACATAGTGCACAAAATTTATCTCCTGGTTTATATGATTTGCAAGTCTCAATTATTTGCCATTTTAAGTTGAAAGAAATATTGCTGTTTTTTAGTTGCCAAATATAGTTGGATAGAGTAGTTTGGTTTGATAGAGAGTTATTTTTAAAAGAATGTTTGTGCGTTGAAATTCTATGTTTTATTAGGCCAGATGTGGAACCAATATATATTACCTCTTGATTATTGTGATTATTTTCCGTTATATATATATATATATATATATATATATATATATATATATATATATATATATAACGTGCGTGCCATCAGCTAAAATTGAAACCAAAACACACAGTTTCTACCCTCATTTCTTAACCTCTGAGCCACACTATATATATATATATATATATATATATATATATATATATATATATATATATATATATATATATATATATATCCTAGAGTGGATGAAACGCGGAATATTCAGTGTAGCTTAATCGGAATACACATTTTATAACTTACTATATATATATATATATATATATATATATGTGTGTGTGTGTGTGTGTGTGTGTGTGTGTGTGTGTGTGTGTGTGTGTGTGTGTTTACTGATTTGGGGGAAAGAATTCCAACAAATTCTCGATTACAAAGAGAAACTTTTCCGATAAAAGAGCTTAATATTTATTGATTTAATTGTACAGAAGTTCAGAAAAACATTGGTACCGTCAGTTTCAAGCCCAACATAAAGAGAACTAGTTAATGGTAACATGTAAACGATTGCGGACTGGTCTTGCAGATCCAGGGAAGATTGCCAATTAGAGAGAAAATGCAGGGTGAAATCCCTCGTATACGAGGCGACACTCACACCAGAAATAAACATTGGCATGACGAAAGGGACGTTTAAGCAGAGATGTTACATGCACAACAGTTCCTTCATTGCAAAACAAGGATAAAGACAGCATTAGCCGCCCGAGTATGGCAGCTAAAAGACAGCGGAACACCATTCAGCATTAAATGGAGGATCATAGAGAGAAGACCAGCATACTCACTAGCCTCAAAACGGTGCCAACTTAGTGATACGGAGAAATACCACATTATAAAGACTATTAATGGCCCTCAAAAGACCTGTTTGAACGTACGCAGTGAGACCTTCAAAGCACCTAATAAAATGGGAAGACCGAACAATAAACGAAGACCCCCCACCTAATAGGAATTTCTTTAAGAGTACTCTCAATGCAGTCAACTTAACGCATAAATTATTAAAGTGTAATGGGCATTTAGGAAATTGTAAGTATAAGTATTAAGTATAAAAATTAAGTATAAAAATGAAAAATATTATAATTACCTTAAAAAACAAAACACATATATAAAATACTTAGAAATTTAATAGCCTGCAAACCTACCCTCAACCATTTAAAATATGTTTTAAAAAAGGAAAAAATAAATAAGATAGATTAATTACCTCCCTTGGACCAACTGAAACATGGATTATCTCCCCTTAACTAGAAAAATGAAGGAAATTTAACGGGAGGCAGACCGGAAACCATGCAAAAACAGAACAGGACATATGTACTAAAAAGCATTAAATAAAAAATAAAAAATGAGAAAATTCATATTAGAATAAAATAAAATATACAGAGATAGGAATACACTATAGTTAAATAAAAATGAACATCATTATATAAAAAAATAAATGCGGACCTGGAAATATTTTCCTCTGACAGAAACAGCATGGCTGAGGAGAGCCGAGCATCGTTTACGTGTAACGATTAACTGGTTCCCATTATGTTGGGCTTGAAACCGACGGTGCCAATGTTTTTCTGAACCTCTGTACAATTAAATAAATAAACATATATATATATATATATATATATATATGTTTTGCTTACGGGAACTTTTGATGAGATAAGTCATCAGTACCGTCGGTTTTAAACCTGATAATTAGGGACCTGTCTAGGTACCCATATCAAGCTCTCTTCAGCCAATAACCATTTAAAAAATTATTTCATATAAACCTTTTTTTTTTTTCAGTTAACGAAAAGAAATATTAATAAATTTTCGTGCGACGTTTGAACATGAAGATCACGCCATGCAAAAGAGTAAGAAAAACAAACAAGAAAGAACTCGTAAATTTTTAGGTCTTATAAAATTCTTTGCAATTAATGAAAAAACATTAAGAAATTTCCGTACGGAGTTTGAAGCTACAGACCACGTCGTGCAAAAAAAAAAAAAAAAAAAAAAAAAAAACATACGCTATCAACTTTTCCTCAGTAGAATTTTTACGGCTCGTTTTTCTATCGTTGTTGCTAAGCGACGACATGAAAAAATGGTTTTACTGATGATACGTAAATGAATATAACGGTTTCGATTATCGATTATCGGTAATTATCGGGTGTATTCGGAGACAAAATTTAACTAAGATCACACCCAGACTTATACAATAAAGTTCTGTAAATTTTAAAGAAAAATCTGTTCAGCCGTTTCAGAGTCTATGAGGAACAAACTCACACACAGACAAAGTTGCATTTATATAATTGTAGACATTAGTATTTATATTATAAATATATATATATATTTTTTTTTTGAACGATTTTCCGCGCATGTCCTGACAGAAAAAAAAGATTATCGATTCTTATATTGTGTGGTTCGTATTTCCCTGTTCGATTTTGTGTTTGTTATATTTCGATTTTTACGCATGCGCAATTTTAGGGCAGATAGCCAGTAATCGCGAGAGAGAAGGATAGAGAGAGGGAGGGAGGATCGATCGACTCTAAAAAATGGAAGTGTCCAAACGGCGTAAAAAATGAATCCATAAATTGAATGAAAATGTGATTGAATCACAGCGAAATGAAAATGTGAATTTTTAAAAATGATGGAAAAATCGTCGAAAAAAAAAACTCGGATTCCGTTCGGTGTTATATACGAACGCCGGAAATTCGCAAGCGGATGGATAATTCATGTCGATCTTTTTTTTTTTTTTAGAGGCCAAAGAAGACGGATTTTGAAGGGGACAATGTAGAGTACGTATGAAAGTGATTGGTGAAAGGACAGTGGAAGAAGATAAGGTAAAAATGTGTTGTGGATTTCAATGATATTAACGAAGAATGAGCACATTTTGAGAGTAATAATAATAATAATAATAATAATAATAATGATAATGATAATGATAATAATAATAATAATAAGAAGAAGAAGAAGAAGAAGAAGAAGAAGAAAATGATGATGAAGAAGAAAACCGAGATAAATTGGAATTGACAAGCAGACAAACTCTGCAACACGGTTATGCTGAACACAACTGAAATCTTAAGGAAAACCCTCGAGTGCGGAAACTAATCTTCGTGAGTGACAACCTCTATCCGGACACAGAAATTGCAACAGCAGTAAAACAACCGCAAAATTGTAAATTATCAGCCCCACCCCACCCCACCCTAATGCATTAATGTATAGTCAACACGTCTGGTACCTCGTGCAAATAGTAGAAATGTCAACGAAGAAAGAGACAGTTGAGTTAAAAAAAAAACTGACATCTTTCCAACCATATTTAAGGGAAGTCCCATTGTTGTCGCCACTGAGAAACCAATGGTAAGCGGCAAATTCCATTTTCAAAGATTATCGAAAGATGGGGAGTATACGGGAAATCTGAGAAGACTAGTTGTTAATCAAACTTCAAGGAAGACCCGGAGTTGTTCTCAACTTTTTGATGATTGGTTGGGTGAATATTTTTAGTGGGTAACGACTAATTATAAAAATAACGCCCAATGATGGTACAAACTACGAAATAACTCTTTGGTGGAACCTCTTCATATAATACCTTTACATGGAGAGGATCAGTTAAACTTAAAAACTGCGAACATGTAGACGGGTACCCTGAAAGAACAGTACAAATTGAGAATGAAGCAGCTGACTTAGAAAAGAGCATAGAGCTTATTAACAAGAAAGTACAAAACACCAAGGAGCCAAGAGTGTAAGAAATTAAAAGTAGAAAAGGAGAAGATAAGCAAGTTCTTTTTTTTTATACAGTGATCACCACTTATCAAGGGCCGGAAGCCACTCAGGGATAAGAGTTATTGCAAGTACATTACGTTAGTGTGGAGATTTGAAGTGTTTAATTAGGGGGGCGGTTCATTAGGAATTTGTTAACATTGGACTTGAAGACATCCAAGTTGTAGTCCGGAGGGAAGCAGGCAGACGGAACAGAGTTCCACAGGCGTGCAGTTCTAAGAAAGAAGCTTTGTTCATGGAATCCGCGTTTTGATTTAGGTACAGATATAAAGTGGGGGAAATTTTTCACAGTGGATTCAGCTAGACGGGTGTTTTCGTGAAAGATTGGCGAGGTGGGGACCAGGGTTTGGAGTTCAGACGAGCACCTGCCATGAAAATAACGATAAAACAAGGATAGGCTCGCAACGTCTCTTCTGTGGGAAAGAGGTTGCAGGGTAGAGAAAAGGGCATCCCCCCACTAAACCACGAAGTCTATTTTGTACTCTGTCAAGGCATGATAGGCTGTTTTTGGAAGCTCCTGCCCAGATATGGCAACAGTATTCCATCCATATTCTTAACATACATCTCAACATATACTATAACAGACTAAAATATTTTATTAATGCGGATGAGAATTTAATATGCAGGTGAAGAATATGTGTTTCAGTATAGATGACTTAAAATAGAAACAAAAAGACAGAACAAAAAAAACCACACAACCTATACCGTAGTATCTATATGCCTATAAACTGTAACCTATAGTTCTATTAAATTAGCACTCCATTAGCCTCCTCCCTCTTTTCGGCAAAATATTTGAGTGCATAATTTATCAAGCTCTAGTCCACTACTTCACAGCTGCTAAACTTCCACCCGACAAACTTTGGGTTTAAGCTTATGCTAAAGCTACTGAAAAAAGGTGGGCTCTCTCTACCGTGCTAGAAAATTACTTATGCCTAAGACTTGTACCTCTACCACACCATCATTCGCCCATGTATGAGATATTGTTGCCACATTTGAGCCAGGGCATCTGCTACTAGTTTCTCTTTCTTAGACAGAGTTAAAAAGAGAGTAGCCAAACTGCATTATCAGCAAGGCTTTAGCCGTTCTCTCATCGATGAAATGCTGCATCCCTCTGCCTGTTTTACAAGTATTTTAATAATGGATGAATCCGCGAACTACAAAAAACTTTTGTGCTCCCTCGACGGAAATACACTCGACAAATCCGACAAGCAACAAAGCCCCAACTCTACACAGTAGAACCCCTATGTGTAAGAAAGCCTTCTACTTAAGTAGTTTCCTCCTTGTGAGAGCAAAACATTAGAATTCCATTACCAGTTCATGCTTCTTTGACTGTAGTTACATGCAGATTTTAAAGTGTCATGGGAACCGAGATCTTACTGCTCAACTTCCTCCATATTATACGTAAAAATTATGCCCCAGACTGCATCCTCTTACATCAAAGTCGCACTGTACCTTGTTTGGTGTATTTCCTTCGTCAAACTGGAACTGTGCCTTGTTTAGTGTGAAAATGCAAAAATCATTAAATGCTCAACTTTTATTGGTATAGAATATATATATACATATGTATATATATGTATATATATATACATTTATATATATATATATATATATATATGGACGATGTCAAAACACCGTTTATTCATTACCCACACAGCAGCAGCCGTAGAACGCAATGCTGAGAAGCCTTGACTGTTATTTGGGGGGTCGGGTCTCGATCCTGGCTTGAGGCAGTTGCCTGTCTAGCCGCACTGATGAGCTGTGATACAGCGAAACAGTACTGTATGTGGATGACTATATATATATATATATATATATATATATATATATATATATATTCATGTATATACATATATATATATATCATATATATAAAAATATAAATAAATAAACATATAAAATATACATCATATATCTATATATATATATATGTATGTATATATCAGCAGCCGAATATATGCATATATATATAAATATATATACATGTGATGTGGTGTGTTGCACACAGGGCCTTTGAGCGTGTAGTGTTGTAGCTTAGTGAATGTGTAGAGTGCTTAGCTGCTTGGCTTTCAGGTGCTTTGCTCCTCTTGCTTCCAGCTGTAACCGCCACCTATACTCGCAAGAGTGAAGGGGAGGCAGTTTAGTAAGCCCTGCCCACTGGTGGTTAGAGCGTCTCACTGGTCAAGACTCGCATGCCACCTCCTCGTGGTACATCACGGTTTAACTGGGTACCTTGCGGCCCCAGGCTAAGTGTATGTGGGATCTCGGAGTAGTCTGGAGCCCCAGAGGTGTTGAGTGCATGGCCCTCCGGCGTGAGGACACGCCCTGGCTTACACCAATCCAGACCCCAGCTATGTGGTCAAATAGCAAAATGTCATCTCGGCAGCAGGAGTTGGCAGTCATGGTATGAGCGCAGCTGATATATTTTTCAACCACCGGTCTCCCATGGCGGATCACTGAGCGGATGAATCAAGAACGATCAACGGTCAGGGATCAACACCCAGTTAGCGGGTACTGCGGGGCAACCTACCACTGCTCCAGCTGTCGCACTCCTGTGCTCCGCTGGGGTCCGCAATGTTGGGTCCAGAGGTGGATGTTCTGTTCTGGGCATGCACTCATCCACTACTTTCCTGCCCCGGCGCTTGACGTTTCAGGCAACTACTATGGATATGTCAAGAATAAATTCTCAGCGACTGGCAATTCGGGAGCCCCCTGCAGTCGGGGGTGCTGTCGTTGCTCGGCAGGGCCCGCGTTCTAGGCAGGCGCGCCCCGGTCGACATCCTGCTACTGCCTCCCCACTACACCTGGCCTGCTGGAATGTCCGCTCCCTTGGGGTGACTTCCTCTCTTGACAGTTTTCATCCTCGGAAGTCTGCTGTTATCGACCTGGAATTACTCCGGTTGGGGGTGGATGTCTCAGCACTAGGCGAGACATGGCTCACTGGAAATGGCTCCATACGTGAAGCTAACTTCACATTTTACTGGACTGGCTACCCTGACTTGGAGAGACCAAAACATGGAGTGGGTTTTGCCATCTGCAACAAGCTGCTCAGCTTTGTCGAAACTCCCGTCGCCATCTCTCCCAGATTAATGTCACTACAGCTACACACCACCTCTGGTCCAGTGTCCCTATTGTCTGCCTACGCCCCAACCCTCACCTCGCCGGATGACCAGAAAGATGCTTTCTATCTCCAGCTGAGTGAGACCCTCTCCAAAATCGACCGCGGTCACCGCATAATCATCCTGGGTGATCTCAACGCTCGAGTAGGCAGTAACACCAATGCCTGGCCTGATGTCCTGGGTCCTCACGGAGTGGGCTCTATGAATGAAAATGGACAGCGTCTTCTGGAACTCTGTGCTACACACAGGCTGTGCATCCCATCAACCTTCTTTAAGGGCTCACCGTGGTCGAAGATGACATGGCAACACCCACGCTCTAAGCGCTGGCACCAGCTGGACCATGTGATCACTCAAAAGAAGCACCTCCAGGATATCATCCACTGCAGGACAATGCACTCTGCGGACTGTGACACAGACCACTCACTTGTGCGCTGTAAGCTTAAACTAAAGCCAAAGAAAATCCACCTGTCTTGCTCAAAACCACTTTCAACGCTCAATGTTCTTGCTACTAAGTCCAAGGAGAAATGCCAACATTTTCAAGCTTCAATACAATCCACCTTTGTCCAGTCTGCACCCCCTCAGGATGCTGCCTCTGCCTGGCTGCGGATTCGTGACACTGTTGGAGTTTGCGCACTCTCCAGTTTTGGTAGACGTACAGTAAAGCAGCCGGACTGGTTCAGACACCACGCGGACACACTCCATCAAGCACTAGCAGAAAAGCGAGCGGCAAGACTGGCTGTGATGCAGGACCCCTCTCCTCAAGCTACTAGCCTCTGGAAGCAGAGCCGCTCAAAAGTGCAGCGCCTAACTCGAGAGGCTAAACACAACTATTGGAGTGACATCTCCAAGCGTGCTGAAGACTGCTCTGCCACCGGCAACACCGGTGGCATGTACCAAGCTCTGAAAGAGGCTCTAGGTCCTCCTGTGAAGAAATCATCTCCTTTGCGATCTCTGACCGGAGAACTACTCACCAATCCTGATGATCAGCTTGACCGTTGGGTGGAGCACTACAGCTCACTGTATGCTCAACCTGTAGCAGCTAGTGAGGCTGCTATAATAGCTGCTGTTCCCCAACTACCAGTCCTCCATGAGCTAGATTACGACATCACCATCGATGAAGTACACAAGACCATCAAGCTACTGAGGAACAACAAAGCCCCCGGCGTGGATGGGCTACCTTCAGAAATCTTCAGATGCGGTGGTGACTCACTAACTGAGGAACTCCATCATCTCTTCTCAATCTGCTGGAATGAAGGTACTATTCCCGATGAACTTCGTAACGCCAACATAGTTACCCTGTATAAGAACAAAGGGTTTCGCTGCGACTGCAACAACTACCGTGGCATATCTCTACTTTCCCAGCCTGGAAAGATCTATGCCCGCTTAGTCCTGCCACGTCTCCAGATTATTGCCAACAGAATTCTTCCTGAGAGTCAATGTGGCTTTCGACCTGGCCGCTCTACCACTGACATGATCTTTTCTGTTCGTCAGATCCAGGAGAAATGCATTGAGCAAGGCCGTCCTCTCTATGCAGTTTTCGTTGACTTGACGAAGGCCTTTGATTATGTTAGCAGATCAGGGCTATTTCTAGTCCTCCGTCTACTGGGCTGCCCTCCCAAACTCCTGAAAACCATACAAGAATTTCACGATCAGATGAAGGCTACAGTACAGTTTGAGGGCTCTCGTTCTAAAGAGTTCCCCATCTCTTGTGGTGTCAAGCAAGGCTGCGTGTTAGCTCCTACTCTGTTCGGAATATATTTCTCAGCTGTTCTGCGCCGAGCCTTCCCAAACCCAACTGGAGTGCTCCTTCACACTCGCAGTACTGGAGGCCTATTCAACCTGGCCAGGCTACGCTCAAAAACTATGGTTAACCGCGTACAGATCCGTGAACTCCTGTACGCTGATGATGCTGCCTTCATCGCCAACTCGGAGGTTGAGCTTCAGGCAATGTGCTCCTCCTTTGCTTCTGCCTGCGAGGAGTTTGGTCTCAAAATCAGCCTAGGCAAGACGGTGGTCTTTGCCCAGCCTGCTGGGCTTTCACCCATAATAACCGTAAACAATCATGTACTGTCAAACGTCACCAAGTTCACTTACTTGGGTTCTACAGTTGATAACACCAACAGTCTTGATTGTGAACTGGACTCCCGCATTGGAAAGGCATCAACAACTTTCGGCAGGCTTAGTGAGAGAGTCTGGAAGAACAAGTCCCTCTCGCTACACCTAAAGATCAAGGTTTACGAGGCCTGCATCCTCAGCACTCTCCTGTATGGCAGTGAGACTTGGTGCACCTACCGCCGACACGAACACCGTCTGAACGCCTTCCACTTCCGATGCCTGCGCACAATTCTTGGATTCACATGGAAGGATCATGTACCAAACACAGCTATCCTCTCCACGACCAAGAGTACTGACATGTACACAGTGCTGCGCATCCGTCGCTTACGTTGGGCTGGCCACACCTGCCGCATGGACGACAGCCGGCTACCAAAAGCACTTCTCTTTGGAGAGATAGCTGATGCCCCTCGCTGTGCTGGCAGGCCACGCCTCCGCTACAAGGATGTCCTGAAACGTGACCTCCAGGTCTTCGGCATCCCTCACAACACTTGGGAAACCTCTGCCGGCAACCGAGCAAAGTGGCAAGCTGCTATAAGATCTGGTGCCAAAAGATCCTGCCAGCAATACACAGACTTCCTGAACTGTAGAAGACTGAAGCGCCTTGCCAATCGTCGTCCTCGACGTTAAGGGCCTATGTGTGTGTGTATATATACATATATATACATATATATATATATATATATATATATATATATATAGGGTAAGTTATAAAATATATATGGCGATTAAGCTACACTGAATATTCCGCGTTTCATCCACTCTAGAACCCTTCAGGCTTATGCGCATAAGCCTGAACAGTTCTACAGTGGATGAAACGCGGAATATTCAGTGTAGCTTAATCGCCATATATATTTCATAATTTACTAACTAGCTCTACCTAGATTTTGAACACTTTTGAAGTAAATACTTAAAGTTTACGCATAAATTTATACTTTCGTATATTAATTTATGTGAGTAAATGAAGTAGGTATATATATATATATATATATATATATATATATATATATATATACCAACACACACAAAATTATATACACATACATGTTCACATATATCCAATATTACATAAGTATGTGGTTTTGGTTATAAAATATTCTATATTATACACGACGCTTTCATTTTAAATGTTCTTATCACATTATCTACGCATCTAAAGCGAAAGCATTCCAAAAGAAATCCTTCTCCATATTTTTTATCATCTATCGGTGAGAATATTACGTGCTGTATTTCTCACCACTCGGAAATCTACATATTTTTACTTAGTTTTTATTAAATTTGATTTCTTTTTTCGCAATATTTTAGCGTGAGTTTCATTTTAGATGCAAGCTGTTTTTGAAATGAGGGGATCTTTTGAGATTACGACCAAATCTTAAATATATTTTCGTTTTTCACATACCTGATTTCACTCGCTCCCCCTTTCCTTTTCTTCCCCGTTCTTTATCTTTTTTCCTTCTTTCTTAGTATATATATATATATATATATATATATATATATATATATATATATATATATATATTCATTCAACCAAATGCTTTATGATTTTTTTTTTAATTTTTCGATATTCCGTATGATATATTTGTATCAAAATCAAAAATATTAATGAAAGTTTCATAGATGTTGCTGTCACGAGCGCTTTCGATTCGTCCACGAATCATCATCAGGTGTTGAAGTAAAAGCCCGAAGGAGCGAAAATGAGAATTAAAAGTGAAAACTAAAATCTACAGTAAACGGCGATAAGTGAAAATATAGAGTCGATGAAAAGTCGATTAAAAATATAGGTCGATTAAAAATTCGAGTATTAAAATCAGTAAGTTCGTGGACACGGTTAACAAAGTCTGTCCAATACGAACTACACAAGACATTTTAGAATGTTACTGCTTTTCTTGACTGCGTTAAAGGGTTCTAATACATGACGCTTCAAGAATTTTTAAGTTTTTAATATTGTTTTTATTTTGTATAATTTTTATGTTGTCAGCGACAATCTTTCTAAGATTGGAGGGAGGACAGTTATGTTCTTTTATCAAATGTTTTTTTTTTTTTGCATTAAATGTTGTTACTTTATTTCAGAGTTCTTTTCTTACACTGTAACACCTTAACAAGGCTATAATGTATATATATATATATATATATATATATATATATATATACATTTATATATATTTATTTTTACATGTATTTATATTTATATATGATTAAATATATAATTGTGTAAAATATGTATATGATTATATATATTTATATTCATACACACGCACACACACACACACACACATATATATATATATATATATATATATATATATATATATATATATATATATATATATATATTGGTAGATAAATAAATAGAATAATGGAAGAAAGTGCAACGAAACTGAAAGTTTTGTTGTATCCGAAAAAAATAAATTGTTTAGCAAAAAAAACAAAAAAAAACACATCATATACTTAAATCTTCATCGGCGTTGAGTCATCAAAGGATGCTGACGTTTTTACTTCGTTTCACCCAATGACCTTAGCGTTCATTTATCACGATCTTAGTGTCACCCATCTCTGATCTTCTTTTCAATAAATAAGCTATGATACCGTTTGCACCCTTAACGATATCACGAACGATAATCGGCAATCAGATAACCCCAAGACATCTACTATTCATTGTTGAGAACTTCATTGCTAACGTAATATCTAATATACGAATAAATATCAGTCAGAAATTGCTCTATGTCTGAGAAATGATATTTGATTCTTACTAGCTATGTGCATGCATAAAACGTTAGTGGGCATGGATATGACCTTAAACTTTCGAGCTTTGGGGAGTGTGGGGCCACTCTTTAATTGCTATTGCGCCCAGGTCTACTCTGACCTAAACTGTTAGTACCTGTTAGGGTCCCAACTATGGTTTAAATATAAAATGACTTTAAAAAAACAAACAAACAAATATACTCTATTAAATAATTGTTCTTCAAAATCACTGGATTCGGAATTAAATAACATGAAAAGGGGTGATATGCCGTGAAACAAAAACAACCAACCAACCAAAACGTTAGTGCAGATTGGTGATAAATATTTAAGTTTGTGATTTAGATTAAATTTCTTGCAAATATAAGTAATCGTGTTTGTTTGAATATTTTCCGCAAATTTTCCTTTTAAGAGCTAATTAGATCACTGCCAATTTTACTACTCTGTTACACTTTTTATAGCGGGAAAATGTGTATATTCTGTTCATATTTAATGATGCAGAGACAAAGTAATATTTGAATATTTGTTTTTATATTTTGATGTCAAATGAGGTTTAATTGCCTGTCCTAATTATAAGATGGAACGAGGAAGCGTTTCTCATATTTTTGCCAATAATCCCTTTTTAGTTCAATTATTTTTGGATTAAAACATTTTTAATATTTTATGTAACTGTACACGCATGCATGATCTAAAATTAGCAAAATAAAGAACAAAAACGATATATATAGCGAATAGAATTCATAGTTTCTTTGTTTAGATTTCATTCAGAAATTTTTTTTGCTTGAATAAAGAATACATTTTATATATTTTCTTAACCAATGCATTTTCGATGTAGGCTTTTCTCCTCAGAGGAAAAGTCATCAGCAAATTTAACACATACAAATAAAGTATGTTTAAAAATTAATTACATCTTTTTTAGAGGGCATGGATAAAGAAAACATGTGAAATGAGAGTAAATACAATGAAATTATGGTATCCGGGTGTTGTGATAATCCTTTTTATAATGATGTATTGCTA
>NC_136504.1:112292139-112392139 GCF_053919585.1 Euprymna scolopes
ATTGATAAGGAGGCATTATTAGAGTTAAGTTTTATAATTAAAGTGGTTAGAGAAGTTCCTTGGTTATTATTAGAATTATGGTTGTTAAAAGAAGAAATGTGGTTTGATATTATTTTCTTAATTAATGTTGAAGTAGCGCCGATATATGTATGCACTTTATTAAAAGCTCGAGGGTTGGTATTAATATTAATTTGCTGATTTGTATTAGTTAAATGGTTTGAATTTTGTTCATAGTGTTCAACAAAGGGTGGGACAATGATTGTACGAGGAATATTTTGGAGGGGATAATGAGTGTTGTTAATGTTAGGATGGCTGTTAGGAGAAATATTATTATTCTCATTATTAATGTTATTATTATTATTATTATTATTATTATTATTATTATTATTATTATTATTATTGCTAGTTGTATGATTGTAGATGGAGGGGCTGCTCGAGTCGTATATTGGATTAGTAACTATATCAGATGGAGGATGGGAAGAAGATAACTTGAAGACGAAATGTTAGTGTCTGTTATGGGAGGATTGCGTGGGCGCTCAGTAATTGTGCATGAATATATAACCTCTTTATAGATTCAATCATTATTGAGTGGGCATGGATGTGTGTTAATACAATTACAGTTAGTTTTGGATTTAATTGGGAAAAGGGATTTTTTCGGCTGATTTGAGTTTTTTATTGAAAATAGAACTATATCTGGGTGGCTATTTCAAAGAGTTTTGTACAATGTTGAAGAATTCCTTAGGTATATTAGTTTTGACATTTACGCTAAATGCAGGATTAAACCAAATATTTTTCTTTCACCTGGTGCGACTGGGTGGGTTAGCGGTATTATGATTAGGATTTTGGTTTGGATTATATATGTAGACTGGTTCATTGTTATTGATAGCGGCAGATCTTGTTATTCTTACGAGTCATATTGTGTATGATTACAGATTTAAGACGGTCTGCAGGAGGAGCATAATTGTTGTATTTGATCTTTTCCTTGTGTCCTGAGTTCCTTAAGGCATTATTGAAGAAAGTAGCATTTTGATTAAAAGTTTTTTATCAACAGAAAGAGAAGAAATTCTTCTTGAGACCGATGGTACGATAGATTTTATAATTGACTTGGGGTGGTTAGGAGATTTATGGACGTATAAAGCGTAAGGTTGGGTTTATGATAAAGGTTATGAGGCCAAAGTTATTAAAGAAGTTATGTAATTTTTTAATTGTTTTGTTGTACTCTCTTGGCCTGACTGTTGTAGTAAAAAGGGCACCATCTCTATAAAGGCCCTCTCGGATATGTTTTTTACACAGTGATCACCACTTATCAAGGCCCGGAAGCCACTCAGGGATAAGGGTTTAAAGTGGTATTTAAGTTCTTTCAGTAAGAAGAGTCCCACTAAAACGGTAACTTCTGCAGTGTCAGAAGCATCCATCAAGAGGTCAAAATTATCAGGGGGTCCTTTCTAGTCCAAAGCGTATTGTTAAATTGTATAAGAGACTTTATCGCTACGAGAATTAATTTCATTTCTAAGTTAAGTCAGAATTTCTTTAAGCAATGATTAGAGCTTTATTTAAAGGGATCGGAAAAATGTCAGCAAGAGTTATTAAAAAACACAAATGGAAAAAATAAATAAATAAATAAATAAAAATAAAGAAAGAATAAAAAATAAAATAAAAAATAAATGTATATATACATATATATACACACATATATATAATTATATATATATATATATATATATATATATATATAGGGTGGCCACAAAGTCACGCACAAATGTTAATTAAGAAAGTTAAAAAAATAAAAAAGTTTTAGCAGTAACTTTTTTAATTTTTTAACTTTCTTAATTAACATTGGTGCGTGACTTTGTGGCCACCCTGTATATATATATTTATATATATGCATAATCGTGTGCGTCTGTGTATCTGAAAGGGGTTAAAATATGAGCAAATAATGATTTACAACACTAACTATTAGCACAGATACAAGACGAAGATTAAGATATCTTTATTCTATGGAGTTTCGAAAAAGTACACTTTTCCCAAGAAAAACAAAACATTCAGCAAAATATTCTATATAGATGAGGGACAATTTTGCTAGTTAGACCATAACTTAAAAGAAGTTGGAAAGAAGTAACGTGACTTAAATAGAAAATAGTTCCAGAGAAAAAAATATCGGTCGATCACGAAACACTATTTTCACGATTTCCAACTAAAAACACCCTTAAAATATTCTTTGTAAGTTGTTTGTACAGACATCTAAATAAATATTTTTACGCTAATCATAGTCAAAAACTATATAATCCGAAAGCCATATTTTTGGAGGGCAGGGCATCAACTATTTTTCCGGGAGCTGTAATATTATATTAAACACTAGCAACGATACCCGTACTTCCCGTGGGACTTGGCTAAGTGCTCAGTACTCTTGCAGTAAGTGGATGTTATAAGAGCAACCATTGATTAAGATGTTTAACACTTTTTATTACCTCCTGAGGTGACTTACATCCAACTATGGACTTTAAAGCAAATAGGTTATAGCAAAGTTGACACAGTAGTTAAGGGCCATTATCATACCAAATTTTATCAAGGTTAATTGACGGGATAAGGATGGAGAAAGGTGATCTGATTCAAAGTCACAAAGAATTTGGTGGCGGACCGCGGGATGGTGCCGAACACCAATTTGGTGTGCACCATTCCTAGGTAGAGGAGTTTATGGAGAGGTGCACAAAATATGACCATAAACTTTGATTTTGACCTTGAATAATTGTGTTCACCACCCGTAGGTGGGCGACCATAATCAATCCATGTTTAGCCATATATATATATATATATATATATATATATATATATATATATATATATATATATATATATATATATGTGCTGGCCAATAGCAGAGTCCACTGTATTTTCAAAAAGGTTGCGGATTTTAAATCCCCTAAAAAGTTTGAACCCTTGAAATGCCCGGTTTATTTAAAATTACCGTGGCTTGGGGAAAAGAGTAATAGACTTTCCAAACAGATTCGCAGAAGTATTTACGACTGCTTTTATTCTGTGTCCTTGCGTTTGGTATATACTACAAGACCTGCTTTTCCGTCTTTTCGCAAGGATAGTTTGCCTTACATTCAAAATAGCAATATTGTATATCAATTTAAATGCCAGTGCGATGCTGGTTATGTTGGGTGAATATCCTTGCACCTTTTGACTCGTATAAAGCAGCATGTTCCATCGAAGATCAGACAAGGGAGGATGTGGTTTGGTGGTCTCCCTCCTTCTGCAGCCTTTGCCTCTGCTATTGTCCAGCATTTGATTGATAACCCGTGCTGTGCCGATAGATATAAAATAGAATGATTCGAGGTGCTACATAGAGCGGACTCCAAAAACAATTTAAAGATTTTGGAGTCCGTCTCTATTGCGGTGCGTCAACCTTCTTTGTGCCGGCAAAAGGAAACATCCAACGCATTGTTTCTCTTTGGGGAACTTTGAATCTTTTCTCCCGTTTTTCCCCCTCGTTGTGCCAATATTTTAATCGTTTTTTAAACGTTAATAAATTCATTTTAGTGTCCCCGTACTTTTGGCACATTCAATAAGTTACCATTAGAACTTTATTTTCGACATAATATTATTTTGTACGTTATCGATTTTCTCCCAATGAGATGATAGCCGAAAGAGCTCTTGAGAAGCTTCCGCTTATTATTTTCAAAACTGTATATAAGTTCTGTACCTCTACACGTTTATTTATATATACATAAACACACGTGAACGCTACTATTTTATATATATATATATATATATATATATATATATAGATTTTAAAATAATAAAATATTAAAATATATTATAACCACGTTAATTAGAAAAAAAACAGTAATAATAACTACATTAATACAGCATATTTTTTCATTGTAATCATTTATAAAACTCCTTATGTTTCTCAGTCTCCGTCTTTTATTTCAAATTTTGTTTTCGTTTACGATTCTGGCGTATGGCACCCAAATTACATTAAAAAAACTTTAGAAACCATAACTATATACTGGGCACACTATCATGAAATATTCGATGGAAAAGTGATTATATCATAATATATACGAAATCTGCATAAGTTAAAATATCATATTTATGTCTATTTTACGATCGGACAACGTCGAGCGCCCCTTCCCCGTTCGTAAAAAATATAACAACCTACCATTCAGAGTAAGCATGAATTGAAATAAATAAATGGATAATACTCGCAAGGAACTTTTTCCCCTAGAAGCGGAACAGAACACTTTATACACCTGCTGATAGTTTATATCTACAATTCGTTCATACATGGAGTATCGTTGACACATGTGTGATGGTGAACCAATCGTTAGTTTCTCTCTTTTGAACAAAAGATAAAATAGAATCTATGACCGATAAAGTTCCACACTGTCTATCAAGCTGCAGGCACTGTCCAATCGCCAAAACTTTGTATCTCTGCGCTGATTAAATAATCTAACGAAATTTTCTCCAACCAATTAGATTTTTGCTCTTTTAACGTAAATGCTTCCGACAAATACGTCAAGCCGTAAAAACATCCACCCTTTATTTGTAGATGTTTCTAAACTCAAAAAGTATTGTTATTATAAAAAACTTCTTTCCTCGAACCGCTTACATTTGGAACTCCCTTCCTGTTCTCTGTTTTCTCTCTCTGGCAACATAGAGAAATTTCATTTTAATGTGCGATAGCCTCTCGCTGAACAACTCACCATTTCGGATAAAATTTGCTACCAATTCACAGTAGACTATTATATCTCAGCCATGGGTAGTGTACCTTGATGGAGGGCGGGGGTGAATTGTAGAAACCTAAATATACTTTAAACCAAAACTTGTCACATTTTTGCCTTAGGTAAGTCCAAAACACTTTCGCTAGTTTCGAAAAAAAAACAGCTTTTCCCCAAAAATATCAAAATATAATCGTTAATCTGAATAAGTTGTATTCTACGCGATGTAGTTTTGATCTTGATTGTTATTCATTCATCATTTCAGTCAATATGACCTCCGGCCTCATTCATGTATGTCTTTCGAACTCGAGTTTCTTTTGTCTATGTCAACTAGATAACATAACAGGTTCTCGTTCTGTCAGCTATGACAGAATAGAAGTGATTCGTAGTTTTCTTTTTAGTATCTCCTTCTGACGTACGATGCAAATTAGGAATTACGTTTTTGCGGATTAAAGTTAATTCTTTCACTACAAATTCCTGGAATCGACAGGAAGACTCCTGGGCTCGAGAAAAATACACATAAAGAAGTTAGAAGATTTCATTAGTCGAAATCCTCTATAAGAGCCAAATATGTCCAAGGATGGAGTACTGTTGCCACAACTGAGCAGGATAAGCTGCTAAAAGCAGCTTATCCTGCCTTGACAGAGTTTAAAACAAAATTCGTAGCCTAGTGGGGATGTTCTTTTCTATTCCCTGCAATATCTTCCCCACAGAAGATACGTTGTGACCATATCTTTTTTTTACAAGGTAGTAACCACTTATCCAGACCTGGAAGCCACTCGGGAATAAGGGTTATTGCGTATACAGTACGTTAGTGTTGAGATTTGATAAAGTGTCTTACTTAAGGGGGCGGTTAACCGGGAATTTGTTTATGTTGGACTTGAAGACACCCAAGTTGTAGTTAGGTGGGAAACAGGAAAATGGAACAGAGTTCCACATGCGTGCACTTCTAAGAAAGAAGCTTTGTTCATGGGATCTACGTTTTGGTTTTTGCACAGATGAAGAGTGGGGAAAATTTGGGACATTTATCGTTATTTTCATAGCAAGTGCTCGTCTATGCTTAAATATATGGTCCCTCCGTGCCAAACTTTCACTAAAAACACTCGACTAGCTAAAACTATTATCTATAATTTCCCCCACTCTTCATCTGTGTCTAAACCTAAACGTGAATTCCATGAACAAAACTATATTTCTTAGAAATGCATGCCTGTGGAACCTTCTTCCGTTTGCCTGCTTTCCAGCTGACTACAACATGGTTGTCTTCAAGTTCAGTGTAAACAAATTGTTGATGAGCCGTCCCCTTTTATAAGCAATGCAATTTACTAAATTTCCTCTACTGGCAACAATTACGGCATTATCCCATTGACTTCTGTACACTCGGTAACATTTATCCTTGAGTGCCATCCATGCCTTAATAAATAGGGATTCCTTTGTAAAATGAAATTGAAAATAACATCCAGGATGTAAACAGTAGTCTGACGCATCCAAATAATACTGATTATCAAGCAGCAGTAATTTGATTTTTTTCCAATGTTAGGGAGAACATTTCACGTAATTTTATATAATATATGTTATTTATATAAAAAGAAGGCATAATTAACATTTACTAAAATTCACTTCGCGTGGACCCACCAAGGTTAAGCAACGTTGAGCCCGGTCTATACCAGATCAGTGACCATTTGTAAATACCAGGCGCTGTATATCATTTCTTTCTGATAGGTTCATAAGAGTTGTAGTTGAGGGGCAAAAATCAGAAGCCCACAGTATTAATGCCGGTGTCCCTCAGGGGTCCATCCTGGGCCCAACTCTTTTCCTGATCTACATATATGATCATCCAATTCACATCCTTACATCATTTGTAGACATTTATGCTGACGACACTACCATTTATGGTAGCACATCTAAGACAGTAAACGACCAAGTTCTCTCCAATTCTCTCTCCTCTGATCTTGAGCATGTAGTACAATGGGGAAAGGAGTGGATGGTTACTTTTAATACATCTAAAACCAAGCTTCTCTCTTTACATCATCAACATTCTAATCCCCATCTGGCATCAATTGAAATGAATGGCTCTCGTCTTCAGGAGGCCTCAAGTTTTGACAAGCTTCTGGGCTTGACCATTACTCCTGATCTTAAATGGAACACGTACATCAAATCTGTTGCCAAGGCCGCTGGAAAAATGGTGGGATCTTTCTATCGATCCAGTAGATATCTCACTGCTGATGCATTCTCTATCTATATAAGAGCCAGGTAGGTCCAAGGATGGAATACTGTTGCCACATCTGGGCAGGAGCTGCTAGAAAGGAATTGCCCTGCCTTGATAGAGTTCAAAATAGACTTCGTAGCCTCGTAGGAGATTCCTTTTCTCTTCTCTTCAACCTCTATCTCACAGAAGAGATGTTGCGAGTTTGTCTCTGATGTATCGTTATTTTCATGGAAAGTGTTCGACTAAGCTTCAATCTATGGTCCCCCCTCGCAAAACTTTCACAAGAAACACTTGTCTAGCTGTAAACACTATCAATAATTCTCCCCACGCTTTATCTGTGCCTAAACCTAAACGTAGATTCCATGAACAAAGTTTTTTTTATTAGAACTGCACGCCTGTGGAATTGTCTTCCGTTTTCCTGCTTTCCGGCTGACTACAATATGGTTGTCTTCAAGTCTAACGTCAATAAGTTCTTGATGAGCCGTTCCATATAAGTTATCAAATTTAACAAATTCTCATTACCAATGATTATTATATTGTCCAATTTCTACTGTACACTCTTTAACCCTTATCCTTGAGTGGCCTCTTAGCCTTGATAATGTGTTGATACCTATGAAAAAAAAAGTCCAATGTGAACTAGTTCTAATTGAATCGTCCCTCTAAGTAATCCAAGTTACAAAATTCCCACTGTTTACTATGCTAAAATCACAATGACTAATGTATACCTATTAACCCTTATCCTCGAGTGGCCTCTGGGCCTTGATAAGTTGTGACACCTATGTAAAAAAAAAAAAATATCGAGCACGTCGAGACTTCCCTGCAAGAACTGCAAAAATCTAACGCCATCATCTCTCCTGACGGAGATATGTCGCTTGTGAATCACATACTCTTCCGTGAAACTTACTCCTTTGGAAGAAACCGATACAACTCGCCTATGGTCAGTGCTACTTTCTGTACGATCGTTACTAAAAATTAGATTACTAAGTATTAATTTTTTCCTTGTCCTCAAAAGACTACATCATTCCTATAATGCTATTTTCCCTCTTGATTGCGTTATGATGCCCTCCGTGTGCTGTTCTAGGAAGTCCATCCAGGTGTGTTCTATCTCCGTAGGAAGGTGTTTTACATTGCTAACCGCCCAGGGCGCTGCTACCGTGAAATAGCGAACGTGCTACCTAGGCATCTTTTGTAGGGTCAGAATGCTCTCTCGAGCGATCGCATTTCAATACTACTTTTTAACCTTTCTGTGAGCTGTCTCAAAGTGAAGAGAAATAAATACCTTAAGGTATAACAGGAAAACGAATACAAACTATATTTAGTTGAAAGAAAATAACTCAGAATAATTAGAATATTCAAATTCTTGGAAAACATTTGTAAATATATTCATTAATTTATTACCCAACCTGATGCGATAAAACTAGCAGTGATCGCAGGGGAGACAATCCAGGAATGTTATTATCTTTACTAGCTGAGCAATTACTTTGGAATTTTCTCACGGGTTCTTCCTGTTTCCTTACTTCGGCGAATGACAGAACAGAAGGAAAATGACAAACTGTATATATCAATGAAAAACTGTATGTTATAACGGACAACAACGAAATTCGATCGGACTGCCAATACATAGTATTTATATATATATATATATATATATATGCACACATACACATACACACACACATATATATATGTATGTATATATATATATATATATATATATATATATATATATATATATATATATATATATATATATATTATAGGTGTGTGTGTTTATAATATGAGGCGGGCTCAAAAGGTAAAATAAAAATACAAAAATAAATACAAACGTTTCAAAATATATTTGGTGTCGCTGCGCTGTCGAAGTCAGTTCGGCTTGCCAGACTGACCAGTGCGGTCGCCATTTTGTTTCTGTAAGTTCGGACCAGACGTCGCTGTTTGGCCAGGACAGGAAGCAACGACTTGAAGCACCGATCAAAGAGTCGTAAATCAGTCAACTGATCTTTAATTTCTAGAGGAAAATAGGAATACATTCAAAGGGAGAACGTAATAAGTGCGTCTATATTGGAATTTGTATCAGCGGATATTTAGAAACGAATCAGGTAGCTTGGGCATGTGTAGAATATTTGGATACGAAGTCATATGAGGCGGAAGATCCAGATTGATATTCGTTATTTTAAAAGAGGGCTCTATAAGTATTTTATTAATATATCGCCTATTTTGATTGTTTCTTTTTTGCCCAGATCTGTACAATTCTTTTGTAGTGGTTTCATCTCAATGTTTATACTGCTCCTAGAGTTAAATCTTAACGAATCTATAGCATCATTATTTTAATAATTTAGTTTATGATATACTAACGCGGAGTTAACAAAAGATTACAGGAGATCGTAAACTAGGCAATTCTTTAAATATTAAAAAGAAACTTCCTCTAAACCGATGAATAGGAATTCTTGGACTTAGGTTTACGGTTTTACTAATCTTGTTTTAAAATGTGCATTTTTATACTATTTTACAATAAATCAAGGGCTTCGATGAGCCTCGGAAAAAATTACTTGGAGCAATTAACACGCACGTGCGCGTAATGAAACGTAAACCATCCAATGGGCAAAAACATGAAACCTGAGTGCACGTAATCAAATATGAACAATTTACAGGAAAGAAATATATATATATAAAAAAGAGACAAAAGAAAGGTCACATTTTAAAGGACATTCAGTGAATTTTTCAACCAAAACTTTAATTTCTCTAAATTCTCTCTTTTACCCTAGAACCTTTATCTAATTGAGCAGACGATTTCTTGTTTTATGTGAACATTGACTGTTAATATATTTTTCTCTTGGTAGAATTTGAATCATTAAATCATTTCATTTAGTAAGGCATATTTAATTTTCCTTTCTTTTCTTGAATTTGATTTTTTTTAATAAATTAAATAAAATTTTGTTAATTTTTGTACGATACTTGTCCTCGTTATTTCTTATGTGATTTCGTTGTCCAGTACATTTCATTTTATTGTTGCCTTTGAGACGGTTATCCTACTCCCATAACAAAAGTAACGACTAATTTGTAAACCATGTTTGCTGGGATTCGTAAAAAGAACGATAACACATAAATGGATAATGAACGTTAACTTCACTAAAAACAAGTGAGAATCATAGAGATAGGAATTGAGGTAAAGTTTCTTCCATTATGAAACATTTACCTGCTTCTGTGGTATCAGGTTACAAGAATTTTGGCGGAAGAACTAACCCATTAAATTAACGCCCTATTGACCCCCTCTCTTTTTTTTTTGCCAAAACTTTTGAGTCAACTCTAGTTCGTCAGCTGCTAAACTTCTGACCAACCAAAAATATGGATTCAGGCAAGCCCGTTCTACAGCAGATATCCTAACTGTAATCTCTGAACGTATATATTATACACTGGACAAAGCAGGGAAGGGTAGAGCGATCGCCCTATATATATCTAAGGCTTTCGGCGGGGTATGGCATGATGATCTTCTTAGGAAAATCAGATCGTACGGTATCACTGGACAGATACTTAACATAATTAGATCCTTCCTAAAAAAGAGAAGAATCCAGGTTGTCCTCGACGGTTGTACATCTAAACAATATGTTATAAATGCGGGTGTACGTTAAGGGTCTATCCTTAGACCATTATTATTCCTAATATTCATAAATGATCTCCCTGATAAAATTGTCTCTGAGATTGGTATATTTGCTGATGACAACACTCTCTATAACAGACACGGGGTAAAAAAATGAACACATATCTAAGGAAATAGCAGAAACACTAGAGGATTTCCTTAAATCTCTAGTGGAATGGGGACAAAAATGAATAATTACAATAAATGCTGCCACGACTAAGCTTGTTTCCTTCAATAGTTACAGGAAACTTCTCAATTACCAATTGCTATGGCCAAGTATACATTACCTGAGAGTTCATTTTTCAAACTACTATGTTTAACCGGGAACATGAATTGGAATAAATACATTGCGAGCATGGCACCGGCCGCTGCGAGGACATTGGGCTCTCTCTACCGTGCTAGAAAGGTACTTTCCCTTGAAAGTATACTATACTTCTAAAAGGCGAGTATTCACTTATGTATGGAGTATTGTTATCTCATTTGGGTTGGAGCATCTGCTACTAGTCTCTTGGTCCGTCACAGGATTCAAAAGAGAGTCGCCAAACTGATAGGTCCTGAGCTGTCACCTAAGTTTCGACCTCTGTCCCATCGACGAAATGTTGAAACCTCTGTCTTTTCTATCAGTGGATGTGCTGAAGAAATATAACCCCTTGTATCCCCTCGACGTAAATATCCCCCGGAAACCTTACAAGCAGCAAAATCGCACCTCTACACATTAGAGATCCCTAGATGTAAGAAAACCTTCTACTCTAATAGTTTCTTCCCCAGAACTACTAGATATCTTGAACTCCCTTCCGGGATTCTGCTTTCTCAACTATACTGACATGCAGAAGTTCAAGTGTAATGTGAACAGACATCTTTCTGCTCAACTCCCTATATAGTATCCCTGCAACTTATGTCCTCGATAGTACATCCTACATCAAAGTAGCACTGTGCCTGGTTTGGGGTTAAAATCGAATTTAAAAAAATCTTTCTCCTTTCCTAACTACGAGTATTCTATGTTAAGTAACTTTGAATCACTTTATTTTTAAAGGTTCACAAAAGATTGCGTTCCGAAAAGGATAAACACCATATAAAAGTATGACAAAAATAGACTGATAAATATAACAAGAGTCATTTAAATAACTAAATGATACACAAATTATAATCACGTTTTTTATTTACATACAAGTAGGCTGTCTGGTCTTGCCCGGTCGTAAAATACGCCTTAATATATTTTAATTCATGCTTAATTGTTACAAAGAGAAATACAGTATGGATTAAATGTAGCGTTAAATTCCTTTTGTAAAAATTGATTTAAAAAAAAAGGGAAATAAGTACGACATTTTCACGTGAGTATTATGCTTTTTCGAAAGAGTTCACTTCTTTTAAGTAAAAAAAAAACACGCTGATATCTAAACAACATCCTAAAAACAGTTAGTCAAATACGATAAACATGTGGCCAGCTTATCACGTTCTTAAGAAAGTGTTTTCTAACCTACTTATTCTTTACATAAGTAATCTGTCATGTAAACCATTCACGCATGCGCATTCATGGGACAGTTGAGAAAAAGATAAAAAATCTTAGGAACCGCAAATGAGGACTTTTTATTTTCCGGATTAAAACAGATTAACATGTTTTTAACATCTGAATACCCTATATACCAAAGTTCCAGTCTATACGTCAAGAATTTGTTCAGTACATAGTTTAGGAATTGTCTTTACACATTCTCACTGTTATAGGTATAGAAAATTAGATTTAAACATACTGGTTCATTTAATTTCTGCAATCAAATTTTTAGAAGTCAAGTCATTCCTGGAAGATTAAGTCCTAAAATTCAGTACGCAAAGTTTAGACGCCGGAAGTTGACTCAGTTTCGCTAAATATGGAAGGCGACATAAGTCACTAAACATTAAATGAAGTACGAAAACATGTGGAAATGATTTATTCCAAAAACTTATTTTAGTTTCGAAACTATGCCCCCCTCGCCAAACTTTCACAAGAAACAACCGGCTAGCAGAAAACACTATCACTAGTTTCCACCACCTTTTATCTTTGCCTATACCTAAACGTAGATTCCATGAGCAAAGCTGCTTTCTTAGAACTGCACGCCTATGGAATTGTCTTCCGTTTTTCTGCTTTCCAGCTGACTACAATATGGTTGTCTTCAAGTCTAATGTAAACAAGTTTTTGATGAGCCGTTCCATATAAGTTAACAAATTTACCGAATCTCCATTACTAACGGTTACTATATTGTCGAATTTCTACTGTACACTCTTTAACCCTTATCCTCTAGTGGCCTCTTGGCCTTGATAAGTGGTGATGTCTATATAAAAAAAAATTTTTGTACTGTCAGAAAACAATATAAACATAATAACCTACGATTTGGGTTTCGTAAATTAATGGAAAGTAGGTTCTTTGTGTTATGATACGTGATTTATGACACTTTTATGTGATAACATTAGAAAAAAGATATTCTATTTTAAAATTTAAAAAATATGCATTAAAGAAGCCTATTTTTCAGAATATAAGTAAATTATTTTTAAACTTATTTCCGTATGAATATATGTTAAGTATTAAAAAATATTTACAGAAATTTAAACTATGAAAAGTTAAATTAGATGTTTAAATAAAAGATTTCCATATGAATATATTTTAAATACAAAAAATATAGAAATGTAAAAAAAAAATGTTTAATAATATTTTTTCCTGAAAAAAGCAGTGTTTCCATACGGTTTTGTATTTCGATGCATGCTTTGTGACTTTCGTTTTATATTTAGCTAAACCGAGTCCACTTCCGACGTCTTAAGTTTTTGTCCTAAATTGTGGATGTATCTTCTTTTTTTTCTTTTCTTTTTTTTTTTTTTTGCTAACACTTTATATCTGTACGTGATACATAGATATTCGAATATTCCATTAAAGTTCTCTTTTATATCTCAAACGCTGGGCTAGTAAATAAAATCGAGGATATAAATATATACCTTTTAAATATGTAATATGTTGGTTGGTTGTTTTTGTTTTACGGCATATCAACCCTTTTCGGGTTATTTAATACCGAATCCAAAGATTTGGAAGAATTTTTTTTTTAATAGAATATATTTGTTGTTTTCACGTCGGTTTCTATTTAACCCATAGTTGGAACCCTAACAGGTACTACCACTCCGGGTCAGAGTGGACCTGGGAGCAATGGTAATTAAAGGGTGACTCCACACTCCCCAAAGCCCACAAGCTGGGGCCTCACTACTGGATATAGTTTAAGGTCATATCCAGGACCCCCATTTAGGGAGTTTTACCCTCTGCAGGGGGGGGGGGCAGTCGGCGTATTCTAATGCCCTACCCACAGGGCCAAATATGTAATAGGATATCTATCTGATAGTCTCTTGATCTTACCACATCCCACGACAAGGATCCTGTCTAGTAGAGTTATCATCTTTTATTACTTCAGTTAACATCACCTCAACAAAATACATTGTTCCTCGTAAAAGCCAAAATAGATTAGACATAGCGAAGATATCTTATTAGGGCTGAAAATACTATTTGATTGTTCGGTAGATCTACCTCAAACCGCTCCTGTAGATATCTCTGCCGATCAATTCTCTACTTGTATAAGAGTAAAGTACGTCCAAGTATTGAGTAGTTGTTACAGCTGGGCAGGAGCTGTTTATCCCGAGTTGAAAATAGATTTCGTAGTCTAGTAGGGGACGCCCTTTTCCTTTCTCTGCAACTTCTTTCCTAAAAAATGGGATTGCAAGCCTGTCTCTTCTTTATCGTTATTTTCATGGCAAGTGCTCGTCTGAGCTCTAATATATATCCCCCTGGCTTTACTTTCAGAAAAAACACTCGTTTAACTGAAACCACTATCAATAATTTCCCCCACTGTTTATCTTCGCCTAAACCTAAACGCAGATCCCGTGAACAATGCTTCTTTCTAAGAACTGCATACCTGTAGAACGTTTTTCCATTTTCCTTCTTTTCAACTGATTACAACATGGTCGTCTTCAAGTCCAACGTAAACAAGTTTTTCATGAGCCATCCCCTTTAGTAATCTAATTTACCAATTTTTCGCTACGATCACTACGATCTAGTCCCATTGATTAGTGTACACATATTAACCCTTATCCTCGAGTTGCCTCCAGGCCTTGATAAGTTGTGACTCATTATTAAAAAAATCTAAGAAAATATCAAATTTACAAGCAGTCTGCAGTTAAAATTCTTAAAGTTCTTAAATGACGCCGATAGGATGGATAACTATATAAGGATTTTGCAGTTCTTGAAAAGATATGGTCTGGACCTCCTGCATACAGCGCGTGGTATTCTTAAATTGTGATAATCTGGTACTGACTATGGTCGATATTTTGACGTGGGTTATCTTATAAGAACCGGCGTGTCAAGGTGATTATGTTGCATATAAATGTCTACTTAAGCAGTAATGAATATATTTTTTTTTAAATCGTGGTTTGCTAGCATATTCTGTCACTGTTTTTTCCATGTACTTTATTTACTGAAATCATAATCGCATCTTGAGAGGGTTGCACAATCTTGCGTCACGAGGCCAATTAAAGTAACCAGGCCGTCGCCAGCCCTGAAAAACAGGAGCTTACCATAAGTCCTCGTGACCATACGTTGATCTTCGTATAATGATGAACAGTTCAAAACGTAACTAGACACTCACTACCATTTCGATATTTTTGTTTATATTAATCAAAACACTGTGTCGCTCAAATGTCTATTTCACTTCCATGAGAAATTCATTTTTCTCCACGATGTCTCCACAAATACATGCTATCATCTAGGATTTCTTAAACCTCATGTCAAACACCTCAATCTCATTCATGACTTTTAAGCAAGGTAATTTGTCGCTGCCCGGCGAATGAAGTTATAAAAGTAAAAAAAAAAATAAACTTAAGTTTTCTAATCTTTCATTATACTATAAAAATGTCCTGCAAAACTGGAACACGAACGAAAAGGGCATTGGTTAGACGTTATTTTATATCTTTTGGTATTAGAAGACACGTAACTGATGATTGATATTTTGGATTTTATGGATTATTCGAACTATTTTTTTTAATCTTGAGTATAATTTCTGTCTGTGTTTGTTTACAATATCACGTCAGCTGATATTTGGGCTTGACTTGGAAAAGTCACTTCTGATTAATGTTTAGTTTTAAAATACGCAAACGAAGAAATGATTTGCGGCAATTTTAAAATTCGACCTTTTACCGGTGTATCTTGTCGAACGTAGGTATCTTTCTGCCGAACTCAGGAATCTGCACGGAAGTTCAAACATAATTCATAGGCGAGGCAATTCCTAGTTTCGTCAGCCATAACTGGGTAGCAATCTTAAGTAATTCTCGATTGTATCCTTAAGATATTTCATACTGAGAACAACGGATAAAGTGGTTAGTGGCACTTATATTCTAAACGAATAAATCGATAATTATGACTTTTTGAACAAAGCTTCTAAGCAGATGGGGTCGTACTTTGTAATATATTTTGTTAACCAAACTCCTAATGCAATTCTCTTCCTATATAAGAGTCAGGTACGTCCTATGGTGGAGTATTGTTGCTACATCTGAGGAGTGGGTTCTAGAAAGGACTCATCCTGCTTTGATAGAGTTCAAAATAGATTTGGTTGCTTAGTAGGGGATGCCCTTTTCCTTCCCTGCAACCTCTTTCTCAAAGAAGAGATGTTGCCAGTCTGCTTCTGCTTTATCGTTATTGTCATAGCAAGTGCTCGTCTGAGCTCCAATCTATGGTGCTCCCGTGAAACTTTCACAAGAAACACTCGTCTAGCTAAAAACACTATCAATAATTTCCCCCAATCTTTATTTGTGCCTAAACCTAAACATAGATTCTATGAACAAAGTTCCTTTCTTATAACTGCACGCATGTGGAACTGTCTCCCGTTTGCCTGCTTTCCAGCTGACTATAATATGGTTGTCTTCAAGTTCAATGTAAACAAGTTGTTGATGAGCCGTTCCACTTAAGTTAAGAAATTTACCGAATTTCCATTACTAACGATTACTATATTGTCCAATTAACTACTGTATACTCTTTAATCCTTATCCTCAAGTGGTTTCTGGGCCTTGATAAATGGTGATGCTAATGTAAAAAAGAAACTTAGCTTCATGCAAATGGCGTTATAAGAAAACTTAAATACTCTCGATATTCTTTGATATTTAACGATACATAGACAGCAATGGATCAATATTTCATAAATTTCAGCTTCATTAGAGTAATTATAAGTGTTCGTACGGGGAAATATCGGCTTTACTTCTTTGTTAGCAATTTTAAATCTAACAAATTTTAGTTGTATTTGAGCATATGTATTTAGGTTAGAATTAAAAGCAATCACTTTATTTTTTAAGAACATTTAATCTAAAGGAGATAAAACGTTTACCTTAGATTTCCTTTTGAAAGCCTCGTAAGGTTCACTTTAATTTGTCATGACAATGTTTCTTACAAAGGAAGAAGAATTGCTGTTTGCTGGATAAAAATTTATGCATCGGATACTTATTGTTTGTTACCTTTTTTAGTCATTTTTCTTTTTTACATGGTTGTCACCATTTATCAAGGCCCGTAGGCCACTCGGGGATAAATGTTTTAGGTATTTCTTTTACATGATAGTCACCACATATCAAGGCCCGGATGTCACTCGAGGACAAGGGTTAGTGTGTGTACAGTAATCAATGGAAAAATATCGTAGTAATCTTTAGTAATGGAGATTTGATAAAGTGTCTTACTTCAGGGGGCGATTTATCAATAATTTGTTTATGTTGGACTTGAAGACATCCAAGTTGTAGTCAGATGGGAAACAAACAAACGGAAGAGAGTTCTATAGGCGTGCATTTCTAAGTAAGAAGCTTTGTTCATGGAATCTATGTTTTGATTTAGGCACAGATAAAGAGTGGGGAAAATTATTGACACTGGTTTCAGCTAGACGGGTGTTTATCGTCAAAGATTGACGAGGGTGGACCAGAGATTGGAGCTCAGACGAGCACTTGCCATGGAAATAACGATAAAACAAAGAAAGGCCCGCAACGTCTCTTCTGTGAGAGTGAGGTTTCAGCGAAGGGAAAAGGGCACCTCCCCACTAAGCTACGAAGTCTATTTTGTACTCTGTCAAGTCAGGATATGCTATTTTAGCAGCTCCTGCCCAGATGTGGCAGCAGTACTCCATCCTTGGACGTACTTGGCTTTAATGTAGATAGAGAATTGCACCAGCAATGAGATATCTACTGGAGCAGTAGAAGGATCCAACATTTTTTTAAGCGAGCTTGGCAACAGATTCAATGTACGTGTTCCATTTCAGTAAGGTCACTCCCAAAAGCTTGTCAAAACTTTACATAAAATAGCTTTTCCAATAAAAAAAGTCGTAGTATTGGAATATTTCATTGAATATTTTATTTAATTTATTTCAGCCAATATAAATTTAATCATTGTCGACGTAATGTTTAATAATAATATTTCTCGTAATCTAGCAAATACGTGACGCAAATCTGTTCTGTTCAGAGAAGTATTTTTACTTATCCTGAGACCGATATACTTTTAATTATATTTAGAAATTAGCAAAAAAAAAAATTAAAGTTAGTATTTTATCTGTAACATGACCCTTCGGACGATTCGTGAGCCCTGTATTAGTTAATGGCGTAGCAGAATATATAAAAGCGAATGGTGGTATAAAGTGTATCTTTGCTATTATATAAAAGTCACTTTGTTTGAGTGAGGTTATTACTGGTGGGTTCCGAAACGGCTGAGCCTATCTTTTGCAAATTTCATACAAAGGAAATGTATATGTCTGACAGTATTCTAAGATTTGTTCTGTACTCCAATCAATATCGAAAATCGAAAAATTCCGATCGGAAAAATAGTATTTCTTTCGTACTCATAAGAGTAGTGGTAGATGGACAAACATCGGAGGCCTGCAATATAAATGCTGGAGTTCCTCAGGGGTCAATCCTAGGCCCAACTCTCTTCCTGATCTACATCAATGACCTCCCTTAACACATACTTAAATCATTCGTTGACATCTATGCTGATGACACGACCATCTACGGCAACACATCAAAGGCTGTAAATGACAAAGTTCTCTCTGATTCTCTCTCCTCTGATCTCGAGCGCGTAGTTCAGTGGGGGAAGATGTGGCTGGTTACCTTTAATGCATCCAAAACCAAACTCCTATCCTTACATCATCAACGCTCTGATCCCCATCTGGCATCAATTGTGATGGATGGCTCTCGTCTGGGTTAGGCCCCGTGTTTTGACAAGCGTCTGGGTTTGACCTTTACTCCTGATCTGAAATGGAACACGTACATCAAGTCTGTTGCCAAGGTCGCTGGAAAGATGGTGGGATCCTTCTACCGCTCCAGAAGATATCTCACTACTGATGCAATTCTCTTTCTATATAAAAGCCAAGTACGTCCAAGGATGGAATACTGCACCCATATCTGGGCAGGAGCTGCTAAAAACAGCCTATCCTGCCTTGAGTACAAAATAGACTTCGTGGCTTAGTGGGGATGCCCTTTTCTCTACCCTGCAACCTCTCTCCCACAGAAGAGACGTTGCGAGCTTTCCTTGTTTTATCGTTATTTTCATGGCAGGTGCTCGTGTGAAATCCAATCTCTGGCCCCCCCCTCGCCAATCTTTCACAAAAAACACCCGTCTAGCTGAATCCACTGTGAAAAATTTCCCCCACTCTTTATCTGTGCCAAAATCAAAACGCGGATTCCATGAACAAAGCTTCTTTCTTAGAACTGCACGCCTGTGGAACTCTGCTACGTCTGCCTGTTTTCCTCCGGACTACAACTTGGATGTCTTCAAGTCCAATGTTAACACATTCCTTATGAACCGCCCCCTTAAGTAAACACTTCATCAAATCTCCACACTAACGTAATGCACTTGAAATAACATTTATCCCTGAGTGGCTTCCGGGCCTTGATAAGTGGTGATCACTGTGTAAAAAAAAAAGAATAAAAAAATAATAATTTTTCAGAGGTATATTTTACATTAGACCGACAAGGGAGATAATAAAATCTTAGCAAACCATTTCTTCTTAAAAAAAAAAAAGAGCGAAAGAATATTGACATCTGGAGATGTAGCTCAGTGGTAGTGCAATCAACTACATATCGAATGAGCTTTTGTTCAAGCCCGGGTGTACTCACTATTTTATTTTAAGTTTTTCTTATTAATAAGTTTAATTTGCGATTAAAGAAGAGATACTGTTTAAAATCGCCGCAAATCATTTCTTTGTTTGCATATTTTAAAACTAAACATTAATCAGAAGTGACTTTTCCAGGACATTCATCATCAAGCCCAAATATCAGCTGACGTAATATTGTAAACAAACACAGACGGGATTTGATGAACGACATTATCATTATTTTTTTTTATTATTTTAATTTTTGTGTAAATTAGTCCAGCGAGCAAATTATTCATCGTAATTTCTAATATTCAGTAGGTGATTGATTCTATAACAATTCGTATGCAATCTGCATAAATTAGAATATCATGTTTAAGCGTATTGTACGGCAGGGCAACACCGGTCGGCTAGCTAGTAGGAGAATAAACCATGAAACGTATAATTGGATTGCTGTAAGATCTCTGTTGCACGTGTCGTATTAAAATGTCTCAACGTTCCCATCTTGCCTTAAATGAATTCAACCACATGATAATGGCCTCATTCACCAGAGGCTCTGCTGTTTATTCGTTTCGACCGCCACCGGACAAGAGGCAAAGTGATCACGGTGGAATTACAATCTCAAACGGGCGGAACCAATAGAGGAAATGACGGGCATTGTCTAGGTAGGCAGATCTAGAAGACTAATGTGTCGCCTACGTGTGTGTCGAGGTTAAATTGGACGGCGAGATAGATACCGCTAAAATAAATTGTCGAAGAGAAGGATACTATTTCGCTGCCGGCAGAGACTTATTCCGACAATGACATTCGAAAGAACAGGCCAGAACTTGAAAAGAAGGTGTACGTTCATTAACATGTCAATTAAACTTTTGCAGATACTCCACCTCTCTCTCTCTCTCTCTCTCTCTCTCTCTCTCTCTATCTATCTATCTCTCTCTCTTTCTCTCTCTCTCTCTCTGGCTTCTCTTTCTCCGTCTCTGGTCTGTCTGTCTGTCTCTGTGCCCATCTTCGTCTCTCTATCTGTCTCTGTCTCTATTTTTCTCTTTCCCTCTCTATCTGGTCCGTCTGCCTCTCTCTCTCTCTCTCTCTCTCTCTCTCTCTCTCTATATATATATATATATATATATATATATATATATATATATATACATATATATATATATAACATTTAATTTAATTCATTTTTATTATTTTTAAAACAGTAATCTACGTTCATGCGTGTTTCGAGTTAATTAACTCTCATCAGCGTACCCCAACTTTTTCTAGGGATCAAACTTCAGACCATATTTCTAGAGTCCGGCCCCTTAACCATTAGGCCACGAACCGTAGATGAATTTAAAAACAATCAAAATAAATTTAAAAAAAAATGTTATATAAACGTCCAAACCAATTTTTGGCGACTTTCTAAAATAAATAAGCAAAAACTCGAGCTTCGAGGCGAAGCAAATATTAACCGAATCTATCGTTTAAAAAAAACAACAACAAATTTAAATTTATAAGCCATAAAAATAAACAGTAAATTCATCCAAGGTTCATGGCCTAACGGTTAAGGTGCTGGACTGTGGAAACATGGTCTGAAGTTCGATCCCTAGAAACAGTTGAGCTACGCTGATGAGAGTTAATTAACTCGAAACACGCGTGTACGTAGATTACTGTTTTAAAAATAATAAAAATTAATTAAAACAAAAATGTTATATATACGTCCAAACAAATTATGTGCGACTTTTTAAAATAAATAAACAAAAAAATCGAACTCCGAGGCGAAGCCAATATTAACCGAATCTATCGTTTGAATATATATATATATATATATATATATATATATATATATATATATATCTTTTCTCTATCTCTCATGTCTGACTGTCTCCCCCTGTTTATCTTTGTTTCTCTCTCTGTCTTTCCCTCTCTCTCCCTCTCTCTATTTATCACTATTTTCTCTCCCTTTTTTCCTTTACTCTTCATCTCTCAATTATTTTTCAAGGTTTCTACAGCAGCATTCAATCCTACGTTGGTCGAACCGTGTCAAGGAACTATTATATTCACTACCGGTCCCCAAGGATAGTTTTTTTAGAGGCGGAAAATTATAAATTGACAAGTCTATTTATTTTTTTATTATAGATTTAGCAACAATCCGTTTCTAGTTAGGAAACCCAATGTTGCCTGGTATTAAATGAGGTCTAAAAAATATTCAACACCTTTTTATTGGCATCGAAACCGATGAATTTTTTTAATTAAATCTATTAAGTTATTCCTCTATTAGTTATTGCGGTATACCGGGGGGGACTTTACATGACTTCCCGCACTAATATATTGCATAATACATTATAGGTTACATTGAACTGTTGCTTTTATAAAATCAGTTTATCTAATGGCTTGAATTAAAGTTTTGAATGAAATAATTCAAAAAGTTTAATTATTCCCCGAACGGGCCCCCAACTCATCAAAAAACCTAATGCCGATTGAAAATGCCAGATTTATTTTCCTTGTGCGGTGATGAGACTTCCCAGATGCATTTGGGATGTAAAGCTGTATAAAAAATGTAAAATTCAAAATGGAACTGTTCCCTCTTGAATCTTATTTTTCCTTTATTGGTTAACGATGCTCCTTAAATATATTACAGTACAAAACCTATATAGGAACACTACAGATCACAAAGTATATTTGGGTAAGGTTTCATAAAAATTCGCTCAGTCGTTTCGGAATACATAAGGAACGAACTTTCCCTCACACAAAGACAAAAGGTATTTTATATATAAGTAGATTTTGGGTTCGTCTTGGATTTGGAATTCATCGTGACATTTCAGCAGCGTTTTCAAATGACAAATGATAGGATCAACGTACTGAGATAACTATTCAATGAACTAATGAACGGATTCAACTATTCAAGTGGCCACCAAATACAGGCAACTTAATCTTATTACATCATTTTCCTTGGAGATATGTAAAATATCTACGCTGATAGACCAGGCAAAATAGACCACTTGGGATACAACATTTGACGTGTTTTTGCCGAAATACGGCCTAATATAATGTGCAGTTTTTTTTAATTCTATTTTTAGATTACTCTATTTGCCCCTAAACATATAAAATTGTTTAGATCTTTGAGAGTTCAATTTTTAGATATATGGGATGCGTTTGTTCACCTTTGCTGTTTCTAATCTAATTTCTTTCCTTTGTTCGCTTACTAGTGACGTTCGTTTAATTTTATTCTCGTGCATAACTCGTTTGATATTTACACCTTCTCTTGCTTCTTCTTAAGTGAGGCCTGTGTTTTCCATTTCTTGAGTTTGCTCAGGTTAAGCTTAATGTTTTGACAATCTGAAATCTGAGTGTTTTCAATATTGGCCGTTTATTGATCTGTTACAAAATCTATAATTTGCTGTATTTCTTTTAGTTCGAGTTCTCACAATTATCCTCTATTGAGGTCCTGTCTGGTATGGTCTGCAATTGTTGAACCATCGATTAAACACATGGAAATAAACAACCACAACACAACAGTAAAATAGAACAAATATATTGAGAGCAAGAAAATATATACAATATTTACATAGAGTCCATTTGTATAGTCATGGGGGAGACCGTCCCTGGAAAAGGTGTCGGTTGGGTAGTCATCTCGATCCTGTTGTCTCAGTGAGTCTCTCGTTGGGTCTCTCGTTGGGTCTCCCCCGTGTTTACGATACCAACCATATGTATATAGTTGAAACGCCACGTATGCTAATTAGGTGGATCCTACCACGACACAATCCATGTTCAGGTGCAGCATAGTCACTAAATATATCCCATAGTTCTTTCATTCATTTCTGGAAGTATCGCTATTCTGATTTGCTCCTGAAATAGCATTTTATTACTACTATGTTTTCTTTTGTAATTCACTTCTATTGTTCACTCGCCGGTTCGTTGTTCTGTCCGTAACAACTTTCTTCTCTTTCTGTTTGTGTCGTACGTGTAATTATAGAAAGTTCTTACCTATGTTTTATCCATATTTATGTTTTATCCATATTTATGTTTCTGAAATTAGAAGTGTTGGATGCCGACCGAGTCCTCCATGTGTAAGGTAAACAGCGGCCAACTCCGGGAAAATAGTATTCATTCAGTTAACTGTTTATCTATCTATCTATCTATCTATCTATCTATCTACCTATTTATCCATATCTCTCTCTGTCTGTCTATCTATCTGTTTATCTTTCTATCTATCTATCTGTCCGTCTATCTATCTATCTATCCATCTATCTGTTTATCTATCTATCCATCTATCTGTTTATCTATCTATCCATCTATCTATCTATCGATCTATCTAGCAATCTACCTATTTATCCATATCTGTCTCTGTCTGTCTATCTATTTATCTTTCTATCTATCTGTATATCTATCTATCCATCTATCTATCTATCCATCCATCCATCTATCTATCTATCTATCCATCTATCTATCTATCTATCTATCTAGCAATATCTATTTATCCATATCTCTCTTTCTCTATCTATCTATCTATCTATCTATCCACCTCCGTGGCCTTCGGGCCAAGATCAAAGTGTAGTATCTGTTCCGGCAGATACTGCACTTAAGATAATTTGTACCAGTCAATGGAGGGGAAACCCTCTATACTGGGACAATTATTATTTTTGGTAACCAGAGTGACCCCTTTTAGGGGAGCTGGTTTTTACCTCACATTAAAAACGGCCTTGTGCCTAATTTGCTCAGTTGGGGAGCAAATAAATACCATCTGTTCCGGCAGATACTGCACTTAAGATAATTTGTATCAGTCAATGGAGGGGAAACCCTCTATACTGGGACAATTATTATTTTTGGTAACCAGAGTGACCCCTTTTAGGGGAGCTGGTTTTTACCTCACATTAAAAACGGCCTTGTGCCTAATTTGCTCAGTGGGGGAGCAAATAAATACCATCTATCTATCTATCCATCCATCTATCTATCTATCCATCTATCTATCTATCTGTGTAGCTATCCATCTATCTATCTATCTATCTATCCATCCATCTATCCATATATCTATATATTTATCTAGCAATCTACCTATTTATCCATATTTCTCTATGTCTGTCTATCTATCTATTTATCTTTCTATCTATATATCTATCTATCTGTCTTTCTATCTATCCATCTATCTATCTATCTATCGGTATATCTAATTATCTGTTTAGCAAAGTCAATAACAGAGACTGAATCGTGGCAAACAATTAGCTAAGCAAGCATGCAGGTACATAAAGGGTCAAAAGGCCATGCTGTTACATGTATCAAACTTGATTTGCACCGGAACTATCTGAATGGCGACCGGACGTGACGCGTCAAGGGTTCCGGTTTGAATAAGCTAGGTTGAGTTTAGTGAGTTAGATTTGAGACGCGGAACCAGCAAGATGGGTTTGAGAGCCTTCCCATGAGGGAGGTGAATAGCGAAAACACATGCCAAGATTCATTCAAGTACTGCTTTGTCGAGATGCCCGAGGAGTGAATAAAATAGATATAAAAACACTTATTCGTCTTAGGTCACTGTCTAGAAATGTTTCCTTTAAACAGGTTCCAGTCGCCCCCTCAAAAAAAAAAATGGTTGGCGAATCTCCCAGAAGAGACCAGCAGCAGAGACAAGTATGACATTATGTTACGTGTATTATATGTTCTTATCCGAACATACCAACACCATTAGATATGTCACGGGTCGTTAAAATAGACATTAAGGGATTAGGAGACAATAGTCCGTTAAAAAGACATTAGAAACGCACATTTAGATAACACACACATTTATAACACGTGTTGGTCAACAAGAGAGAAAGCATCATATGATCATCATATGAGATGCGGAACCTCTATTGACGGAACCTCTTTTGACGGAACCTCTATTGACGCATTTTCACGGATTGATTGTTGAGTTAAGGGCATAACAGATTCACGGATTGATATACGACTTAAATGATTGTTTTTGCGCTACGAAACAGATACTCCCAAGAATTGTAAATGCCAAGTGAATATTTATTCATTCATTTCTTTTCGGATTTTAATAATGTCAAATCTTTTTTTTGATTCTCACGTCTATTATCATAAGTATTTATCATGTCATGTCCATTGTTTTGCATAAACTACGTTCAAGTTTAGTTTCTCTGTTATCGTTGTCACAGTGATAGTGTTTCTCGTCTTTTCATGAAAAGGCCTTATTATTGCAGGCGCATCATTGAAAAATTTAAAAGAATACAGACACACAGAATAGATTACCTCATATATATTAAGGATCGATCATGGCCCAAAATTCTTACGTAAAGTTAAGACGCCAGAAGTTGACTCGGTTTACCTAAATATAGAATGGAAATCACCGAGCATTAATAGAAATACCATATGGAATAATAAAAAAATAATAATCTTTTGTTTTTTTTTACATTTCTGTTGTGTCTGTATCAATAACAACACGAACGCAGAAAGTAAAGGTAAAACAAATATATTAAGACGAAAATAAAATACATATTTACAAAGGTGCAGTTGTTCTGCAGTTGGAAGATTATCCGGCAGAGGGCGTGTTAAAGTCTTTCATGGAGCAACCGGCACATGCGTCTTGCCTATCCGGCGTTCGAACACATCTCCCCGGTCTTGCTGACTTGATACCTTTATCTATATCTTTTCACCCACTTATGCTAATTAGTGGGCGTCTCCACAACAATTTCTATAATATTTTTCTAATATTTAAAATATATTCATATGGAAATATTTTATTTTAAATAAATAATTAAAACTTACATAGTTTATATTTCTATAAATAATTTTCTAAATATTTAAAAGGTATTTTATGGGAATATATTTTTTTTTAATTTATCATAAATTTCGTCATAAACATATTAAAAATATCTATCTATCTATCTATCCATCTATCTATCCAAACTAGCTATGGTGAATTGAATTACGAAACCGAAACTTTATTTGATAACACAAGCAGTGTTTATATAAAAACTTTAATAATTATTTACAACATTCTGTGATTCAACTTGTGAAATACATAAATATATTTTTTTTAAAACACCATTAACAGAAAGGTATATAAAATAAAAAAAAAGTTTTATTAGATTTTTTTTCGTGATAACAATGATGAAAAAAATATTTATTCCTTCATTTCTTTGCGGATAATTATCCTTATCTTCGAGTTGTTGTAGCACGACGTTTCGGCTAAATTTTCCTCTGTCCTTCGTCAGGTGGGAAATCGCAATAATTACAGTAAATAAATAAACAAATCACCAAATAAACTATTTATCTCACAAGGATTCCAATAATAAAAATATTATAACCTTCAGCACGGATACTACAATTGAAGACCAGATAAGAACGAAAACACTTTTATGCATAAAACAAAAAAAAAATCCAACCTTGATTGCTTTTAGGGGCCCATGGCGAAGCAGATCCAGACGTTAAATCTTTACGATTCCAGGTGAGCATTGTCTGACGTTAGTAGTTTCAATCCTACTCAAAGCTGGCCAAAGGATTAGTCGACCAAACCAAGGTGAGGCGACAACAACTATGGAAGGCAGTACTAATTGAGGATAGAGCTGAAAGACAAAGCATCCTTATCCGATCGCGGGTTTCCACTTGACGAGAGCCAAAAGAATAAATGGCCGAATCGTTGTGAAACCACAACCAGAAGATGAACATAATAGTCCCCAAATAGATAAATAAATAAATAAACGAATACACAAATAAATAAATAAATAAGTAAATTCGTCATCTCAAAAGGATTTAAAAAATAAAAAATAAATTTATATTTAGAGAGATATAAAAATGGAAGTTTATCATTATTTCATTGTTTCTTGATACAAACTAAAATATTTTTTTTAAATAAATTATTTCCATATATTTTTAATTCCATATCATGTCTACTTTATTCTATTCGATATTTAAGTAAATCGAATTCTTTAAAAACCTTTTTAAATCACGATTATATAATAATATATACAAAATCTGCACAAATGAAAATATCATATTTAAGCATATTATACAATTGGGAAAAGCCGGGCGCCCCCAACCCTAGTTTTAAAACTAAAAGTTAAATAGGTTCACCTTAAGTATTTACATGGAAACGTGAAACCAATATAATCACTTATTCAAACAAAAGTTCAGAAATCCTTTTCTCCCTTGCTTGTACATCTGGTACAAAGCAGTCGAATCGAGCGCTCTCTGCGCGTTATACCGACATCGATACATGGTTCTGAATATTGTAAATCATTTAACGGTTAATGCTGATCTGCCAAATGAAATAGACATATATATATATATATATATATATATATATATATATATATATATATATATATATATATATATATTATTCAAAGATGTTATTTAATCATACCTTTATGTCGTATTACATTCAACTTTGTTTAATTTAGTTATGCGACCGTTTTTAAATTTTTTTTTTTTTTTCATTTTTCTTTTCCGGGTTTTCGACTACGGTTTTTAAAAACAGAAATCAATAAAAACATAAATATTCTAAAAGATGGGGGAGGTGAAATTGAAAGAAAAAGGTATGGACCGACAATTAGGCGGAAGAAGATGCGTACTACCAGGCTTACTTGTTGACAACGAGCGACGGCGGCCGGAAATTGTATCAGATGACGGATCCACTATTAGCGTGTGCAATTTTCCCGCGTGGCGCCAGGGTGGTACTTGACAGTGGTGCCCACTGTCCAAAGCAGATGTTTCAGACACACGAGAGGCTGTCAGAAGCACAAGGACGTATACTGACATTAACTGAATGAACGGATCGAATTAACGATTACACCAATACACACAATTTATTCACATGTATATATGCATATGTGTGTATGTGTGTGCGTACGAGTAGAATGTGTCTTCTGTTGTGTGCTTATGACTAAATGTGTTTATATATATATATATATATATATATATATATATATATATATATATATATACTATAAAGCTGAATGTTTGTGTGTGTATGTGTGTGTGTCTGGTCACGAATAGGCTCCTATATGGTTTACTATTATAGAAACCTGATCACAAATAATGATATAAGATGTATCGAGGCACAGGAATGGGTATGTTTGATCTGGCAGAACATGGTTCATTAAAATTGTGGGGTCTACATTCGCGCCTGGTCCACAAACTATGGAAATAAAAAAAATTAAAAATTAAAAATAAAACGTTTACAAGCATTTTTGATATAGATGTACATAATAATACTTTGATAAGTATGTTTTAACTTTAATAGGGATGGTATAATAAAATTGTGGGGTCTACGTTCGCGCTTGGCCTTCATAGAATGGAAATAGGAACACACTTTAATAAAGACTTTTCATATCTATCTGCGTAAGTATACTTTGATAATTATGTTTCAGTTTGAAGAAATATGCTATAATAAAATTATTGGGTGTACGTTCGCGCCTGACCTCCAAAGAATGGAAATATGTCACAAAGTTTAACAAGGTTTTTTTTTTTAATATAGATCCACAAAATATTGTGATAAGTGTTTCAGTGCGAACGGGTATGGTATAATAAATTATGGGGTTTATCTATTTTATTTTTACTTTCATCATTTTTTGCTTTGGTTTTGATACCCACAAATTCGAAGCTATCTCTTTACAATCGTTCCTTTTCATAACCTATCATACTTTCATAAATCAGAGTCCATTTACTGTAGGCTGTTTTTGAACCCAGTCAACAACGGGTAAATTTGCTAGTATATATATATATATATATATATATATATATATATATATATATATATGAAATTAAATATGGAGGCGATATTTAATGACAATTTTCCAGAAGTTTCTAGAAAAGTACTACAATTGCATTGTAGCCCGAAGAAATTACTTCGAAATAGACTAGCTACCCTTTTGAGAAAGCCCGCCTTTTCCCAGTTAATAACCATATATATATCTACATATATATATATATATATATATATATATATATATATATATATATATAGTGAATAATATATATATATATGCGTGTGTGTGTGTGTAGTGAATAAATGACAAAAAACTATATTCCAAAATTCATGCTGTTGCATTTTAAAATTCAAAATGCACAATGGAAACTTTTTAAAGGTATTTGCAGCTTCTCTACCAATTTTCGTATTTTAATCATGTCACATCACAGTTTATTTCATTTTGACGGATTGATTGTTGCTATTTCGCCAGATGAGTTAAGGACATAACAGATTCACGGATTGATATACGACTTAAATGATTGCTTTTGCGCTATGAAACAGATACTCCCAAGAATTGTAAATGTCAAGTGAACTAAAGGAATAAATTATAAGATCGTCAACATGGTGAGGAACTATGTTGATACCCATCTTTGTTAAATAGTCTGTGACAATGTTGGAGTTGTGTAGTGGTGCGTTCGCGTAAATCTTGCGCACTTTCAGTTCCTCGCGAATAAGTGTGCACACAGTTTCTACACTCGCACCAAACTGTGAGCTCATTGTCTCTATAGACATACGATTTCTTTATTTGACCGATAAACTCTGGTGTTCCTATTTCTTTACTCCCCTCACACCTCTCACCATCCCGCATCATCTACTGCCTTACCTTGAAACTTAAGTAAAAAAGAGTCTGAATCATTCTGTACGTTTCTGTATCATTTTTCCAAGTGTAAAATAGAATTTGGTTTAAAGTATCCAAATTCCAATTATATAAATAAATAAATATATATATATATATATATATATATATCCCCGAAACAGTGTTGCATGGTAAACAACTGATTATCCCTTAAAAATAAATTATTACTGGCACTATAGTGAATTGGAGAGAAAAAGTTGATGCAGTGATTGCAGGTGATTGAATGACTTACTGACTAAATAGTTTTCTAACGAATAATAAAAATAATTTGTTCCTTTTTTTTGTATAGTTTTAAAGGTTAAAAACTTCCAAGACTATATATATATATATATATATATATATATATATATATATATATACGAGCAAACAGTTAATAAAACATGTTAAAGCACTTTGAAATGAGTTAAAAACATATTTAATCTAAAAAGGAAACACTAGATAAATGGATACTCCTTAATCCGCGGAGTTTCAAAGAAATACTTTCCTTCTCATCAGACGGTAGGAATTAGCAAAATGCGGGATCGGATTTTGCATGCAAAAGTATTTGATGAAACAACAAGTAAGTTAACGATCTTACTTGAAAACAAAGAAAAAGCGAAGCAGAGGGAATATGGTGATTACACATGAATGGATAGTCTGATGGAAGATAAATAATCCAGTGACGGTAATATATATATATATATATATATATATATATGTATATATATATATGATTGCAACGTATTGTCAGACGAGTGCCACACCCTCAGACATTTAAAATCCATTAGCCCAAATGCCTGAGGGAGTATCTATACATAGATGATGTTACAGAGTCTTAGCTTTGTATGACAGCTAAGTCTCTCTCTCGGTTCAAAATGTTAAGATCCAGCAACAAGCAAGAGCAAGATAGCCAGCAAAAAATTAAACTGCAGACCAGCTTAATGCGGGTACTGGTCTCCCGCTTTATGGTGTTTTAATCAGAGATTTGCTTCTCCTAGAAAGGTTGACTTCATCACGGCTTATGGGAGCCCTCTCCACCCCAATACACACACAAATATACACGTGTATATATATATATATGCATATATATATACATATATATATAAATATATATATATGCATATATATATATATAAATATATATATATATGTATGTATATATATATGGGTTGGATAAAAAAGTGGAGAAGGGAAAGTCCAGTGCAAAATATTTGTGCGGATTGAGTTTCAAGTAGACACCATGGACTGATGAATCAAAACTTCAGAAAGTAGACACTGCAGGAACATATATGCACATAGGTAACTTGTAATGTTTGTATAAGCAAACATAGTATAATCACACTCTGTTCATTCATCAGGACTTATTGACAAACAGATGCGTTTAAGGGAATTTTCTATCAGGGAAACTAAATCTATACAACGATTACAAACACACACACGCATATATATATATGTATGTATGTATATATATATATATATATATATATATATATATATATATATATATATATATATATATATATATATATATATATATACTAGCATGGGTGCCCGGCGTTGCCCGAGTATTTGGAGATGTATGTTGAGCAAAAATGAAAGATGTCATTTTTTTTTAAATTCGACCCTATTATGAGCCTTTAAAATTTATAGTTTTGCGCTCAAATTGAGTTATACAGTTATATCCATATCCAATGAACCTATATCTAAAATTTCAAGTGTTTAGACCGAAAATTGTCGGAGGTGTTTGGTAGAGTTCTCAAAGGTCAAATCGATGAACTTTGACCACTTAATCGCCAAATTTCTGGCCGAAAACCTATCACATTGATTTTCCCAAATCTCAGTACACTGTATATTAAATTTTGAGTCTGTAGACTTAAAATAACAGAGCTTTTGCGTAGAGAAATGTACATAGGCGGACACACAGATACATAAATACACACACACAGACACTTTCACTTTTAAAGATATACTATCATTTCAGCCCGGCGTTGCCCGGGTATTTGGAGATGTATGTTGAGCAAAAAAAAAAAAGAAGATGTCATTTTTTTTAATTTGACCCCCATTATACCCCTTAAAATTTATAGTTTTGCGCTCAAATTGAGATATTAAGTTAGATACATGTCCACTGAATCTATATCTAAAATTTCAAGTGTTTAGACCGAAAATTGTCGGAGGAGTTTGGTAGAGTTCTCAAAGGTCAAATCGTTGAACTTTGACCACTTAATCGCCAAATTTCTGGCCGAAAAATATCACATCGATTTTCCCAAATCTCAGTACCTTGTATATCAAATGTTGAGTCTGTAAACTTAAAATTGACAGAGTTATTCCGTAGGGTAATGTACACACACAGACACACAGATACAAACACAGACAGACATACACTTTCACTTTTATAGATATACTAGCATTTAAGCCCTGGCTTGCCCGGTTATGTGGAGGTGTATGCTGACCTAAAACAAAAAAGGGTTAATTTTTTTATTTGACCCCTATTATGACCCCTTAAAATTCATAGTTTTGCGCTCAAATTAAGTTATTAAGTTAGGTTCATGTCCAATGAACCTATATCAAAATTTCAAGTGTTTAGACCGAAAATTGTCGGAGGAGTCTGGTAGAGTCCTCAAAGGTCAAGTCGTTGAATTTTCACCCGTGTATCGCCAAATTTCTGGCGGAAAATCGATCACATCGATTTTCCCAAATCTCAGTACCCTGTATATCAAATTTCGAGTCTGTAGGCTAAAAATTGACAGAGTTATTGCGTAGGGAAATGTACACACACAGACAGACACTTTCACTTTTATAGATATATATAATACATAATATAATGGGCATATATATATATGTGTGTGTGTGTGTGTGTGTGTGTGTGTGTGTGTGTGTGTGTGTGTGTTATTTGTTTTTGCGATAGGTTTTGAATGAATTCAATTCTTTACGAAAGTGCATTTTTACCTAAATGCGAGTTGGGAATAATTTTCCTTTTTAACCAATTTGTTACACCCACATAGGGAGCGACATAGATATTGATTTTTAAAACATAATTATGCACTGGCATGTTTGTATATACATACATATATATATATATATATATATATATATATATATATATATATATATATATATTTCAAGCTACAATTAAAATGAACACTTTTAAATTTTAATGGCTATTTTAAGCTGCTTTCCATAATCTTTGAATACACATTGACACACAAATGCTAACATACACTATAAAACGTGTCTGGTAAAACAACATATTCCTGAACCCTTTGCTCATATATCAGCTATAATTTAAAAGAGAACAATCACATTTACTGGTCATGCTTAAGCCATTCAAATTATGAAATCTTCATATATGTTCTTATGGATACAAGGAAAACGTATCAAACTTAATGTGGGGACCACCCAGAACTTTCGTCACGTTCAGAGAGACTATGCAACACATGTGCTAAGACCTCACTGGTGAGTATGAGGATGGAGGGAGAAATAATTTATCTTTGACAATATATCTTAAGACTAAACAGCGGATATGATAATACTTTAGGTTGTAAGAGTTAGATCTACAAAACGTTTGAACTGTGGAAGAAGGGCATAACGGTTCTCGTTAGATTCCTAAGGTTAAGCAGTGCAGAGCATTGTCAGTACGAAATGGGTGAACATTTCGGAAATGTCAGCTTTTGTATGTCAATTGCCTGACTGAGATATACAAGAGGCTTTAGACAACTTGTGAATTTGCTATTCTTTTTAACAATTCTTTGGAGGAAGCTGGCACAGTGTTCATACTACGCAGAGTATAAGCTGTTTGTATTTCTTTTTATTTTTCAAAAGATTTGAACATACTTTTAGTTTGAACACTACTTTCGCATATGTACCTGAGGTCTACTTAGAAAACCTCGTGGGATCTGACGGGTGTCTAGTGGTTAATGACACCTACTGACGATCTGTGTGTTCTAAGTTCGAATAGAGTTCGTTCCCCAAAACTAACTTTTACGTGATCTGTTCAATATTCCACAATGTCGTCTAGAAAAAATATGACTAGAATAATACCGCGGAAACCAATGCCATTTATAGAATCTTCGGATTCATACAGAATGATGATGGAGAAATCCTACGAATTCCTTATTCCTTTAACCAAGTTTAAGCAAAACGAAGACTCTTTCAGCAACACAAGTTAACAAAAATAAAAGAAACACGTCTAAACGTATGGATTTCGTTTTTCGGACTCATTTCCTTATCTTCGGTGTTTTTTCCACTACGTTTCGGCCGTATCATCCTTCGGCCTTCTTCCTGTGTATCTCTAACTAGGGAACTGTTTTTTTTTAATTTCGAACCCAACCCTTTATTGTTCCCAAATTGTGTTCAGTTCTATACTCGGTTTGCTCAGGAGGCTGTTATGTCCTAGCATGTGTGCTGTTTCTTGGAGTTTTCGCAATTTCCAGTGGGGCTTATTATTTTAACTTCATCCCAGAGGGGGCGATGGTCACCCTTTTCCTTTCATACATAGTAGCCTATACCCGACTTTTCCGTCTCCCCTCTAGTCACTGCTTTTGAACACAATACAACCGTCCACACAGTTCACAATGGAGAAGGAAACAGATAATCAACTGGCCTTCCTGGATGTACTCATAACACGCACATACTATGGGTTCAATACATCTGTGTATCTCAAGTCCACCTTCATCGGACAATACCTAAACTTCAACTCCCACCACCCATACAGTGTCAAATATGGAATCGCACAACACCGAGCACAGACAACAAGTAGCGACCCTCATACGTACCATCAAGAAATGTCTAGGCTAAGAGATACCCTTCGACGTAACAACGAACCCGATAGCACATTATCCACTAGAGTAAACAATAGAGTAAGGGAAGAAAGTAAGTCACAAAAACTTCCAACGATCTGCCTACCATACATACAAGGCGTTTCCGAAAGAATTCAAAAGATATGTGCTCCTTACAACATCAGGCAGTATTTAAAGGTGAGTCAACTTAAAGAAGACACCTAGTCAAAATAAAGCCACCAATGGAGGAGAACCAGACCAAGAACTGCATATATTCCATCCCATGCAGCTGCAGCAAGGTTTACAAGGGCGAAACATGCCGCCCTCTTAAAGTAAGGGTGGAGGAACATCGAAAAGCAGTGACTAGAGGGGAGACCGAAAAGTCGGGTATAGCCTACCATGTATGGAAGGAGAAGGGTGACCATCGCCCCTTCTGGGATGAAGTTAAAATAATAAACAGTGAGCCCCACTGGAAAGTGCGAAAACTCAAAGAAACAGCACACATGCTAGGACATAACAACCTCCTGAGCAAACCGAGTATAGAACTGAACACAATTTGGGAACCTCTAATCATAAGGGAGAACCTAGAATAACAACTTAGGTTTAACATTCTCAAAAATCGATACATCATCATCCTAGTGACAAAGGGCCGAGGCAACTAAGACGTTGGAATAGACATTGCAAGTCTCCAAGGTGATGAGTTCAATCCTGAGCGAAATCAGTGGAAGTGACAACACAATGGCAGCGGCAGCGATAGACGCAGCAGCAACAGCATTAAGCGATAGCATCAGGAACGACCTGAATGGAACAATAAAGGGTTGGGTTCGAAATTCCGAAAAATCAGTTCCCGAGGTTGGGATACACCTGAAGAAGGCCGAAGGATGATACGACCGAAACGTAGTGAAAAAAATCCCGAAGATGAGGAAGTGAGTTCGAAAAACGAAATCCATAATGAAATGACCTCATCCCAGAACTATAGACAAGTCTAAACTTGCTGTACGTATTTTTAAATGACGTATCGATGTCCAGATAGTAAAGCTTACAATGTCCACATGAAAAGGAACCGACAAATATTGTTCAATGCTTTTTTATTCTTTGCCGTCTTTTTTCATTTCTTTTGTATTTAGTTCCAATCTTTGATCTTCGAATTGCATTCACTGCGCATGCGTAGCTCATCGTTGAACCTCGCTTTCTTAATGCAAGTCATTTCCAATCGCTGCTCTGTACTCGTTCGTCCATTCAACGATGCAATTTAGACGAAGCCTGGTCGCATTGTCCCCTCGTAAAAGTGGCCATTTTCAACTGTTCATTACAATCAACGCATGATCCGAAATGATAATTGAGTCCCCATTGCTGTAATTTTAACAATACAGCCTGTTATTAGTCACATCTCTACCGCATTTCCCTCTCCCCCGCCGTGGGACAATCAGGCTCAGCGTGATTGAATAGGTATTCTTGAAAATGCGGTGAAAGGAAAGGGACACTTCAAGCTATCGTGCAGGCCCATTGTACAAACTAATAAAGCTGGACTATAGTTAAAGATATAAAATCGAGTTTCACACACAGCCCGGATTTTACTCTGATTGTAAGAGTTGGTCAGGTAGATAGAAAGACAAACAGATGCATAGATGGCTTGATAAATACATAGAAACACTAAAAGAGAGATACGAGGTGACTTCAGTAAGTTACAGAGTTTTTGCACAGGTAATTAAAATTGTCGTAGATTCTTGTAAATCCCATATCTTATCGCTAACCATCTTTTTGATGATTTCAGGCTCAAATGCACAGCTAGAACAAGAATTAGAATACACCTTATTAAAGCGTGATTTTACACCTGGTGAATTTAAAAAATGCAATATGCTCGTTATGGCAATTAAGAAGAAAGATATGCAGTATAATTCTTACTTACTTGTAAAAATTTCACAGACATGTATAGAAGGTATAAGACTGCCTTTGAACTATCATGCATCAATAGAGTTTTTCGAATGAAATAACAGATTAAAAGAAAGAAGAAAGTCTGTGGGATATGATGAGGGGTGTAGAGGGAGTAAAGAAATAAGACCACTCGGTTGATTGGCCAAATAAAGGATTTTATAGATAAGGACCGGCGTGTGTCTGTGGATATAATACGCGCACAGTTTGATATCAGTGTGGGAACTATACGCATAAATTATTCGCAAAGAAGTGAAGATGCTTCAAATTTGTGTACAATTTGTCTTAAGAGTGCACGCTCCTTTGTCACAGACTACGGTGGACATATAGAAAATTCCCCATCCTCCCTATTGTCCAGACTTTACTCCTTGTAAATCTTAGTTATTCCCAAAGCTCAGTGAAAGCCTTAGAGGCTGCAGTTATGAGACAATTGAGGAGAGGAAATAGGCTGTGACCAGGGTCATTGACAGGCTCACACAAGAAGATGTGCATGGAGCCTTCCAGAACATGATTGAAATTTACAAGTGCGTTACAGCATGAGAAGATTACTTCGTAGAGGACTAGTTTGATGGGTGTACTATCAATAAAACTGCCCATACAAAAAAGTCTGGAAACTTATTGGAGACACCTCGTAGGTAGATAGAGACATAAATAGATATAGAAATGGCTACACATAAATAATTGTAAATAAGCCTACATCTGATAGATTTTATTCACATATATATATATATATATATATATATATATATATATATATATATATATATATATATGTATGGTAAAACTGGTAATTAGTAAAAACCTGAAGAGAGTGCTCAATACTATTGCAGAGAAAATATGTGTTTATTTTTTATTATCGTTTTATCTGTTTAGGTACATATGTTTCGGATGTTGGACCGTGTTTACGATCTAACAGCCTCGTCAGACCTTAAAGAAAACCTTTTCTGTAAGGTCTAACGAGGCTGTTAGATCGGAAATACAGTCCAACATCCAAAACATATTTAACCAAACAGATAAAACGGTAATAAAAAAATAAAACATATATATATATATATATATATATATATGTATGTATGTATATATATATATATACATATATATATTAGCTTGACCAGTATAAAATTTTGCAAGGCTAGGCGCTGTATATACCACGCCGATTTGTAGAAATGTTTATGTTTGTATTAGGGGGCGCGTTTAATTCACTGAGGGGTATGTGCCCTCTAATAATTTTGTCTGGCGGCTAGTCAAAAAGGCGGTATTTTACGTAATGGTCTGCCTGAAAGATGCCTTTCTAAATCTGCATTGTAAGCACATGTTTGCAGCAGGGAATGATGATATCTGAAATGTGTGCAACACGAAGTTGCGCCTGATAGACCACCTAAAACACTTGTTATCTGGGGCTGTCTCTATGCTAATGAGCAAAATGTATATTCCTATCAAAGTTTTTTCAACGACGATATATACTGTAAATTATAAAAATATATGATTATTAAGCTACACAGAATTCCCTGCATTTTATTCACGTAGGGTTAAATGCATGATATTCTTGGCGCAGAGTTGTTTCCGATATATGTATGTAGTGTTTGGTTTAGCTAGCAAACGAATGAGATTTATTAGTGTTCCATCAGCCACCCAACGGATTTATATATTCATCAGTTAATGACTGGGTTTTACTAAGACAAAGCATTTTTCTATAAGCCTTCAACCACTCACCCTCTATTATTATAAGCACATATCAAAATCATTCGGACGTAGAATAAATAATAATTCCTCCAATGAGGAAATATGAAATAGATCCAAAAATAGTTATAAAAATACACTAAAAATAGCGGATACAAAAATTACGACATTAAATACAATATAAACAATATAAATACGAGAAGATCTAATAATTGAGGTAAAAAAATAATCGGGTTCGCCCAATGGTTAAAAAACACTTGGCAATAGATTCCTACATATTATAAATAATCATATCCTACCTACATAAAATCTTTAACAAAAACATCTATAAAATTCGCTACAGCTGTACTGAAAATCAAGAAAGAATCATAGAAAGTGTGATAATAAATTATAAAATAAATGAATTCAACTAGAGATACTAATAATGTTACATTTATAAGAACCTTGATAAAATCATCATCTAAAAAAGGGGAGAGAGAGCAAAGAGAGAGGTCAGAGACAGCCACTGACACCAAGCCTTGAAAGCGAAGGTTAAAGAAAAGCTATGTAAAGAAACTTTGAATTCCTCGAGCGAAATCAGGACCGGTCATGAAATAAAGGACGTCATCATGTGGTTTTGTATCTGCGTCGTCGTGTTGTTATTCAACAGAAAAAGTATTGTACATTTATGTTATAAGAACCTTGATAAAATCATCATCTAAAAAATATGTGATAGAAAGTATATGTGTCAAAGTATAAATGTTATAGAAACACTCCCGTTCACAGATATGTCAAAAGTATCGGTCTATCTATCTATCGATATATTAAATCTCCTCTCATTGTGTAGTAACATGTACATTGTCTATTATATATATAGGAACTGTCTGTTATTTTATATATACCCTGTTTATGTCTCCATCTCTTACAACATGAACATCTTAAGACATATGAACACTCAACACATAAACACTCCTACGACTGTCAGATATCACACTAAGACTCCTCCTAAACGAACAAAAACAACAACAACAACAACAACAATACGAGAATATACGTCATCTAATAATAATACAACCAGTATATAACAATAATAGTGATAAGAGAAATATCTGCAATTAGCAAAGACAAATGGATGCCCACAAAGCAATAATTGCCTCATATCTTCGCTGGTACACCAGGCTAAATTATCCAGCGCGAAACCCCAGAAATCGAAAGATTCAATATAGGCAGCACCTCAATGCCCCTTAAAAACAGATTGTATGATCATACACTGTCAAAGAATAATAAAACATTTGCTACGAACATTTAACTGCTTAAATTTTATTAATGCGAATTAGCACCCTAAGTCGAATGGAAAATACTTATTTCTATTATTTATGTTTAACGGAGAAATATGGTTATATTTGCTTTAAGCGCCGTTGAAAATTATTAAATGTAAAAGTAGAATCGGCTATAAGTTGCAAACGCTTTGGAGCATATGCTTTAAATAAGATGTAAAAAACGAATACCTATACACTTCATTGTAGTAATACTGCAATAGATAACATCTAACTCCCAATATCTGTATTAATTAATAAAAGGGGCAAGTGAAAAGTTGAAAAAATACAAAGTCGTCCCAGTACACCACAAATTAAAAACTGTACTAAGTAAAAACAGACGCACTTCTAATTAATAACTATATTAACTCAAAAGCGTCGAAGACTAGGTTAGCATAAATAACATATCTAAATTAAGGAAGAGGCCATCCTCTCGTCTCCCCTCAACACCATATCAAACGCTACCGTTTAATACTAAAATAAACGAGCAGAAACACAATATACCATCCTTACTAATTAAACACCCGAAAAGGATTAATTACAATAATATATGGGTCTAGCACGCTTGTAATCAGAATATTGATATATACCTACGAGAATTATTATCGTAAAACAGCGTTACATAAGGAAACCAACTATATACTTGATCCAAAACGATAACTAAGTGCCTTAAGTACATAACGTTGGGAACAGAATACTCCACAATATAGAAACATATATGCTATTATGTAGCTGGGTTTGACCTTTACTCCTGATCTGAAATGGAACACGTACATCAAGTCTGTTGCCAAGGTCGCTGGAAAGATGGTGGGATCCTTCTACCGCTCCAGAAGATATCTCACTACTGATGCAATTCTCTATCTATATAAAAGCCAAGTACGGCCAAGGATGGAATACTGTTGCCATATCTGGGCAGGAGCTGCCAAAAACAGCCTATCATGCCTTGACAGAGTACAAAATAGACTTCGTGGTTTAGTGGGGGATGCCCTTTTCTCTACCCTGCAACCCCATCTCCCACAGAAGAGACGTTGCGAGCCTATCCTTGTTTTATCGTTATTTTCATGGCAGGTGCTCGTCTGAACTCCAATCCCTGGTCCCCCCTCGCCAATCTTTCACGAAAAACACCCGTCTAGCTGAATCCACTGTGAAAAATTTTCCCCACTCTATATCTGTGCCTAAATCAAAACGCGGATTTCATGAGCAAAGCTTCTTTCTTAGAACTGCACGCCTGTGGAACTCTGTTCCGTCTGCCTGCTTCCCTCCGGACTACAACTTGGATGTCTTCAAGTCTTATGTTAACAAATTCCTAATGAACCGCCCCCCCTAATTAAACACTTCATAAAATCTCGTCACTAACGTAATGTACTTGCAATAACCCTTATCCCTGAGTGGCTTCCGGGCCTTGATAAGTGGTGATCACTGTGTAAAAAAAAAATGTATATGGCCTGGAAAACCTACCTCTATAACGAAGCATATAAACTTATAAAATATATTTATATTCTAGTATTGAGGAAAAGATGAACAACCCAATTGAAATAATTACAACTATCTAAATTAAGTTTTTATATATATATATATATATATATATATAGATATAAAAACCTTTGCCTGTGTATGTACGTGAGAAACCGCTGTAGAATGAAAAATATATCTCCCACTATATCACCTTTATTTAAGTAATTAAATAAGCCTGTATATTTCTGCATCGACTCTTAATTTGACCATATTGACATATATATTTGATAAATAAACCAATAAATACATAACTTTAAAACAAAATTCAAATGAAGGGATAAAAAATGAAAAATTATAAAAATAATTAGAGCTTCTCAATACAATAGATGTATAATGAAGTCGCCATCAGAAAAAAAAAACAATAACCGTAAAAAAAACTCAGATACGGATGTAAAACTGACGAGGGTATAATATTACTTCAGATCAAAGCAAAAACTTAGGCCAATAAACAACCGCAAACTTTAAGTAATACCAATACCTCGTCGCTGCGATAACTTGACAGCACGGGATCGTACTTCCCCCTCTTTCTGCAACCCCTTATCCTAACTTCCTTTATTAATACCACCTTCCTTAAAAACTTTTACTGCTCACATTCACAAAGAATATATGCCACTTTCTTTCAGAGCGTAAACCATACCCGAATATATTTTATAAAAACAAATGCCATATTGACTCTCCTTTAAATATAGCCCGTTTTTTTGTTCCGATAAAGAGGTTTCTTTGATTTGGGATTCCACTGAAAGCACTTGTACGTCCTCGACGTAAATACCTCCCACCATCTTGACAAGAAGAAGAAGTTCACCTCTACACCGTACAGATCTCTAGATGCCAGAGAGACTAAAACTGTAATAGTTTCTTTTCTCGAACTGGTAGATGTGTTAAGCCTTTCCTGTGCCCCTGGTTGCCTGACTTATTTACATGCAGAAACTCATGTGTGATGTGAACAAACATCTACCCGCTCAACACATTACATAGTGTCCCTGCAGATGTAGCCCCAGATGGTAGTCGTTTACGTTTAGTTAACACGGTGTATTGCTTGACTTAAAAGAACAGTAAAAATGCGGAATTGTTCCCGAACATTTATGGAATTAATATGAAGAAAACAGGGTTTCTGTTACGGTTAGGGTTAGAGTTAGGGTAAATGTTTTATTTTAACCGTATACTATGTTCTTATAACAGTAACATATAAGGTGCCTGTAATAGGTTTCTATACTTGTGTACAAGCATTTGAAATTGTCGTAGAATCTTGAAAATCGACGAAATGTGGGATCCCTCTGCCTTTTCTACAAGTATTTTAGTGGTGAATGCTCTGACGAACTGCTATCACTTGTGCCCCCACGACGTGAGCACCCTCGACAAACCCGACAGGCTGCTAAATCCCACCCCCACACTGTAGAGATCCCTAAATTTAAAAGACCTTTCTACTCCAATAGTTTCTTCCCCAGAGCCGCTAGACTTTGGAATTCCATTCCAGGTCCCTGCTTCCCCAACAGTACTGACGTGCAGAAGTTCAAGTGTAACGTGAACCGACATCTTGCTTCCCAAATCCCTACATAGTACCCCAGTAGTTGTTATCCCTGATAGTAGCCCCCTACACCAAAGTAGCAATTTGCCTTGTTTGGGGTGAAAATGTAAAAAAGAAAAGAAAAAGATATATATTTTATGAGAGTACTGACATTTTTTTATTATTACATGTCAAAATGAACAGCTTAAACAGAATTTGGATTACACGCTACTAAAGCCTGATTGTTACAGCTGGTGATTTTCAAGAATGCAATTTGGACCTGCGAACACTTTAGAAGAACGGTATGCATTAAAATTCTGTTTAAACTTTGACAAAATGCCGCGGAAACGTCCGGAATGCTTCAGATTGCTTTTGGACCATATTGCATGAATCGATAATCAGTTTTCGACTTACATAAGAGATTAAATGACGACAAAGAGTCGTTGAGTCATGAAGAAGTGTATAGGACGTAAGGAATTAAGAAAACCGGAGTCGATGAGCCAAATAAACAAATTAATTAATAACAACTGTGGAGACAATTATTACTTATGATCTATAAAAGCAATAGTAATATTACATATTATTAATAAAACAATATTAATATTACTTAGTATTAATGAAAGCAATATCAATATTACTTTGTACAGGGTGCCCATAAAAAAAACAAAAGATAAATGGAGGCCATCTAGAACATATGCTGTAGAACGGTAAAAAAGGGGCAAATACCCTAGTGTTTTGATGTGATGTTTTGAATATAATAAACTAGTTATGTCCAAAGTTTCATTTCATTTGGACAAAACACTAAGAAACCGGGCCTAATTACAATTGGGGCCCGTTTTTTTGGAGGGGGTCACCCTGTATTAGTAGAAGCATAGTAATATTACTTAATATGAATTAAAGCAATAATATTATTACTTATTATAAGTAGAAGCAATAGTAATATTACTTAGTATTAATAAAACAGTATTAATATTACTTAATCTTAATAAAATCAATTTAATATTATTAGTATTAATAATAGCGATAGTAATATAACTTAGTATTAACAAAAACAATAGTAATATTACTTATTATTATTATCAATAGTAATATTACTAAGTTTTAATAAAAACAATAGAAATATTACATATTATTTATAAAAGCACATGTAAAATTACATAGTATTAATATTATCAATAGTAATATTACTTAAATTAAATAAACAGATTAATGGATTAGAACTGCCGAGAAAATAAATGCAGAATTTGATGTCAGTGTGGGTACTGTACATATTTTTTTTCGTGCGGAACTACAGATAAAAGATGATTTGAGCGAATTCATCAGTCCACAACTACATCCTTTTCAAAGACTATTTGATCAAGATTGGCATCAAGAAAGTCCTCACCTCCCTATAGTCTAAACCTTGATCCCTGTGATTTTTTGGTTATTTTCCAATCTCAAGATAATCCTTAGCGGGTATTCTTATAGGAAAATTGAAATGAAAGAAAATGTGACTAGGGTCATTGATACGCTCACACAAGAAGACTCCCTTGATGCCTTCTAGAAGATGTTTGAAAAGGAGCAAGTACATTACAGCCTGAGGAGATTCTTTCGAAGGGGACTAGTTTCATGGTGGTACTATAAATAAAACTGCCCATACAAAAAAAGTCTGGAAAATTATTGAAGGTACCGCTTAGGTAGATAGAGTGGCACACATATACATAGATGGTTACACATAACGCATTGTTAATAAGGCTAAACCTGATAGACTTACATAAGGAAACCAACCACATAATTGGTCCCAAACGATAACTTGGTACTCATACTAGAGGATATTGCGAACGGAATACTCCACCAAACGGTCATCATAACGTTTATTGGGACAATTTCGGCTTCGGGAAGTGTTGTGGAGCGTCTCCGACATCCAACCACTGCGTAAAACGTCACCTCTTATCATTGAGAATCCACTTCTCATCACACGGTACAATCCACTCGAGAAATGGGTCGCTTTTGCTGTGCAGGAGTGTAGAACACTCCTCAAAATGACGATTCTTTTTATTATCGTTCAATTCATGCGGCACCCATTTACCCAACTTTTTTTACTTCCCTATTTGCTTTAAGTGGCGAATGACTGTTGAGTGGTCGATCTTGAGTGTAACAGCAACTTCTCGTGGGCTTTTGTGATGATTGGCTTCAATCAAGGTTCTCCAGTGTGCATTATCAACCACAGTAAGCCGGCAGCGACCGTCTTCATCTTCGGGGCTCTCGTCACCATTGCGAAATTACTTGAACCACCATTGTGACAAAAACGTCTGGGAACTGATTGAAGTTACCTCGCATGTGAAATTCAAAGCCACTTTAAGAAAAGATCATATAATATCCAATGGTATATGAGATGCTATCTAAGTGGAGTACAATTATTTTGATTCTTATGTTTTTAATTTCCTTCGTTGTTCATTGTTGTGTGGTTCTGTATAATTTTTTATTGTTCATCGAAGACGTCAAAAATCTAGAATGTCGATGTGGAATTCGACGGATCATAGGTTTTGAGGGGGGGAATAAAATACTGTAATCTTTTGTGAATCACTTGAAACCGTGTTCAATTTCTGAGAGTCAAATTCAGCCATGAGAAAATATTGCTTTCTTGATAATAGGCTGTCGAATTTTGTCTGCTTTACGGGCGTACATCCGCTCATTCAACGGCGATCATTGCTAGATAATAATAGTCATACAGCTTAGTATATTGCGTGTTTAAGAGAGTCAAGGACGAACATTTTCAAGATGAGAAAACAGTGACTTAATGGATTGAAAGATGAGGAACAATATGGTAGAAAAGAGATCTGCAATGATATATATATATATATATTACATACATACATACATACACACACACACATATATATATATATATATATATATATATATATATATATATATATATATATATTACATATATATGTATGAACAAAAGATTTACAATACATTCAGATTACAGAGTGTATAATACTATAATTTTAAAGTCCGTATCAATATTATATCAATATTATATCAATATTTCTAAGACAATTTTTAATATTGTGACCCTTTGGCTGTGATCATAGCATAGTATCTGTATTAACTATGGCATTATATAGTATCATTAGTTAGTATTAATATTATCAATAGTAACATTACTTAGTATTAATAAAAGCAATATGAAGATTACATATTATTAATATAAGCCATAATAATATTAGATAGTATCAAAAAAGGCAATACTAGTATTACGCGCCGTAAACCGAGTCATATACACAAGTGAAATATCGCAATTTGTTTTTTTTTTGTTTTTTGTTTTATTTTACACAGTGATCACCACTTATCAAGGCCCGGAAGCCACTCAGGGATAAGGGTTATTGCAAGTACATTACGTTAGTGTTGAGATTTGATGGAGTGTTTATTAAAGGGGGCGGTTCATCAGGAATTTGTTAACATTAGACTTGAAGAGATCCAAGTTGTAGTCCGAAGGGAAGCAGGCAGACGGAACAGAGTTCCACAGACGTGCAGTTCTAAGAAAGAAGCTTTGTTCATGGAATCCGCGTTTTGATTTAGGCACAGATATAGAGTGGGGGAAATTTTTCACAGTGGATTCAGCTAGACGGGTGTTTTTCGTGAAAGATTGGCGAGGGGGGACCAGGGATTGGAGTTCAGACGAGCACCTGCCATGAAAATAACGATAAAACAAGGATAGGCTCGCAACGTCTCTTCTGTGGGCGAGGGGTTGCAGGGTAGAGAAAAGGGCATCCCCCACTAAGCCACGAGAAAATTTATATATGTACGTATCAGATAAAATAGGTCATCCTAATAACTTGATTTATTCTCACCAGTGTTCTTATCTTGAGTGTCAGTTGCGACACGATTTGCTCGATGTAACCTCTATGCTGTGTATTTTCTAACGCGGGAATTTTCCTCTCGGACTCTGGATTCCCTTTTGTCGAACTTGAAAACCTGCACGAAATTTTCCACGCACCTTTTATTGTATCTAATTCTGTTGTTTCCTCAGTCCTGGCTGGGTATCGATACAAAATAATACCAGGAGTCAATCACCAGGAACGTAACTTTTAAACACATAATCTTGCAACGTCCTATCTCCTATATGCAACAAGTAATACTCGTACAAATTATAGGATAATTACACCTATTTTCAATTTCCAGATGTCAATATCACTATATAGATATGCATATATATATATATATATATATATATATATGTGTGTGTGTGTGTGTGTGTATGTGTGTGTTTGCAAGTATGTTACATAAATACATTATTCCATATTACTGCTAGATAATAGCATGGTTAAAAGTTTAATTAGTTATCATCGATCTATCTATCTGTATATCTATCTATTTATCTATCTATGCAGTGATATTGTTAAAATAGTTTAGATTAGGAGTTAATTCTTGTTTAGCTGAAAATATTTACAGAAATTAGCTAAATGACCTTTAACAGTGGCGTAGGTGACAGAGTGCGCACGTTAAAAACGTGTGCTTTTTGATGATGACGTAACAGAACTGGCAGGTCGAGAGGTTAAGATGATTAGATTGAAGAGTTTGAGTTTGGTCACGAAAGTGAACAGACGCTCTCCAAATCCGGGAAGCGGGACTGGAAAAACACGGATGTAGACGCGTAATGCAGACTCCTTGTAAACAGCATTAAGATAGGAGAAGTAAATTTATATTTTAGAAATATAAAATGTTGTTCTGCGGTTTTACCGAAATATGAAGAGAATTTTTTTTTAACACAAACTGTCTTCTACTCTTGATAAAGCTTTGTTTCGATGCTGAAAATTTGGACATTTTATACAAAGAAAATGATTTAATCATTAAATAAAGATTTCCTTAACATGTTTTGATTTCAAATATGTTCAATTTACAATAAGGGTCTTTTGAAGTAACAGTATTATTTCATTGCTATCACTATCATAAGTTTGAAAGGTCAGCAAAGATCGATTACAGACAACATTCACGAGGTTGTCTCCTCAGCAACCGACAAGGCTAACATGCTTGCCAGTCGGTTTGCCTCAAACTCCACACTGGACCCTTCCAACCACCCCCTACCTGACTTTCCTATGCGGACAGACGCCACACTAGACGATCTGAAAACCACCCCTGCTCAGGTGCATGCTATCATAAAAACCTTGACACCTCAAAAGCATGTGGACCCGATCTTATCCCAGCTGTGCTATTAAAAAAGTGCTCAGCCGAAGTAGCTCCAGTTCTCTCCAAACTCTACAACAAATTTCTTAATGAAGCTTGCTTTCCGGGCTGTTGGAAAACTGCTTCTGTTGTACCAGTATTCAAGAATTCTGGCGAAAGGACAGACCCATCAAATTATCGCCCCATTAGCCTCCTCCCACTTTTTGCCAAAATATTTGAGACCATAATTAACCATGCTCTAGTCCATCATCTTACAGATGCTAAACTACTGACTGACAAACAATATGGATTTAGACAAGCCCGTTCCACAGCAGACATCCTCACCGTGATCTCTGAACGTATATACCAATCACTGGACAAAGCGGGGGAAGGCAGAGCGGTAGCTCTAGATATATCTAAGGCTTTTGACAGGGTATGGCATGAGGGTCTCCTCAGTAAAATCAGATCATACGGTATCACTGGTAGAATACTTAACATAATTAAATCCTTCTTAGATAAGAGAAAAATCCAGGTAGTCCTCGACGGTCGCACATCTAAACAATATGATATAAATGCGGGAGTGCCCCAGGGTTCTATCCTTGGACCTCTATTGTTCCTGATATTCATAAATGACCTCCCCGACAACATTGCCTCTGAGATGGGTATATATGCTGATGACACTACACTCTATGGCAGACACGACAGGAAGACGAATGAACACATTTCTTAAGAAATGGCAGAAACACTAGAGGAAGACCTCCAATCTGTAGTGGAATGGGGACAAAAGTGGTTGGTCGCGTTCAATGCTGCCAAGACTAAACTAGTTTCATTCAATAATTACAAGAAACCCTCTCTACCACCAATAGCAATGGCCAACGACTCTTTATCTGAGAGCCCATCTTTCAAACTCCTTGGCCTAACGTTCACAGGAAACATGAGTTGGAACAATTACATTGAAGGCATTGCCAGGGCCGCTGCAAGAAAGGTAGGCTCTCTCTACCGTGCTAGAAAACTACTAACACCCGAAAGTATTCTGTACCTCTATAAGGCCACCATTCGCCCATGTATGGAGTATTGCTGCCACATGTGGGCTGGTGCATCTGCTACTAGTCTCTCGCTCCTTGACAAGGTTCAAAAGAGAGTCGCAAATCTGATAGGCCCTGAACTGGCATCTAAGCTTCAGCCTCTGTCCCATCGACGAAATGTTGCATCCCTCTGCCTGTTCTACAAGTATTTTAGTGGTGAATGCTCTGATGAACTGCAATCACTTGTGCCCCCACGACGCGAGCACCCTCGACAAACCCGACAGGCTACTAGATCCCACCCCCACACTGTAGAGGTCCCTAGATGTAAAAGATCTTTTTACTCCAATAGTTTCTTCCCCAGAACCGCAAGACTCTGGAATTCCATTCCAGGTCCCTGCTTCCCCAACAGTACTGACGTGCAGAAGTTCAAGTGTAACGTGAACCGACACCTTGCTGCCCAAATCCCTACATAGTACCCCAGTAGTTGTTGCCCCTGATAGTAGCCCCCTACACTAAAGTGGCAATTAGCCTTGTTTGGGGTGAAAATGTAATAAAAAAATAAAAATAAAAAAAATATACACTCAAAAAAAAAATACATCACATGTACTTCCATGTGTTTGACGTAAATTATCCAAACGCATCAGCCTGAAAACTTTTTGACCAGAGAGAATGGCATTTCACAGCACAAAAAAAGAAGTGAATAAACTGACGAATGTTCTTTATAGTTGATATCAAACATAGAGGGAGGATAACGGTGGCAAGTGGATAACGACACAGACCGATGAACGGCTGTTCCAAGTTCGAATCAAGTTCGTTCTACAAAATCTTTTTCACTGAAGATATTGACAACCTTCACGTGGTTCCCCGTAATAATCGATGCGTGAGGCTGCACACCTTTTTAACGTTCTTGTTACATTTCAACGGACCCAACACGATTTAAACTCCGACGCAAAAAATATAAGGAAGAAAAAAATAGACTCACATTCTTTTTTTTATAAAAACCTTTACAGCTGATATATTCAACAGCGATTTTTTCTTAATATTTAAACCGTATATTTTTTTTATTTTTTTGGCCGAGTGTGACTTTTCGTTTTAGCTCTGGCACCACCCACGCATCTCGAACGCGTCCTGTAATCCCACTTCATAGAACACTTGTGTCTTGAACACGTCCTTTTCCGTCTTCACATGCTGTGAACCTGTCCTTTCCCGTTCTTACGTGTCTTGAATTTGTTCTTTTTCGCTCTTTCCTATCTCGAATACGTCTCGAATACTTTAGGCCTTCAACACCTCTCGAATACCTCAATGTCTTGAATATGTCTCGAATACCTGCTTTACTGAACTCTGCCCACGTCTTGGACACCACTCTTTCGGACAATTCTTCTCATTTCTGTTATGACATCACATCGCACACTGGTGCGATCATTTGCATAAGGCTACTGCTGCTTATCCAGCGTCAGCGGCTTAATTAAAGATGTTTTTCTAGATATAATTTTGACTAGGAAAATATCAGGAAACCAATGCCAACAATAGAATTTTAGCATTTATACGATAACCAAACCCAGAATATTGTCAAATGATTTTCCTACTAGCGGTTAATTCGAACATCTGTTCCTACAGCCCGCCTCTTCCTCTTGGATAGGGTAAAAAAAATTTTTTTTAATCAAATAGGTTTCACTGTGTCAACTTAGCTCCAACCCCTGTCCCATCGCTTCAATGCTGCATCTTTATGTCTGTTTTTCAAATATTTTCAAGGAAATATTTTCATGATGAACTGATTGCATTTGTGCCCCCCCCGACACAACCCGCTTAGCAACAAAATCTCATCCCTTCACTGTTGGGGTCCGTAAATACTAATAATTTATCTCCTAGAATTTCTGTACTTTGGAATTCTCTGCCTGCTACCAGCTTCCCTGACTGAACTGATATGCAGAAGTTTAAATGTTACGTTATCCTACATGTTGTTAAGCTTTCCTACGCATGGTTCCAAATAGTAGCCCTTTACGTCCAAGTGGCGGTATGCCTTGTCAGTGGTGAATGTAAGGGAAAAGAACATCCTGTTTTACTTTTATTTTTCTTAGTCACGCGATGTTTCCCATGCTGAAATTGATAAGCCTCTCTTTGCGTGATATAATATCGGAGCAGTTGTTCGGAAATAATCTCTGCATTTGGGGCATTACATTTTACGTAGCATCCGAATAAGGAAAAATCAAGATGGCGCCGGGGATTTGTACGGCTAAAAAAGAAGCACATAAAAATGTAGCCTCGTGGAAAGGCAGGAATAAATGCATTTCAGAGAAAGATTGGTGATGCGAAAGTTTCGTGAAACGACGCGATATAACCCGAGATCACGGCGAGATTTGACATCACGTTGTTACAAGCAAGTAACGACGATGCATCTAGCATCGGTGATGGGAAATAGGTTCCGTATAAAACTAGCTGAAGCATGTGATTATGGCGACTAATATGTTATTACTATAATTATAATAACCGTACCCTTTGCATCTGTCTAAAGGCGCTTAGTAACTTTGTTATCAGGAACATGAAGATCGGATTTGTATGTTCTAGTGTCTCCATTATGCATTCGCCTAAAGACATCCAAATCTTGGCTAAATTATTTGGTTTGGTTTAGTTTGGTTGCTGTTTTGATTTTTGCGAACTATTATCTTTATCTTCATAGTTGTTATTTTTTTTTTCACGTTTCAGCTAACTATCCCTCTGGCCTTTTCAAGTGGTTAACTGAGATGGGAGAAGAATGCTGTCTTGTAACTACATCCTCAGTAATTACTGCCTTCCGTAGTTGTTATTACTTCACCGCGTTTCTGACCAAATAATCCTGGGGCCTGTTTCGGGTAAGATTTAAACCGCTATCTTTAGAGATTGTTCACTTGGAACCGTAACACTCACCGTCTTTATCCACTACGCCACGGGCGACGGAGAGGAATAATTGGCCGAAACGTGGTTAAACAACAACAACTCTAACGATGAGGATTATAATAAAACAAATCAATAAACACATTATGAAGCCTCATCTGAAAAGATTACTAAAAATAATATATAATGGATTGGTTTGGTTGTTTTGTTTATGGTATATAAAGCCAATCCAGAATCCATAAATTTTGTAAGAAAAAAATATGAGTCATGTTCTTTCATTTTTGGGGTGTTCAGTAAGGTTGCTGAGTCGCTTGATCTTTTATATGGCATAACAACCTTTTTCTTGTTATTCCATTTCGATTCAACCATTTTGGGAAAATGGGTTTTATGATTTAAGTTGTTAAGTTTTACTGCCTGCGTATTTATTTCTGTTTTTACTTGTTGGGTTGTTTCATATCGAATTCAACAATAATCCAGGTTGTCCTTGATGAACGTAAGTCCAAAATATTTGACATAAATACGGGTGTGCCTCAGTGATCGATTATTGGACCTTTGTTGTTTCTGATATTCATAAATGAGTTACCTGATAAAATTGTCTCTGAGATGGGTATATTTGCCGACGACACTACGCTCTATAGGAAGCACGTGGTGAAAACACATGTGCATATATCTAAGGTAATTGAGGAAGACATTCAATCTGTAGTGGAATGGGGTCAAAAATGGATGGTAACATTCAACGCTGCCAAGACAAAGCTCGTTTCTTTTAATAATTACATGAAACCTTACCAGCCACAAATAGCAATGGCTAGAGATACTTTACCTGAAAGCACTTCATTCAAGCTCCTTGGCTTAACGTTCACAGGAAACATGAGTTGGAATAGATACATTGAGATTATTACTAAGGCTGCTGCAAAGAAAGTGGGCTCTCTCTATCGTGCTAGAAAGTTACTTACGCCTGAAAGTATCCTTTACCTCTACAAAGCCACCAATCGCTCATGTATAGAGTACTGCTGTCACATTTGGGCGGGTGCATCTGCTAATAGTCTCCCACTTTTGGACAGGGTCGAAAAGAAAGTTGCCAACATAATAGGTCCCGAACTGTCATCTAAACTTCAGTCCCTGTCTCACCGACGAAATGTTGCATCCGTATGCCTGTTTTACAAGTATTGTAATGGGTGATGCTCTGACGAACTACAAGCACTTGTGCCCCATCGAGTAAAATACCCCCGACTAACCAAACAAGCAGCGAAGTCCCACCCCTATACAATTGAGATCCCTGGATATAAGAAATCCTTTTACTCTAGTTGCTTCTTTCCCTAGAACTGCAGGACTTTGGAGTTCTCTTCCAGATTCCTGCTTTCCCAACTGTACTGACATGCAGAAGTTCAAGTGTGATGTGAACAGACATCTTGCTGATAAGCTCTCTACATAGAACCTTTGTAACTTAAGTCGCTGATAGAGGCGCCCTACATCAAAGGGACAACGTGCCTTGTTTGTGGTGAAAATGTAATAAATAAGTTAATTTTCAAATATGGGTGATTTGCCCCCCCCCCCCGACAACATTCCACAAGTACTTCTCCAGAATTTTCCACAGCTTAAACAATCTCGAGCTACAAGAAATGCATCCTATTACTATAAGAGGAGCTACAAGCCGGAACACTCAAATATCTTTTTATTTTTCTTTGGCACTTCTTTTAGTTTCCCTTATATAGATATAGAATACGAAAATGTAGAAATTAAGATAAACTGTGAACACATGTTCTCTTGAATATCTCCCGACTAATGAGGCCCTGTATAGATCTTGCCCCTAAGTTACTACAGCGCCTTATATCTAGATGTCAGTGCGCCTTATTTGAGTTTTTATAGTATATTTATCTCGTGTATACTTATCTCGCGTACATCTATCTCGTATTTCTTCTTATATTTTTATAGACGGCATTTAATATTTTTTTAAGTGGATTACCATTCTACAAAGTCTATTAAATATTATTGTATGCGTATGTTTTATAAATAACTAGATTGCACGCGGCGTTGTCCGTAAAATACTGAGACTCTCTTGTGCTTGTCCTTTCAGCCTCCAAATAAATATTTTCAATTTTGTATGAGTTAACACATCTTATATAAAATAAGACTGTTTATATTGCATATGTGTATCCAGGTTGAATATAAGCCTCATAATATTTCAATAACCCAGAATACAATATTATAAGTAATTATGTTTTTTCGAATAATATTGTATTATTAATTTTTTTTTTTTGATATTTGAAGGATTTTTATTTTTAGTTTCATGCCTGCTAAGTGATAAGTGATAATTAATGTAAGCAATCGAACAGCCTTACGAAACCTAATTCAAAATTTTGGTTTATCATCATATCGTATAAATCCGAATATTTTATTGTTAGCATTGGTTTCCCCGATATGTTTCTAGCTATGATTATTTTTAAAAGACACTAGGTACGTATGGAAAGGGTTCCGTAAATAAATCGAAACTCTTGGAGCTATCGGAATTGGTACCGGAATCGGAAAATGTATGCCTATTTCCCAATGCCCAAAACGATTCTTTTAATTGTATTTTTTTTCTATTTGATTTTGTCTAAAACAAAATCTAACACTGCTGTTAGTAACGATAAACTAATAAATATTTGTTGATTTTTAAACTCGCAGTAAAACTAAATAGGTGCGTATGGAAGGGGGCTCTGTAAATAAATCGAAACTTTTTAAGGTATCGGTATCGGTATGGGAGTCGTACAATTTGGGTCTATTTCCCGATGCCCAAAACGATTCTTTTAATCGTATTTTTTTCTATTTGATTTTGTCTAAAACAAAATCGAACACTGCTGGTAGTAATGATAAAATAACACACACTTATTGATTTTTAAAGTAGGAGTAAAACAAAATAATATCGATCATCTCATACAAATTTGCTTTTAAGTTTGAGAAAATATTTGCACATTTAGCATGTTTTTTTTTCCTACGGTTATCGGAAAAGATAGTAACGTTACAGTTAAATATTTAGAGATATACAAATAATCAGAATCGGCAATTGTATCGGAATCAGGAAAAATATTGGAATCGTCCTACCATTCATTTAATCATATGACACTCTATAAAAAGATTTGGCAAAGCTATACCAGCTAAACTCTACTCATATACGGTGATTTACTGGTGCTATGATGCGCATAATTTTTCTTTCCTTTCAATTATTTGCGTTCGCAGTTCTACATCTCCATTACGAAACGTCTGCATTGCGATAAATCAAGCAAGGTGAAACGGCTGCGAATCGTCCGTATCATAACCAAAGCTATTCAGTTCATACGCATACGCACGCTTCTCTTAATAGGGTCACCGTGATAAAATAAGACATTGACACTACCACTGTCTCTGCGATGCCAGTGTCGAGGCGGAGGAAGGTCGCACGGCAGGTGGGAAGGAAATTGAAATATCAGATATCTGTTTATCTATTAGAGCTGATCAAATACGAAGTTAATCATAAGTCCGGTTGACGGCGAATTCCCGCGAATATGAAAAGAGTCGCCATGTTCGTGCGAGGCTTCATTAATCAAAATCAATGTAAACATTAACCTCACACTTCGTCTAAGAAAGAAAATGTCAGTGTAGAAGGGTCTGGGTGGATGCGGCTGGCTGGTTTTATCGTTTGATGTAGGAGGAACGAGCAACACACCGCTTTAGAAACCAATTGATCATAGGCGACAACATGATGATCACCAAACAAAGTCGGACTGTTGCTGTAGGTTAAATAAAGTTTAATAATTATCTGAGTTCGACTCTCTATTAGTGAAAGTCCGTTTGTCAATACCAAAAATTGACCTTTATTATGGGACTATTGGAAATCATTTTAGGTGTATTATAATTTCAAATTGTAACATCAATAATAAAAATGTTAGTTGTTGGTGTGTATGTGTGTATGTTTGTATGTCCGGCTAAAACTTAAAACAAACAAAAAAATTATCCACAATTTAGAATTTTTTTTTTTAGTGTTGCACCGGATAAATAATATATAAAATTTAGAAATATTGATTATTCGACCGTAAACTGAAGCAGATGTAATCACTGCGGCGGGTTTCCAACTAGATTATGTTGTAATGAAAGGGGGATAATTCTTAATATATTTATTGCGAACTATTATTCTCATCTTTCTAAGTTGTTAGGGAATAATTCTGTTTTTGAATTAATATTTTTATGTAGATTTATCAAGTGTATGAGCCAAGTTATAGCAATTGGCTCGGTAGTGAAGAAAATGAAAAAAGGTTTGTGAATGTTTTAAAGAGGGGAAAAATAAATAGAATGATATAGCAGAAATAGATATTTTAACAGCAATGTATTACATTTTCGTCCCGGGCAACGCTAGGTAGTCTTGCTAATTTGGAATAAGAGTGTTATATAATGTAGCTGATACACCAGGGTAATGTGTCCTGTAGCTTTATTCCAGAAATTTCAAAATTGAACTTGATCAGAATTGCTAAATATTAACCCTTATCCCTGAGTGGCTTCCAGGCCTTGATAAGTGGTGATCACTGTGTAAAAAAAAAAACTATAACAAAATGAGAATCAAGAGTGTTATATAATGTAGCTGATATACCAGGGTAATGTGTCCTGTAGCTTTATTCCAGAAATTTCAAAATTGAACTTGATCAGAATTGCTAAATATTAACCCTTATCCCTGAGTGGCTTCCGGGCCTTGATAAGTGGTGATCACTGTGTAAAAAAAAAAAACTATAACAAAATGAGAATCAAGAGGAAGTAGCTAACGAGAACGTGGTCATAGTGTCACCCTCGGTTATGGTCAACGATTTTACTTTTAAATTTGTAATTTTTTCTGCTTGAACTTAAATTCTAAAACGTACATAACCCAATCCATTGGAAATAGACAAATACTATGTGGAGTAGTAAAACTATTGATGGAAAACCCGTTTCCCACAATAACGAGTATCTTTTCTAATCTGTTATATTTTATCGAAATTTTCTTTCGCCACCGCACGCCCACGAAAACCGCAGATCTTCCCAGTTGTACCTCATGAAAAGAAAACCTCACCGTCTATCGCGACTATGGTCGACAGCTTTTCTTTTTGGTCCCCCGACAAAACGATGGTGGACCTTTAAATTCAAACCTGTACAATCGTCCGTTCCTTTGTCCGCACTTTTCCCAATAACTACGCCTTGCAATTTTTGGATATTTTGCACAAACATTAAGCATGATATGCGTAAAATGTAACAGAAGGGATTTTCTGGGGGAACTCTTGACTGTCCACCCCCTAGGAGTGCCTTTCGAGTTAAAATGGCTAAAATTGACATTTCTGTGCTTATTAAATAAATTGATCTTTGGACTTATAGAGAACTTTCTGAAAAGTTGTAATTAACTGATTTCTATAAAATTATGTTTGTCTGTACTTCGCGATAACTCTTGGGTGTGCTCCAAGGGGTCTTTTAGGGCTTAAAAACCACTCCATTTTTGGGACTATTTTACCATATTTGTCCAAAATTGTCTGTATGTCTATGTAGCAGTTTTGCATGGTGCTGAACTCAAATTAAAATATGTTACAACATTGGGGACTTTGGGGGCTAAATGGCGGGGGTCAAATGATAGACATAGTCATTTCTTGTTTACATGTTACAGAACTCAAATTTACATATGTTAAGGCAAAAAACTGCATCGTTTGTGAATTTTCACCAGGAGTTGACATCCCCTAGGGACCTTTGGAGTTAAATAGCGTAGGGGACATGGTGGGGGAAAATGCTGCACTTAGTTATTTTTTATGCCTTGTGCACTCACAGGGGGCCATGCATACTTCAATTGTTAAATTGCATTTTTTCTGTCCAAAAATTAGAATATGATACGTCAATTTCTCTTGCTAGATATCCAACAAGATCGAGTGTAAATTCGTTGATTCTAACACAATAATCCTTTTTTTCACTATACCCTTGTTTTATAGTTAATTTAAATTGAGCCTTCCATTAGCCATCGACTGTTATCAACCATTTTTACAAACAACAGACAATCAACAATACACACAGAAAAGCATATATATATATATATATATGTATATATATATATATATATATATACATGACTTCTTTTGCCGAGGTTCGAATCTCTCGACTGGCGTTAAGAGTGACACCCTGCACTGATGATTTCCGAAAGAATGGAACACTATTGTCTGTAGGTATTTAATTATTATAGTACAGAATTATATATATATATATATATATATATATACATACATATAATTATTTACTATAATAATTAAACACCTACCTATTTAATTATTATAGTAAAGAATTATATATATATATATACATATAATTATTTACTATAGTAATTAAACACCTACATACACTAGTGTTCCATTCTTTCGGAAATCCTCAGTGCAGGGTGTCACGCTTAACGCCAGTCGAGAGATTCGAACCTCGGCAACAGAAGTCATGTGTGTATATATATATATATATATATATATATATATATATATATATACAGAGAGAGATGGATAGATATAAATATATATATATACATACATACATACATACATATATATATATATATATATATATATATATATATATATATATATATATATTCATACGTATATACACATGTAGGCGCCGGTGTATATTTATGCGTGTATATCTCCTTTTATGAAAAACAATCAGAACTTTCACGAATAATACTTCTTTCCGAGAAAATTTGCAATTGTGTTTCCAAATACCGCGAGACTACTTTATAAACAAATACAAAATGTTTGTCTTCATGTATAAGGACTATTAAGAAGGTAGAGTAATTGCTTAGTTATTGTTTTTCCCAAAGTTTCAGTCATTTCCAGAACCATATGTATATGGATTAAATAGGAACTATTATTCACAGAATATTTGTTAACAAAATATACGCTTACAAAACGGATTAATCTCCAAAACAATTGGATGCAAAACATATATAAGGGGTTTGACAGAGAATGAAGAAAAAATGAAGAAAAAATAATTGATATGCTGATGCAATTAATATGGCGACCTACAAGTCCTTTATTATAAAATTATAATTGTCTGATTAGAATATGAATACCGACTTATAAATCACCCAAGAGAGAGGTCGAATGTACGCCGGTAACGTCACATGATAAAGACATCATCATCATCATCATCATCATCATCATCATCATCATCATCATCATCTCTCCACAATAATTACAATGATAGGGTTCACACGCTCGTGGCAGATATATCGGTCCCATGAGACTGCTTCCAGGTCCTTCCTCTCCAAATCGACATCTCATTTCCTCATCTGATTGTTCTTCTTGGGATCTTATTTGGTTCCCATTTTCTTTATTTAATATTGCAATATTATGTCTTTTCTGCATAATAAATTCTGCTATCTGCTAGGTTCCAGATTTCTATTTGTTTTGTACCAAAACATTTGATTTGTGTCATATGCCGTGGTCAAAGAGGATCTTAACTGTCTGCCCATTAAGGCCTGACTGCATACTGAATTGTTCTATAACTTAGTAATAGGCCTTGGTGGGAAAGCATCGATTTTCTCCTTCTGTTGTAAGTTGGTTTTTATGCCCTCTTTACCGTCTGGACCATCCTTTTCGACATCCCATTACTTTGAGGGTTATAGGGAGGGATCTTGTAAGGTCTGCATCCTGTTTTTCTTAGCCATTCATGAAAATCAGCATCCGTAAATCGTGCCAATGTTCTCGGTATCCCATTTTTCGAAAATATTACTCTTAATATTTGTTTTACGGTGGTACTGTTTTTATCAGATACTCCTACCACCTCACTGAATATGCGTCTAGTAACATTAATAATAGTCCTATCACATTGACATAGGCATGACAAATGTGTACTCTGATCCATGGTTCTGGTTCTTAGGGCGACACATGTGTTTTCTTTTGCTTGAAATTCCTGAGTATTGTGGATTTTTTTGCATCTTTTTGCGTAGTCTTCTACGTCTCTTGAGTACCCCAGTCACCGCGCTTTCAATATTAATCTTCTTTGCGCAGCTGCCACTCCACAAGGTACATCATCATGTACACTTTTTCTAACCTGTCTCCTCTGTGTTTCCGGGGGAACTAACAAGTCTCCATTACATATTACCCCATTTTCCATAATTAGTTTATATCTTAGTTCTTTGAATTGTCTCTCAGCCATTGAACAATTTCCCCAGCGATTCTCTTGTATCCCCAACACCATTCTGTTTAACACTGGTTCATTTGTAGTTTCAGTTGCCATTTTATCTACAAATATTACATCGGTTTCTACAAGGTACAGGGATGTGTCTTTAAATTCCTCGTCGTTTTTTTTTCCTTATTTTCTCTATAAAACCTCAATCTAGATAAGGCATCAACGTGCGGTATCGTACTTTTCAACAAGAATTTTCCCCCATCACGAACTATTTTGCTCTATCCGTTGTCCACACTACAGCTAGTGCCTCACGTTCTTAGTAGGAAAAGTATAAGCACTGATATAATTGTGTGTTTTTAGGGAAGTAAGAAAAAATTAGAGAGAGGTATATACAGTATTTGTTTAGAGAGAATAAAGTTAATTTGTGCTAAAGGTAGTAGATCTAATCATGTTGTTAGTTGGAGAGTTGGTATGGTTCGGTTGATTTAATGAGAATGCTATTGTTTATTGAAAAGCATACATGCATATAAACTGTGTCGATCGCTTTATTGCAGATTAGTAAAATATCAATATTTTACTAAATATATGTCATAAAAAATGAAAATTATATTATCAATCGACTACTTTAAGATTAGTTATTTACAAAGATTTTATGCAAGTTCATACCATATTCACGAAGTTATAACATTTTATTCTTTATCGAGAAGTTTCCGGTGTCCATCGCTTTATTGCAGGCCTCTTAAAATTTTGTTTTAAGGCACAAATACAATGTAATTCTGTGTCCAAGCCATTTGTTATTTGCTCAATTGAGGCCTTGGAATATGTTTGATGTTCCTTGCAGTCTCATTCAACACATTGCATTCGGCCTGCCTGGATCTTGAAACGATTCATGCTTTTTCAAAAACGAAAGCACTGGTGCTGTTTGTGTTTCGGTTGACTTCTCTACGAATTTTCTTTTTAGATATCACGGTCTGAAACGTTTCTCTTGGTGCCCTTATTGTTTGGGATTTTGTTTTGGGTTGTTCAATAATGAAGCCAAGGACTTTGGATCCCTTTCACGCTCCGTGGCTAAATCTTTGATGGACAACCCTTCTGCGAGTCCAGCAACTATCCTTTGCTTTTCGATAACCTTCAATGGTCTGATTTTTTGGCATTTTAAGACATCTGCAATGAAGCTATTGACAGTATAATTTCCTTGATAATAAATAAAATGTCACAAGTTCGTGAATATAGTATGAATTTGAATAAAATTTGGGGAAATAACTAACATTTTAGAAGCCATTTGATCGTACAATTTTCATTTTTTTGTGACGTATATTTAGTGAAATATTGCTATTTTACTAGTCTGCAATAAAGCGATTGACCAGGTATATATATATATATATATATATATATATATATATATATATATATATATATATATATATATATATATATAATTTAAAGGAGATTAGAACAATAGTCTAAAAAGCAGAGTGTATTTTTATGTAATAATAAAATTACTAGTTTGATTAAAATACAGGGAAAGAAAAAGTGCTCGTTGTAATTTAGATATATAATAAGCTCGATAGGTAAATATCTGGCGAAACATGGCGACGCCATCGGAGGAATACTTTATGCAAAATCTTCTTGTAATATGGATCGATACATTCCGAGAAACAAACGCTCCGCCGATTTAATATAAAGATATTTCGGCTGGAATCTTTTTAACAAATGTGATGAGTCAAATATACATCTGCCTTACTTTTAATGCTAGGTGTATTTATGGTGTCTTTTACATTTAATAAAAACCCTTCCCAATATTTGTTGATGAGGAAACCTTGTTTGCTAAAAAAATATGTGTAATAATTATTGTCCGTAACTTGAATCTACCACAATAAAAACACTGTTTTCCGAAACGATCGTACAAATAATTGATTTTGTTGTTGTTCCTTCTTATGAAACGGATTTTTAATTTAATTATAATTTGATTTTAAATTATCAATCACATTACTAAATATATATATATATATATATATATATATATATATTATTGTATAAAAGATGAAAACAGTTGTATTCAACGTAGTCATTAACAGTGCTGAATAAAATGAGAAAGACATACTTTATTTATAAACAAATAAAATGTTTACTAAAATAGAAAGGAAAATATATATCCTTCCAGCTTTAGTCATTTCAATTTATACTATCGTCAAATGGATAAGAATGAACCAATTATAAATGAGAAATTGCGCATGCGTACAATAGCAATTTAAATCGACTTATAGCAACATTATATTTTCCTCAACTTGCACTTTTAGCTTCTCTGTTTACCGAAAAAACGATTTACAAAAAAATTACCTAAATCGCACCTTTTTCGACCTTGCATCTAGGGCAGATTCAGCTTGTACAAAATGGAGACACACACACACACATATAACTCGTTGTTATATATATATATATATATATATATATATATATATATATATACATATTTATATATATGTATATATATTTTTATAAATATACATATATATATATATATTTATATATATACATACATATATATATTTTTATTTATTTATTATTTTTAAAACAGTAATCTACGTACACGCGTGTTTCAAGGTGTTTACCTCTCATCAGCGTAGTTTAACTGTTTCTAGGGATCGAACCTCAGACCATGTTTACCACATATATATTTATATATATACACACACATACACAGAGAAACGAAAAATGTAAGAAGTAGAGAGAGCGAGAGAGCTAGAAATTAAAAGACAGATGCCAATTTCTCATTAAAGAAATGGAATATATGCAATGATACTAAGTTGATGTAGCAGGTTGTTGCATAAGTGATCACCGTTTCATAAAAAATTGTTCTAAAACATGTTTTGGTATTTACCAAAGTGTTGTATATCATTAGAAAGAGCGTATTATATTCTATAAGATAATGGTCATCGTTTTTTTTGCTCATATCATTTCTTTTTTTAAGTAGATAAACACATCTTCCGTTCGACACCTCCTTCGTTTCCCATTTAATCGAATTAAAAAGCGACCGAGGATATTTGTGCCGTATATAGGGGAAAACGTTATAGATGAAATACCTGTTCAAGATTGGTTTACCAGATTCAAACACGGTAATTTTCACCTCAATGACGCTCCTCGTACCGAAAGACCAATCAAGATAGACGAAGACAAACACAGGGTTCTTTTGAAGGAAGATGGCCATCAGACATGTAGAGAATTGGGTTAAAAGATGAAGTGTGATTCTGCGATAGTTTCACTTCACATTCACGCGATTGGATTCACACAAAAACTTAGGGCTTGGGTCCCACACTAATTCGCTTTTGCTGGTAAAATTCTTTAATTTTCTTAGAAAATAACAAAAAAAAGGTGCTAACTTATATAAAACGTAATTGTAAGTCTGTGCTCGAACCTCGAGAATCAGATCTCCAATTCGCGGCTAAAACCACTTCATAAAATAATCTCGCTAACTGCATTCATTCAGTATTTTCGAAAAAAAAAATTAATTCTGTTCAGGGTTATCCTCTTGTTCCCATCATCAGTATTTTAAAGGTCTCTTGTGTATACGTTAGAAGGAAAAATAGTTTGCATTAATTTTTTAACATTTCTGGACACTTGGCTCTTAGATTTTTTGTTTGAGAGAAATGTCTTTAATTTTTTTTTCTTGTTGTTTATTTTCTTTGTTTCCGAACTAAGAAAGGAAACACAAAAAAACTCTTTAAGAAAAAGCCGTTGAAATCGGGATCGGGTTCTTTGTGAAAATTCCTGCTTTGAACCACCATTATGCATACAGCTGACTGTTTCAACAAAAGCACGCATGCGCAAAACACGCGTTAATTTTTAAAGGGGAGAGTTAAGCACACGTGTTTATTCCTACGACATTTTAATGCAGCGGATTCAATCGACAATGTCCACTAATATCTTTTTCTCGTTTTTCCCCTGCTTCTTAAAAATAATTTGGATTCTTTTTTTCTTTTAAGGGTGCAAGTGTTTAATTCTTTATATTTTTATTCTATGGAACGTATCAGCTGAACACGTGCTCCACAGCTCAATTGTTCGTTCTCGTGAATCAATTCCCAACATAATATATTTTTCCCAGAAACATTCGCACAAAAACAGTTAAAATTAAAATAGAAAATGTTTTTTGTCTTTTTTTTTTAAGTTATTTCCTTACATAATAAAAGTGATTCTTGTTCATGTGTGTGAAGAAAGGGTTCTACCAAATTTCTCCGTCAATTTTTGGTCTAATGATTTGAAAATGAATACATAGGTGATTCGAACCATTAATACATAGGTGATTGGATAAAAATTGATTTTTTAGCCAATAAAGAAAACTACTAAAGGTTCCAAACTGAAAAAATTAGAACTCGACAGGTGTAAGTCGGCCCGTATTTACTTACGCATGCGCACATATACATTTATACGTTTAACTGCGTTACTTATTAAAGCTTTCATACCCATGTGTCCTTAGATCACATTGCAGCAAATATCATTAGATGTTGGTTGGTTATGCTGGTTATTTTGTTTTACGGCATATCAACCCTTTTCAGGTTTATTTAATGCCGAATCCAGTGATTTGGAAGAAAAGTTTTTTTTTAAGTAAAATATGTTTTTCAAGTCAGTTTCTATTTAACCCATAGTTGGGACCCTAACAGGTACTACCACTCCGGGTCAGAGTGGACCTGGGAGCAATGCCAATAAAAGGGTGGCTCCACACTCCCACAAGCCCACAAGCTCGGGCATCACCATCTGATATCATTAGAGAGCTAAATATTATGCAAGATGGTCCAAAAGCAGTCTGAAGCATTCTATACGTTTCTGAGAATTTAAAACAGACTATATTGCATATCGTTCTTCTAAACTGGCCTCAATTTTATATTGAATTTTCGAAATTCACCAGCTATTATAATCAAACTTTAGTAGGGCGTATTCCCATTCTTCATGTAGCTGTTCATTTGAACCAGATTTAAAAAAAAATGGTTAGTCATCTCATAATATGTATAGCACTAAGAGTCAACGACAATTTTAAAATGCCTGTAAATAAATGTCTTAACATTTATTTAAGGCAGCTCGTACGTGTATACGATAGATAGCACGCGCGTGCGCGCGCGAAAAAGAGAGAGAGGGGGGAGGGAGAAAATAACTTAAAAGAAAGCTAATGGCACAAAAATAGGCCGACTTTTAGCTACCTGTATACAACTGTTTTTACCAACTAGCGATACTTTCCTAGGGACTGTCGATCTCCGGTAGCTTGAAAAGCAAACTCGTCTCTCCGTTTTTTTTTTTCTAACTTCCGTTTTTAGATCCCTACTTTTAATGCACTCTTCCTGCGCTCCTTCCATCTTGGCCTTTTAACAATTCATCTTATCCAACACGTGCACATCGGATTGATGGTCAGAGCATATTCTGTAGAAGCACTTGTTGGAAAAGCAGAGAGGTGCGCCATGGAGATGATGGGACAGAGGCTAGTGCTTGTTTAACAGTGCGGGACCTATTTCTTAAGATTATAGTTTGCAATATTTTAGTTTCAGTTTTCTTTCGTCGAAATTCTCGAAAATAAAGAATGCTTTCATACTGGCTAAATCTTGAACTGTATATAAGATACATAGATATTCGAATATTCTATTAAAGACTCTTTAAATCTCTAGTATTGAGGTATTAAAGAAGTATATATTAATTTTCACCTTTTCTAATCGACCAGTTATTTTACAATCAAATATGTTATAGTATATCTTTCTTGTCGTTACTGGAATCCATGACAAGAATCCATCTAGTCCTGTGGAGTATCCAGCTTAGTGCTTTACTTGAGGCAACATCACTTGAAAAATGGCGCAGCATTCCTCATAAAAAGCCATTGTGAGTTATAGTCATATGGAGTAGATCTTATTTGGGCCATGAGTACTATGCGAGTTTTAATATTTATTCAGGGTTAACTTGTTGGGAAAAGTATCCTCATTCCAGCTTGTCCTGACAAATCCCTATAAACAGGGGCCTTAGACACTCGAGAACAATGTCTCCTAGGCATTCAAGTTTTCCCAAGTAAGCATTGCCTACCTGTGTATTAAGACAAGAAGTCGAAATTTAATACTGGGGAAAATCCAGCTCCCCTATAAGGAAAACTGAGAATTGAAAACAAAATTAACTCTACTTCACTGCCAAAGGATATTATAGACACCATAATATATAAGACATTTTTCCCAACAAAAAAAAATGTTTTTGATTTTGTTTTCAAGTATTGTCAAAGTAAACTACAGCATACGTCATATTTTGAATAACCGAATTAACATAACGTTCGGTCTTACCAGTGCCAGATGGATAAAGATGTAGGAACACTAGATGATGTATGTACATATAAGCAAGAGTCCAATGTCACAGTTTTGACGTATGTTATGTAAATCTATGATATGTTGTAGTGATATATATTTTGTTTTGTCTATACTTCACGATAACCCTCGGGTGTGCTCAGGAGCTCGTTTAGGGCTAATAAAAACACTCAATTTTGGGGACTATTTTACTAAATTTGTCCAAAATTTCCTGTGTATCTATTTAGCAGTTTTGCATGGTGCTGAACTCAAATTTAAATATGTTAAGGCCTTATGGACTTTTGGAGCTAAATTTGGGAGGCAAATAATGGACTTAGTCCTTTCTTTTTTGCATGGTGCAGAACTCAAATTTACATATCTAAAGGTTTGTTCATTTTCACCAGGATTTAAGGACCCCTGGGAACTTTTGGCACTATATGGGGGAGGGCAAATGCTGAACTTAGTCATTTTTCTGCCTCGTTCACAGTACATTCACGGGGGACCATGCATGACTCGGCTGTTTTCCCAGAAATTCAAATTGAGTAAAACATTACAAGCATGATCAGCATTGAATTTATATCTAATATATAAATACTTTCCTTAGATATTAGGTATAGCTCATCTATTTTAACAAGACTAAAATTGCAGCATTGATTTCAATCACGTTGATTGTATTATTAATCAAAATAATCGACTTCATGTAAGGCTTTAATAGACGAACCAGCGCCGACAATTCATCGTCGAACAATGATGACCAGTAATTGATCCCTAGATTTACATTAGTTTTCTGCCGAACTAGAATGCCGCAATGGCGTGACAGTGGCGCATAGGTAGTTGGATGTTATGAAGAATCAGACAAGATAAGTGTCGTTTAATAGAAGCGCTATTCGCACGTTGCATATCAATTAAAGGTGACTGATTGAGATTCAACAGAAGAACGCAACTCTAAGTGCGTACCAAAAATATATACTTGATATTGCAGGTGAATTATGTAAAAACAGGTATTTCCAGTTTCTTATATAAGCAAATATGATCGTTTTCTTTAAATTCTATTTTCTTTGTTCTTTAATAAATAATTTTCTACCTTATCGATTTTCGCAATTTTTGGATATAATCATCTTGAAAATATGAGGAATGCGTGGATACCATTGTTTTTATGTGGAATTCAGTTTTATGATTTATGAAAGTTCGTTCTGATAGTGTAGAAGCGCAAATAAATTAAATCCGGGGCAACTCCGATTAAAAAGATACTAACTTTCCTTGTGTTTGCTTTGTAGTTTTTGAGTTTTAGTTTGATATACTCACAGAAATCTAATATATAAATCTCACTATGCCTCTGTGTGTGTCTGTCTCCGTTTTTCAAATTCTATCTCCCCCCCTAGACTGATGGTCATTGGACGGCGTACAATAGCTTAAAAGATTGCATTTTTTGGTGCAGAATTTTATTAGAGGTGTTTAATCGGTTAAAACAATTGCTGAGAGATTCAAAAACGGAGTTCAAACTTGAAAGAAATGACAACTTGACGAGCCTAGCACAATGGCGTTGTTGGGCTCATGCGTACATTGGGTAAAAGAGGCATCTACTTATGTCGATATTTCATAAAGTTCTTAAAATAGTTGATGCAGTGAATTACGTGACTGATTACTGACACCAGTGTACCGGTTTCGAGCTCCACCATTTCTTTCATTTTTTTTACATTCCGATATTCTTGATTTTTAAATGTTATTATGTGATAATTAGACAAGACCACTTTTTTAAAAGTACAGAAGAATGTTTCTGGTGTACGTAACGAAACTGTCATATTCCAAATATATCTGATATATTAGTTATCGCTTATTTGTTATATTCTAAAAATCACGTCAATAGCATTTTGTATCGGATTCACTCCTAAACTAATTAACCAATTATTATGAATTTTAATTAGGTGTATATGTTTATATATTTGTTGGATCCACTCCTAAACTAATTAACCGATCATTATGAATTTCAATTATGTGTATATTATATGTTTCTATATTTTTATGTATTGGATTAACTCATAAACTAATTAACCGATCATTATGAATATTTATTATGCATATGTTTTTCTATTTCAATGTATTGGATCACACCTAAACTAATTAACCGATCATTATGAACTTTAATTATGTGTACATGATTATTTATTTCTATGTATTCGGTTCATTCCTAAACTAATTAATCGATCATTATGATTTTTAATTAAGTGTATCTGATTATTTCTATGTATTGGATTCACTCATAAACTAATTAACCGATCATTATGAATTTTAATTATGTATACATGATTATTATTTTCTATGTATTGGATTCACTCATAAACTAATTAACCGATCATTATGAATTTTAATTATGTGTACATGATTATTATTTTCTATGTATTGGATTCATTAAACTAAGTAACCGATCATTATTAATGTTATGTATGTGTATATTGTATAGATGTCATATTCCTAAAATCACATGCAATGATCACTTACTTTTTAATGTATCTATGTGTACAAGAAATTCTATCCAAGTAATAAGGCACTTGTGCAGTATAGTACTCATATGAAAAAACAAAGAAAATATTTTCTGTGACTTACATAAGTTAGTAAAATCGAAAACCACGTTAAATATTCGAGTCGTATTACATGCGTATGTGAAATAAGGTTCTTCTTCACTATACTGCCCAGATGAAAAAATAAACAAATCCTTATCGGTCCTGGATATGACCTTAAACTATATCCGATGGTGAGGCTCCAGCTTGCAGGCCTTAGGGAGTGTGGTGCCACCCTTTAATTGCCATTGCTCCCAGGTCCACTCTGACCCGGAGTGGTAGCACCTGTTAGGGTCTCAACTATGGGTTAAATAGAATACGACTTAAAAAGCAAATATACTATATTAAAAAATCGTTCTTCAAAATCACCAGATTCGGCATTAAATAACCTGAAAAGGGTTGATATGCCGTAAAACAAAACAACCAACCAACCAACCAAATCCTTATCCTTGTTTAGCACAACACAAAATTTCTTAAAATTATCGAGTTCTTTCATTTTTAAATTAGGAAAAAGGTAGTTGTACTATATCCTACCCAGCAAATAAGGTACTTGTACAGTATAGTACCCATATGAAAAACAAAGGAAATTTTCCTTGTGACGTACATAAAAGTATTCAAAACCGAAAATCATGTAACATATTCGAGTACTATAATATTTATATTAGAAATAAGGTCCTTTTTCACTATATCACTCTAATGTAAATACAAACTCTCACTTATAACATACGGAAAAGTTAGCACAACAGAATATTATGTAAAATCATCGAGTAGTTGTATCTATATTAGAAATAAGGTACTTTTAAATTATCCTACCCAAGAAATAAGGTGTACGTGCCGTAGCGTAGTCATATGGAAAAACAAAGAAAATCCTACCCGAGACGTGTATAAACGTTATTAAAACCGAAAATCACATTACATATTCGGGTGGTATGACTTTTAAATGAGAAATAAGGTGTTTCTTCGCTATAGAACCCACATGAAAAAAAACAAATAAATTCTCACACAAAAAATTTAGCACAGCTGGAAATTACTTAAAAGTATCGAGTTCTTTCATTTTTTTAATTAGAAAAAAAGGTATTTGTACAGTATCCTACCCAGCAAATAAGGTACTTGTACAGTATAGTACCCATATGAAAAACAAAGGAAATTTACTGTGGCATACATAATTTATCAAAACCGAAAATTATATACGAGTATTATGACATTTATATAAGAAATAAGGTGCTTCTTCATTATAGAACTCTGATGTAAAAACAAACAAGCTCTTACCTGGGGCATACAGAAAAGTAAGCACAACAGAAAATTATGTAAATTATTTTAAATATGTGTGATACATTACCCATCCTAAATAAGGATTTTTTTCCATACACGTGCTCTAAATTTTCTGCCCTAGGGAATGTACAATTATTTCATTAATATGTTGTGTAATACCTGTCCTAGGGTTGGTAAAATATACTTTTGTTTAGGATGGTAAATGATACATAGGCATCAAAAATCCCTCTATCCTAAGAATAACACGTATGTTAAAAAATGTTCTCACTGTCTTATACGATCCCGAGCAACGCCGGGTGGCCTTGCTATTACTCTTTTTTAATAAACATAACGGGATCTATGAAAAATCAAATAGAATTTAAAAAGTGTAGTATATTTAAACCAAAACTATTTTTCTACCTCTTTCTTTGTTTCTCATCGTCCAGCCCAACCCTTTTTCACTGTTGCTCACCATATTCCCTTTATTGTATGATCAGGCGGTAGTGTTCGGGCCAAGATCAAAGTGTAGTATCTGTTCCGGCAGATGCTGCACTTAGGATGGTTTGTACCAGTCAATGGAGGGGAAGCCCTCTATACTGGGACAATTATTATTTTTGGTAACCAGAGTGACCCCTTTTAGGGGAGCTGGTTTTTACCTCACATTAAAAACGGCCTTGTGCCTAATTTGCTCAGTGGGGGAGCAAATAAATACCATCTGTTCCGGCAGATGCTGCAAGCTATGACTAGCAAGGACCAGATGTGGGGGCAACCCCACATGCCTGACCTTTAACCAGCTCCCATTTCCCACCTCGCAGGAGCTGGTCCCCTTTTTCCCTTCCCCCTCCCTTCACTCCTCACATTAAAAATCGGCCTTGTGCCTAATTTGCTCGGTGGGGGAGCAAATAAATACCATCTGTTCCGGCAGATGCTGCACTTAAGATAATTTGTACCAGTCAATGGAGGGGAAACCCTCTATACTGGGACAATTATTATTTTTGGTAACCAGAGTGCCCCCTTTTTGCCTACTTTTAGGGGAGCTGGTTTTTACCTCACATTAAAAACGGCCTTGTGCCTTATTTGCTCAGTGGGGGAGCAAATAAACACCATCTGTTCCGGCAGATACTGCACTTAAGATAATTTGTACCAGTCAATGGAGGGGAAACCCTCTATACTGGGACAATTATTATTTTTGGTAACCAGAGTGACCCCTTTTAGGGGAGCTGGTTTTTACCTCACATTAAAAACGGCCTTGTGCCTAATTTGCTCAGTGGGGGAGCAAATAAATACCATCTGTTCCGGCAGATACTACACTTAAGATAATTTGTACCAGTCAATGGAGGGGAAACACTCTATACTGCGACAATTATTATTTTTGGTAACCAGAGTGCCCCCTTTTTGCCTACTTTTAGGGGAGCTGGTTTTTACCTCACATTAAAAACGGCCTTGTGCCTAATTTGCTCAGTGGGGGAGCAAATAAACACCATCTGTTCCGGCAGATACTGCAAGCTATGACTAGCTATGACTAGCAAAGACCAGATGTGGGGGCAACCCCACATGCCTGACCATTAACCAGCTCCCATTTCCCACCTCTCGGGAGCTGGTCCCCTTTTTCCCTTCCCCCTCCCTTCACTCCTCACATTAAAAATCGGCCTTGTGCCTAATTTGCTCGGTGGGGGAGCAATAAATACCATCTGTTCCGGCAGATGCTGCACTTAAGATAATTTGTACCAGTCAATGGAGGGGAAACCCTCTATACTGGGACAATTATTATTTTTGGTAACCAGAGTGCCACATTTTTGCGTACTTTTAGGGGAGCTGGTTTTTACCTCACATTAAAAACGGCCTTGTGCCTAATTTGCTCAGTGGGGGAGCAAATAAATTCCATCTGTTCCGGCAGATACTGCAAGCTATGACTAGCTAGGACTAGCTATGACTAGCAAAGACCAGATGTGGGGGCAACCCCACATGCCTGACCTTTAACCAGCTCCCATTTCCCACCTCTCGGGAGCTGGTCCCCCTTTTCCCTTCCCCCTCCCTTCACTCCTCACATTAAAAATTGGCCTTGTGCCTAATTTGCTCGGTGGGGGAGCAAATAAATACCATCTGTTCCGGCAGATGCTGCACTTAAGATAATTTGTACCAGTCAATGGAGGGAAACCCCTCTATACTGGGACAATTATTATTTTTGGTAACCAGAGTGCCCCCTTTTTGCCTACTTTTAGGGGAGCTGGTTTTTACCTCACATTAAAAACGGCCTTGTGCCTAATTTGCTCAGTGGGGGAGCAAATAAACACCATCTGTTCCGGCAGATACTGCACTTAAGATAATTTGTACCAGTCAATGGAGGGGAAACCCTCTATACTGGGACAATTATTATTTTTGGTAACCAGAGTGCCCCCTTTTTGCCTACTTTTAGGGGAGCTGGTTTTACCTGACATTAAAAACGGCCTTGTGCCTAATTTGCTCGGTGGGGGAGCAAATAAATACCATCTGTTCCGGCAGATACTTCATGCTATGACTAGCAAAGACCAGATGTGGGGGCAACCCCACATGTCTGACCATTAACTAGCTCCCATTTCCCACCTCTCGGGAGCTGGTCCCCTTTTTCCATTCCCCCTCCCTTCACTCCTTACATTAAACATTGGCCTTGTGCCTAATTTGCTCGGTGGGGGAGCAAATAAATACCATCTGTTCCGGCAGATGCTGCACTTGGGATAATTTGTGCCAGTCAATGGAGGGGAAACCCTCTATACTGGGACAATTATTATTTTTGGTAACCAGAGTGGCCCCTTTTTTCCTACTTTTAGGGGAGCTGGTTTTTACCTCACATTAAAAACGGCCTTGTGCCTTATTTGCACAGTGGGGGAGCAAATAAATACCATCTGTTCCGGCAGATAATGCAAGCTATGACTAGCTAGGACTAGCTATGACTAGCAAAGACCAGATGTGGGGGCAACCCCACATGCCTGACCTTTAACAAGCTCCCATTTCCCACCTCTCGGGAGCTGGTCCCCTTTTTCCCGCCCCCCTCCCTTCACTCCTCACATTAAAAATCGGCCTTGTGCCTAATTTGCTCGGTGGGGGAGCAAATAAATACCATCTGTTCCGCCAGATACTGCAAGCAAAGACCAGATGTGGGGGCAACCCCACATACCTGACCTTTAACCAGCTCCCATTTCCCACCTCTCGGGAGCTGGTCCCCTTTTTCCCTTCCCCCTCCCTTCACTCCTCACATTAAAAATTGGCCTTGTGCCTAATTTGCTCGGTGGGGGAGCAAATAAATACCATCTGTTCCGGCAGATACTGCAAGCTATGACTAGCTAGGACTAGCCATGACTAGCAAAGACCAGATGTGGGGGCAACCCCACATGCCTGACCTTTAACCAGCTCCCATTTCCCACTTCTCGGGAGCTGGTTCCCTTTTTCCCTTCCCCCTCCCTTCACTCTTCACATTAAAAATCGGCCTTGTGCCTAATTTGCTCGGTGGGGGAGCAAATAAATACCATCTGTTCCGGCAGATACTGCAAGCTATGACTAGCTAGGACTAGCTATGACTAGCAAAGACCAGATGTGGGGGCAACCCCACATGCCTGACCTTTAACCAGCTTCCATTTCCCACCTCTCGGGAGCTGGTTCCCTTTTTCCCTTCCCCTCCCTTCACTCCTAACCTTAAAAATCGGCCTTGTGCCTAATTTGCTCGGTGGGGGAGCAAATAAATACCATCTGTTCCGGCAGATACTGCAAGCAAAGACCAGATGTGGGGGCAACCCCACATACCTTACCTTTAACCAGCTCCCATTTCCCACCTCTCGGGAGCTGGTCCCCTTTTTCCCTTCCCCCTCCCTTCACTCCTCACATTAAAAATTGGCCTTGTGCCTAATTTGCTCGGTGGGGGAGCAAATAAATACCATCTGTTCCGGCAGATACTGCAAGCTATGACTAGCTAGGACTAGCCATGACTAGCAAAGACCAGATGTGGGGGCAACCCCACATGCCTGACCTTTAACCAGCTCCCATTTCCCACCTCTCGGGAGCTGGTCCCCCTTTTTCCCTTCCCCCCCCCCCTTCACTCCTCACATTAAAAATCGGCCTTGTGCCTAATTTGCTCGGTGGGGTAACAAATAAATAGAATCTGTTCCGGCAGATACTGCAAGCTATGACTAGCTATGACTAGCAAAGACCAGATGTGGGGGCAACCCGACATGCCTGACCATTAACCAGTTCCCATTTCCCACCTCTCGGGAGCTGGTCCCCTTTTTCCCTTCCCCCTCCCTTCACTCCTCACATTAAAATCGGCCTAGTGCCTAATTTGCTCGGTGGGGGAGCAAATAAATACCATCTGTTCCGGCAGATACTGCAAGCTATTACTATCTATGACTAGCAAAGACCAGATGTGGGGGCAACCCCACATGCCTGACCATTAACCAGTTCCCATTTCCCACCTCTTGGGAGCTGGTCCCCTTTTTCCCTTCCCCCTCCCTTTACTCCTCACATTACAAATCGGCCTTGTGCCTAATTTGCTCGGTGGGGGAGCAAATAAATACCATCTGTTCCGGCAGATACTGCAAGCAAAGACCATATGTGGGGGCAACTCCACATATAAGAGCTTGGTCAATGTAGGGGAAACCCTTCATACCAATTGTCACTATCCAGCTCCCCTACGCCCCGGGGAGTTGGTCCCCATTTCCCCTTCACTCCTCACTTTTAAAATCGGCATTGTGCCTAATTTGCTCGGTGGGGGAGCAAATAAATACCATCTGTTCCGGCAGATACTGCAAGCTATGACTAGCTAGGACTAGCTATGACTAGCAAAGACCAGATGTGGGGGCAACCCCACATGTCTGACCATTAACCAGCTCCCATTTCCCACCTCTCGGGAGCTGGTCCCCTTTTTCCCTTCCCCCTCCCTTCACTCCTCACATTAAAAATCGGCATTGTGCCTAATTTGCTCGGTGGGGGAGCAAATAAATACCATCTGTTCCGGCAGATACTGCAAGCTATGACTAGCTAGGACTAGCTATGACTAGCAAAGACCAGATGTGGGGGCAACCCCACATGTCTGACCATTAACCAGCTCCCATTTCCCACCTCTCGGGAGCTGGTCCCCTTTTTCCCTTCCCCCTCCCTTCACTCCTCACATTAAAAATCGGCCTTGTGCTTAATTTGCTCGGTTGGGGAGCAAATAAATACCATCTGTTCCGGCAGATACTGCAAGCAAAGACCAGATGTGGGGGCAACCCCACATGCCTGACCATTAACCAGCTCCCATTTCCCACCTCTCGGGAGCTGGTCCCCTTTTTCCCTTCTCCCTCCCTTCACTCCTCACATTAAAAATCGGCCTTGTGCCTAATTTGCTCGGTGGGGGAGCAAATAAATACCATCTGTTCCGGCAGATACTGCTAGCTATGACTAGCTATGACTAGCAAAGACCAGATGTGGGGGCAACCCCACAAGCCTGACCTTTAACCAGCTCCCATTTCCCACCTCTCGGGAGCTGGTCCCCTTTTTCCCTTCCCCTCCCTTCACTCCTCACATTAAAAATTGGCCTTGTGCCTTATTTGCTCGGTGGGGGAGCAAATAAATACCATCTGTTCCGGCAGATACTGCAAGCTATGACTAGCTAGGACTAGCTATGACTAGCAAAGACCAGATGGGGGGGGCAACCCCACATGCTTGACCTTTAACCAGCTCCCAAGCTATGACTAGCTATGACTAGCAAAGACCAGATGTGGGGGCAACCCCACATGCCTGACCTTTAACCAGCTCCCATTTCCCACCTCTCGGGAGCTGGTCCCCTTTTTCCCATCCCCCTCCCTTCACTCCTCACATTAAAAATCGGCCGTGTGCCTAATTTGCTCGGTGGGGGAGCAAATAAATACCATCTGTTCCGGCAGATACTGCAAGCAAAGACCAGATGTGGGAGCAACCCCACATGCCTGACCTTTAACCAGCTCCCATTTCCCACCTCTCGGGAGCTGGTCCCCTTTTTCTCTTCCCCCTCCCTTCACTCCTCACATTAAAAATCGGCCTTGTGCCTAATTTGCTCGGTGGGGGTAGCAAATAAATACCATCTGTTCCGGCAGATACTGCAAGCAAAGACCATATGTGGGGGCGACTCCACATATAAGACCTTGGTCAATGTAGGGGCAACCCTTCATACCAATTGTCAATATCCAGCTCCCCTACTCCCCGGGGAGTTGGTCGCCATTTCCCCTTCACTTCTCACATTAAAAATCGGCCTTGTGCCTAATTTGCTCAGTGGGGGAGCAAATAAATACCACAAAGTGTAGTATCTGTTCTGTAAATGCGACACTTTAGGTAATTTGTCCTGGTCAATGGAGGGCAACCCCTCTGTTCTGGGACAATTAATATTTTTGCTCCAAACCAGAGTGCCCCTTTTTTCCTTTTTTCGGGAAGCTGGTTTTACCCCACATTAAAAACGACCTTGTGTCACATTTTGATTTGGTGGGAAAGCAACTATATACTAATAGGGTCTATATAACTGATGTATCTATAACGTTGTGATATATGCAGTTTGTGATGTCTAGTGGTTAAATGTTTCTACTAATTTTGTATGTATGTGTGGATGTTTCACAATAAAACAGTTCATTGTCATTCATTCTGTGTAGTACACAGACAAAGAACATACCTTACTCCGTTGTGTCTTCTTGTCTTCACAGTATTCAAAACCATCTCCCCCTGACGGAAAACTAAACAACAATAGGTTATACATTTGATACAACTTTATTCTTGATTTTTCATCGGAGCTGTTGTAATTTTCTGCATTATGCTAAGTAGTGTTTCTCCCAGCTTCCAAAACGAGGAGACGATATCTTCCGTGTTTACTTGTCCAACTTTTCCAGTCCCACTCCAAAGTCATTACTAAACACCGCGTCTCTGAAAATGGGTCCCATTACGTCATCAACTAACGTAACATAAGGATAACCTGACGCCATCATTAAAATCATTTTCTAACATTCTTACTTGTTTCAACATTTATACGTTAAAATCCCTGATACATATCTAACATAATATTTTTATTCTAAAATTACTTCTTGATACGTATTTTCTAACATAGAACAAGATGTTAACAATAATCGTTAAAATAGTTGGCATTCCCGGGCATCGCTTTATTAAAAATTTCTCCTGTTTTAATTTATCAAAAATAATAACGTAATTCATTCAGTAAAACTAAATAAAATAGCTGAAAACTGCCCGACTTTCGACGAAATATAGTTCCATAAATCCCCCCTCCCAATAATGGATAATTATTTCGTAATTTTTAATATTATTCATCCAGGGCAACGCCAATCAAGTACATACACATTTATTAAGTGTATATTTTATAGTTTCTGGCATTAAGCATGTAATGCAACACACACATACACACACACGCACGCACACACACGCACACACATATATCTATATATTATAGTAAACAATTATATATATATATATATATATATATATATATATATATATATATATATATAAAGCTGAACGTCTGGGTGTGTGTCTGGTCACGAATAGGCTCCTATATGGTTGACTATTATAGAAAACTGATCACATATAATGATAGAAGATGTATCGAGACACAGGAATGGGTATGTTTGATCTGGCATAATGATGATTCATAAAAATTGTGGGGTCTGCTTACGCGCCTGGTCTACAAAATATGGAAATAAAAAATTTAAAAAAAAAACGTTTACAAGTGTTTTTGATATAGATGTACATAAGAATACTTTGGTAAGTATGTTTTTACTTAAATAGGGATGGTATAATAAAATTGTGGGTCTGTGTTCGCGCCTAGCCTCCATAGTATGGAAATAGACTTCGTGGCTTAGTGGGGGATGCCCTTTTCTCTTCCCTGCAATATCTCTCCCACAGAAGAGACGTTTCGAGCTAATCCTTGTTTTATCGTTATTTCCATGGCAGGTGCTCGTCTGAACTCCAATCTCTAGTCTCCCTCCTCAATCTTTTACGAAAAACACCCGTCTAGCTGAATCCAATGTCAAAAATTTTCCCCACTCTTTATCTGTGCCTAAATCAAAACGTAGATTCTATGAACAAAGCTTTTTTCTTAGAACTGCACGCCTGTGTAACTTTGTTCTGTCTGCCTGCTTCCCACTTGACTACAACCTGGATGTCTTCAAGTCCAACGTAAACAAATTCCTGATGAACCGCCCTCTGAACTAGACACTTTATTAAATCTCCACACTAACGTACTGTACTTGCAATAACCCTTATCCCTGAGTGGCTACCGGGCCTTGATAAGTTGTGATCACCGTGTAAAAAAAATAGGCATAAACTTTAATAAAGAATTTTCATATCTATCTGCGTAAGTATACCTTGATAATTATCTTTCAGTTTGAAGAAATGTGGTATAATAAAATTATGGGGTGTTCGTTCGCGCCTGACCTCCATAGAATGTAAATATGTCACAAAGTTTACCAAGGGTTTTTTAAAGGGGGTGACCGTCCACAATAACACCTTAACTTAAATCTTAATTCACGTCACCTTTTATTTATTTTTTGAGTTGAATCATATTGTGTTTAATAAATGCACATCAACAATTCACGTTCTTGTTAAAGTGAAAGCCAAAAAACGTCGGAACTTTAGACAATTCTAGAAACAAATTTTGCAAAACTCTGTTCTTTCCTTCTCCACTTGCACGTGGAACTCTTTCGAAAATAGATAAATAGATAAATAATAAAAAATAAGAACGTCACTTGTTTTCGCGTCTAAAGAAGGAAAAATCCTGCCCACATGATTACGTGTCTTTTAAAAACATTTGCATAACCTTTTCATTTTTATTTATATATCTGTCGAAGCTTTTTTAGTCAGTGTACTAGAAGGAATTCAGTTGATTACAACCCTTTCTGCCTGTTCTTTACATTACAATAGTATAAGCCTGAATCCGACGGCGCAATACTACACCGTTCAATACTGTAAAACTGAAACGAAGCTGTTCTACTTGAAAAGGGCGCCATTTTCTTCTTATTCATATTTATAAAGTAAAGTTTCATTATGATTCAAAACTGTTTTTGTTTCTTTGTTTTTCGATATTTCGTCGATATTATTTAGTAAGAGTGTTTAGCAGAAAAGCCAACAAACAACTACCCGAAAAAATAAATATACAAGAAATAAATGTTACCATAATCAATAAAAGTTCAGTTCATGTTTTTTTTTTGAAATAGTTTTTAATGCTCTTTTCTTGAAATAATGTTAGCCAACCGAAATTAAAACGACATTTGAGGCGATAACTACTTAAATGCCATATTTTCATGGAATACAGGCGCGAACGCATACCCCACACACATTTTATTATACCATCCCTATTTAGGTTGAAACATTTTTATCAAAGTATTCTTATGTACATCTATATCAAAAACCCTTGTAAGCATTATTTTTTCATTTTATTTCCATACTTTGGGGGCCAGGCCTAAACACAGACGCCACAATTTTTATGAACCACCGTTCTGCCAGATCAAGCATGCCCATTCCTCATCCTCGATACATCTTCTATCATTATATGTAATCAGGTTTTTAAAAATAGTCAACCATATGGGAGCCTATTCGTGACCAGACAGACAGACACACACACAGACGTTCAGCTTTATATTATAGATATATATTCGTTTACTGTTTTGATGGGAAAGAATTCCAACAAAGTACTTGATTACAAAGAAAAACTATAAGAGCTTAATATTTCTTTATTTATTTAATTGTTCAGAAGTTCAGAAAAACATTGGTACCGTCGGTTTCAAGCCCAACATAAATGGGGCCAGTTAATGGTAAATCGTAAATAATGTTAGGTTCTCGTCAGCCATCTTGTTTCTGTCTTTTTTTATGATGATGCTCATTTTTATTTAACTATAACATATTCCTATCTCTGTATATTGTATTTCATTCTAATATGAATTTTCTAATTTTTTAGTTTTTTATTTAATGCATTTTTAGTAAATATGTACTGTCCTGTTTCGATTTCCGATCCGAATTGGTGTCCGGTCTGCCTTTTGTTAATTTTAGCTGGTCCAAGGGAGATAATTAATTTATCTTATTAATGTTTCTTATTTGCTTTTGTTAAGGGGAGGTAATGCATGTTTCAGTTGGTTCAAGGTAGGTAATTAATCTTTTTTTTTTAAATGTTTTAATATATATAGTTGAGGGGAGGTATGCAGGCTATTTAATTCCTAAGTCTTTTTGTTTTTATATATGTGTATTGCATTCTTTTAGGTAGCCATACTTTTCTTTATTTTTATACTTGCAATTGCCTAAATGTCCATTTTCACTTTTACTAAATTATTCATTAAGTTGACGGCATCTAGAATACTCTTGAATAAATTCCTTCAGGTGGGGGTCTTCGTTTGTTGTTCGGTCTTCCAAGTTTATTAGGAACGCTTGTCTCCTATGTATACAGGCTTTAAGGGTCTCACTGAGGACGTGCAAACAGGTCTTTTGGAGGTCATTAATAGTGTATTATTGGCTTGGGAGAGGTGCTAGTCTAGCGGCACTGATGAGTTGTGATACAACGAAACAGGACTGTATGTCGATGACTACAAATATTATTTTAAAGCCCCCACTATTTGGGTAGATCACTGTCGTAAATAATTCTCACTCGCTACTTAATTGGCTGAAAAATGCGAAGCTCACGGTTTGTTTACAAACAGGCGGTTTGAACACTATACAAGTAGTGGACGGATGTGGTTTTAAATAGACATTCGGACGAGTTATTTGTTGGCGTCGCTTCCGTGGTGGAGAGGTAGAGCTGCCGACTGTCAACACGACAGTTCTAGGTTCGATCCTTGGCTTGGGAGAGGTGCTAGTCTAGCGGCACTGATGAGTTGTGATCCGAAGAAACTGGACTGTATGTCGATGGCTATATATATATATATATATATATATATGTGTGTGTTTGTGTACACCTGGCCTATAATAAATAACTTTTTTCAGAAAATACTCAAAAGATTTTATTCATTTTAGTTTAGTGTTTATCTCTTTTCCACTTACTTTCTTAATCAAACATCTTTTCATGATTTGTATGCGGTTTTTTACGTTCTTTTCCCCTGTATAATGTTTCCTATCTCATGTACAAGGTTCAATTTGTTTTATCATAATAAATTAAATATTTACTTAAACTATTACACATATGGAAAACTATTTTCTGCTATACTTTATTGTTTTATACTCTACCTAGTCTTATTAATTACGCGCCAGGTGTAAATGTTTGTTATCTGATATCAAAGTGTTCTATTATTTTTACCCATTCAGCTCACAATCCCGTGAGATTAGGAAGAAAGAAGACGTTTACTTTATAAGACGCACCTGCCCTGATAAAAGACATTGCCACAAGATCAAAGGACGGTTGACCTATTGGCAACATTTGTAGTAGCTGTTTTCTTCGTTTATTTTCTAATTGTTTCTTTCCTATCACAGAAATATGTGACGCAACACCGGGAAAGTTTTCTAGAAGGAGTAGTATAGCTGTTCAAAAATTCTCTGGGTAGGCCCGTAGGTAAAGAGCCTCATGATGTAAGCAATAACTTCCCATGAAAGGCGTTAGGCAACGACCCTTGAGGATCGACCTCATGGGATTACAGAGGCCGGTCACGGCCTTACCTATAACAGGAAACTGGTCAGTTAAAAAATTAGCACATAGCTTGTTGACTTCGAAGCCCACATAAACGCTTCGGGATTAATATGCTTTAAACTAACGAAAACTTTTCTATTTACCTGTTTTGCTTAATTTTATCATATTTGCTTGTTTTTTAATTTTTTTATTTCCTCAGAAACTAATATTCCCATGGATGAAAATAAAACGAATTCTTTTATATCGTATATTATTGGATGGCAGGATTACTGCTAAATACCTTATAATATCACCGCAAACCGTTTAAGGATAAATGGAGAATTTTTAATCGTGTAACATGCTACAATTAAAAGTCGCCAGAAACGACCGAGGGAGAAAACGAAGATGAGATGAGTAGATAGTTTGCACAAATATCTTTGTAAAACCGGCTCCACCTGAACTAAGCCTGTGATCGTGCCAGGTAAAGTCACAAAATGTAATAGTTGCAAAAACACGAGGTAGCTTAGACTTTAGCTTGGTATCTACGCATGATAAAATTAGTTTGGAATGTATGCATGATAAAATCAGCTTGGAATTTACGCATAATAAAATTAGCTTGCAATTTACGTATAATAAAATTAGCTTGGAATTTACGTATAATAAAATTAGCTTGGAATTTACGCATAATAAAATTAGCTTGGAATTTACGTATAATAAAATTAGCTTGGAATTTACGCATAATAAAATTAGCTTGCAATTTACGCATAATAAAATTAGCTTGGAATTTACGCATGATAAAATTAGCTGTGAATTTACGTATAATAAAATCAGCTTGGAATTTACGCATAATAAAATTAGCTTGGAATTTATGTATAATAAAATTAGCTTGGAATTTACGTATAATAAAATTAGCTTGGAATTTACGCATAATAAAATTAGCTTGAAATTTACGCATAATAAAATTAGCTTGGAATTTACGTATAATAAAATTAGCTTAAAATTTACGTATAATAAAATTAGCTTGGAATTTACGCATAATAAAATTAGCTTGGAATTTACACATAATAAAATTAGCTTGGAATTTACGCATAATAAAATTAGCTTGGAATTTACGTATAATAAAATTAGCTTGGAATTTACACATAATAAAATTAGCTTGGAATTTACGCATAATAAAATTAGCTTGGAATTTACGCATGATAAAATTAGCTTGGAATTTACGCATAATAAAACGGAGAAGTTAACATTTTATATTTTGAAGTAGCAGGGTTGTATCATATTGTAATTTAAAATTGTCGTTTACAAGTCAAATGTAAAGATATTATTTAAAAAAAAGTAAATGTCTATAAATTAATCTTATATATAAAAGGCTATATGTCTGTCTGTGTACGTATTTTCAAACTCTATCTCCCCCGAAACTAAAAGTCGCACAGCGGTGCTTACGGCCTCAAATTATTAGATTTTTTACAGACCGCTTTTGTTCGGGGGGGGGGGTCTTTAGCCGATAAAATTACATTTTTAAAGGATCATAATTGAAAAAAATGTTATACGTTTTGTACATTCAGCTTAGTTTATTTTTAATTTTTAATCAGTAGATATACGTGTCTCAGTGGTATATTGGAAGCGTCACCAGCCTTGGATGTTTCGGTTAAGTTTCTAGCTGTTGGCACCTACATACTTTCTTTTTTTTACTTTTGAATCACGACTCTAGATACATATATACCAAATCAGGACAAGTGGAACTCATGTTTAAATGTACTTGATAACCGGGAAAAGTCGGGCGCCCCCAACCCGCTAGTCATTATTATAAATAATCCAATTCTGCCCAATATTTATCTTTATATATAGTAATTGGATTGTAACACCGGACATCTCTGACTCAATAATCCTCATTATCGAAGACCTTGATTACGGGCGACTTCCCATAAAAAATGAAGCTTAGGCACGCGTATTATTGAATTATAAAACATAGATTAGGTTGCTTGCTTAAACAGTTAAATCGTTCATCCGTTTTCTGACTTCCGGTGTAAAAAATTTCGTTTGCTTACTTATTTCATGGTAGCTCTGTCTTAAGTCCGATATATTTTTTTATTATTCAATTTTCGCCCCAAACAAGGCACAGTGCGACTTTGAAGTAGGAAGCTACTATCGGGGATATAAGTTGCAGGCATATTATGAAGGGAGTTGAGCGGCAAGATGTCTGTTCATATTACACTTGAACTTCTGCATGTAAGTACAGTTGGAAAAGAAGGTCCATCAGTTCTAGGGAAAAAAAACTATTGGAGTAGAAAGCTTTCTTACGCCTAGGGATCTCTACTGTGTACGGATGGGATTTACCTGCTTGTCGGGTTTGTTAAGAGTATTCACGTTGAGGGGGAACAAGTGGTTGTAGTTCGTCAGATTATTCACCACTAAAATACTTGTAGAACTAGCAGAGGGATTTCGTCGATGGGACCGAAGCTTAGATAAACGTTTTGGAGATTCTTTTTTGAACCCTATCAGATTAGAAATTCTTGTTGAACCCTGTCCAAGGGTGAGAGAATAGTAGCAGATGCACCACACTAAATGTGACAACAGTACTCCATACAAGAGCAAATGGTTGCCTTATCGAGATACAGGATAATTACAGGCGTAAATATCTTTCTAGCACGGTAGAGAGAGGGCCCACCTTCTTCGCAGCAGCCTTGGCAATGCTCTCAATGTATCTGTTTCAACTCATGTTTCCTTTAAACGTTAGGCCGAGGAGTTTAAAGGAAGTACTTTCAGATAATGTGTTTTTGGACATTGCTATTGGTGGTAGAGAAAGTTCTTGTAATTATTGAAGGAAACAAGCTTAGTCTTGGCAGCATTGAATGTGACCATCCATTTTTGTCCCCATTCTGCTACAGATCTGAGGTAATTCTCTAATGTTTCTGCCATTTCTTTACATATGTGTTCATTTGTTTTCCGCTCGTGCCTGTTATAGGGTGGTGTCATCAGTAAATATACCCATCCCAGACAATTTTATCAAGGAGGTCATTTATGAATATCAATAATAATAAAGACAAGAGGATAAACCCCTGAGATCCTCCCGTATTTGTATCATATTGTTAAGATGTAAGACTGTCGAGAACAATTTGGATTCTTCTCTTACTTAAGAAGGATTTAATTACGTTATGTATTCTTCCAGTCATACCATGTGATCTGATTTTCCTTAGAAGACTGTCGTGCCATACCAGATCAAAAGCCGAAGATATATCTAGGGCTACTGCTCTACTTTCCCCTGCTTTTTCCATCGAATGGTATATACGTTCAGAGATTACAGTTATGATGTCTGCTGTGGAACGGGCTTGCCTAAATTCATATTGATGGTCGTTCAGAAGTTTCGCAGATCTAAGGTGGTGGACCAGAATTTGATTAATTATGGACTCAAATATTTTGGCGAAAAGCGGGACGAAGCTAATGGGGCGATACTTTATGGGTCAGTTCTGTCGCCAGAAGTCTTGAAAACTGGTACCACACACGTAGTTCCCAGCAGTCCGGAATGCAAGATTCAGTAATGTATATCTTATAACGTTTGGAGAGAACTGGAGCAAAAACGACTGCTGCTATTCAAGGCACACACAAGGCCAACAATACTTGTTTTTGTTTTAACTTATTTTAACGTGTTTTCCGTACAACTAAATGTAATTAAAATCCGTTGAGTAAAGAAAAAACTGATTTAAATACAAATATACAATATATAATTCTAATCATATTTATAGCCATATTTACTGCTTTTAGTAGCGCTTCTGTGGATTCTGACAAATTATTTTTTCAAGCCCTATTTTAAAATATTTTCTTTTCAAGGGGGGGCGAGGTAGAAACTTGGTTTCAGCAGTGATCTTAATAGGGCTTACTAAATTTTACTTAGTGCTTGCAGTAGTGCTCTAGAAGCTTCCTGGGTTTTAGTTTTTTCACTCATCTCTTAAAAAGTTGTTTTTTCTAAACAATAAAAGACAATATAGTCTCCAAATCACTGTTTATTTTGAATATCTTTATCTTACTCTTAAAAAGATCAACGGGTATCCTAGTTTACTAATAAATTCAGGTAACTGACCAAGAGAGCGTGTTGACGATGATTGCAACATCTCTATATAAATCTGCCCTCTCTGTTTAAATGTATGTATGTATGCATGTATGTTTAAAACTTTCGATAAAAACGACCGATTTTCACAAGGTTGGTATTGTTTTGAGGCCGGCCCTTCGGCTAAAAAATCACGAAAAATTTAATAAAAACATTAATTCCTTCACCCTCAACTGGACACTCTTCTACAAGGTGAGGTCGTTTTTCGCCGATGTTTTCGAAAGCCATCCCCTCTTTTCGATTGAATAGCTTTAATTTAAACCTTCGCAACTTCCGGTTTGGCGATGGACGCAACGGCAAAAACCTAACGTTTTATTTCACGTTCTTTTTCTCCTTCGCGGTACGGGTTCGAGCCTGCCTGCCTACTACCACTTTTTATTTTTGCTCAACACAGGCACCCAGGCTAGTCTATTATATAAATCTCGAACGTTTGTTAGAATGTGTACATATCTGTATGTTTAGATAAAACTTTCGATACACGCGACTGACACTGAAAAAATTGGTATCGCTTGAAAGGTCAGTCTCACGGTCGAATAATATCTAAAAAAAAAATAGCCAAAAACGTTAATTCTTTTATCGTCAACTGGGCCGTTTTTTAGAAGTTGAGGTCAGTTTTTTGTCGACATTTTTGCAAGCCTCGCGTGAACGACATCGCATAAAATATATTGTTTCTATCGCCCGTGACGTCACAATCGCATTTATAAGATAGATCTTGCGCGTCACGTGTTTGAACATGCCTACTGCTCCTATTTTTTGGTGGTCCTGGATATGACACGCTACATCCGATGGTGAGGCCCCAGTTTGCGAGCTTTGGCGAGTGTGAAGCGACCCTTTAATATGCCATTGCTCCCAGGTCCACTCTGACCCGGAGCGGTAGTACCTGTTAGAGTCCCAACTATGGATTAAATAGAAACCGACTTAAATAAACAAAACAGGTATATTCTATTAAAAAATTGTTCTTCAAAATCACTAGATTCGGCATCAAATAATCTGAAAAGGGTTGATATGCCGAAAAAACAATAACAACCAATCAACCTATTTTTTTACGCTCACGCATATATTCGCTGCTATTTTGAGTTGTTGTAATTCATTTTCTAAGAGGGTATTGGTTGCTCAACCAACCCTTGAAAGGACTATTAACTGTACAGAGATTCAAAATATTCTTTACACAATGTCAAATAAGTATTGGAGGATAAAGAAAAGTCTTGAACATGATAAGTAGATCAATAGACAAATCATGCCCTTCACATGAATCACCATAAAAGACCATAACCGTGACCGGAAACTTTGTTGTCATCACTCTGTGCACGTTCCTGTTATTCGTGGCAATCCAGCAATGCATTTTGAGTATATTAGCAATAGTCCTATTGTCATAACTTCGATTGGAAGAGAGCATGAGTTGTACAGCGGCGCATCTCCGATCTCGCCCGTTGAATAGAAAGCTTCTACCTCTCTGCAGATTTGTTCACTACATGTCAACTAGTAGAGCATCTGTAGAAAAAAAAAAGAAAAACGATTTCTACCAGAGGGAATTGGAATCTTCTATTGCGACACATTTATCCTTTTATATAATATTGCTGATTTTTTTTCTATTTTGTATATTTCAATAAAATATGATTTTTTACGAATTTTTTTATTCTTTCTCCATCTTAAATATCGACTTGAATCAGATGGAGTTATCTCCCCATCAAAATCAGAAAGGTCAATAAACGAGGAAATAAATCTAGCATGCAAAGAGTGCTGTATAGCGGCTGACATTTTCGTTGACGTAAAGGATTTTTATAGAAAATACGCAGCCGGCCAAGCGTGCAAAACGAAATGGTCTTGAAAGATGCGGCTTGCTCTGACCTATTTATACAGTTGCAATCATTCCGCTGTTTGGTTTGGAGTTTTATCTTTATCCTGTAACATAATGTCTTGTATTATCTGATACTTCACTTATCAAATTATATTACAATAGATGACGGCTGAGGTAAATAGAGAGATATATTCGAGAGAAAAATAAAAGATAGGATACGAATAAATAAATCCAGCAATACATACGTATAAAATAAAATACAAATAGTTATTTAGATTGGTTGTACTGTCATTTATTATACAAACACACACACACACACACACACACACATATATATATATATATATATATATATATATATATATATATATATATATATATATATATGTATATATATATACTCGAGTCTGTGTAACTACAAATTTGCCCAAAATGGTGCAGGATCCAATCCTATTGGGATGCCTATCGTTTGGAGTAATATTTTATTTCCTATTTGAAAATAGCATTCTTTAATAAGATGACTTACAAGTATTTTTAAAATACCTTTAGAAACACTTATTTTGATATTTTTATTTTTACACCAGAAAGCTTTAGTGTTTGAAAAGTCTATATACTTACCTTTTCCGCCTTCAAAAGCTAAATCTACAATATCATTTAATTCTTTTATAAGTGTTTCGTGCGGAGTTTTAGTATATAGAGTACTAAAATCATAAGTAGCTATATATTTTGCTGTCATTTATTATACAAACACACACACACACATATATATATATATAGATATATGTATATATATATATATATATATATATATATATATATATATATGGTAAGGTGATTGATAATTTATAATTCAAAATTAAAAATCAAAATTAAAATTAAAAATCCGTTTCATAAGAAGGAGCGCAACACAGGCAATAAATTGTACGATCGTTTCAGAAACCATGTTTTTTTATTGTGATAGACATTGAGTCAAGGACAATAATTTTAGCATATAGTTTTTATGAAAACAAAGTCTCCTCATCGGCAAAATATTGGGTGGGTTTTTTTTAATAAAAATAAAAGACACCAAAAATAAAAAAAAACACCCAATATTTTGTGTATTTCTTTTCGTTAGCTAGGTAAATAATACCGGCTATTTATTCTCAAATCAAGACTTCAAATCGAACAATCTAAATACGTCGTCATATTCCAAGTATATAACAGACTTTCATTGGTCAGCACGCTTGAATTGGTTCATATTTGCTACACGTATAAACGTTTTTACAATAACGAAATGTCAGCAAACGGACAGCGGTTATATCATGCTAGATATATTCTCAAGTATTGTGACCTTTCTATTTCTTAAGGTAGAGTGACTTAGCTTATACACACCGAGGTTTATCTTTTAGATTCGAAGAGCAATGTATACTTTTGGATCTGAGAGCTCAATTTGTTAAAATTTCTTTTGATATATGTTGTCCCGATATGTATAAGCCATCTAATTGAAACTACCGCAGTTGTTCCGAAAATAAGGCTTCTGATACTTTAACTCAAAAACTGTAATAAAGCTATGAAAGCCAGGAGTAGTATCATAAAAAATAAAAGCAGAATTCATTTTCTACAAATTCACAACAATTCTCAAAACACTAGTGCTAGCGATGAGCAATGATTGGTATCAGTGTCTGGGGTGTATTTTGTCACATAAAGCTTGTTCTAAAAGAATCAAGTGAAGCATGCATGGCCTCGATGAGTGCACAGTGAACGAGGCATAAAAAATGTTCAGCATTTGCCCCCGCCCACCCCATTTAGCCCCGAAAGTACCCAGGGGACGTCAAATCCTGGTAAAAATGAACAAACAGTGCAGTTTATATATATATATATATATATATATATATATATATATATATATATATTATTCCTTAATTGGAATTCATTTTTGAGATGAGCATTATATATTAATTTATTTTTATTTCGGACTATTATTCTCATCTTTATTAGCTGTTGTTTTCGATCTTTTATTGGTTTTGTTTATCCACAACGTTTCGGCCAACTATTCCACCTGACGAAGACCGGAGGAATAGTTGGCCGAAACGTTGTGGATAAACAAAACCAATAAAAGATCGAAAACGACAACTAATAAAGATGAGAATAATAGTCCGAAATAAAAATAAATTAAAACAGTGCAGTTTTAGGCCTTTACAGATGTAAATTTGAGTTCTGCACTATGCTTAAAAAGAAATGACTAAGTCCATCATTTGCCCCGCCCCCATTTAGCCCCAAAAGTCCCCAAGGCCTTAACATATTGAAATTTCAGTTCAACACAAAATATACACAAAATATACACATGCTATACTCATAGCCATGGCAGATAAGCATTTTAACGGAATTAATTTTTAAAAACTATACAAAAGAATTAAGATGCTTTAAGATGGCATGCGTAGTGTTTATCTGTTAAACAATATTCCTATGAACACACGCAACGTATCGAGGCCTGTTGTTTGAATAGAAAAAAAATAATTGCACCTTAAGTATCAGAGGTGACCCCAGAACATCTAAGTCACGAAACCATATGACTTCAGGCGGAGATTTTCTGCATCTTGGCTGGCGAGACTTCAAGCAGGAAAGATGTGACCGGGTGACTTCCCCAATTTGGATAGAGGAAATGCGCATATTTTTACGAGGTGTAAAGGGAAAAAAACTATCAATTATCTCTCTATTATCCTTACTGTCTGTCTGTCAGTCTGTCTGTCTGTCTCTCTCTCCCCGCTCTCTCTCTTTCTCTCTCTCTCTCTCTCTCTCTTTACCTGTGACACAATAAAATAATATCTCCGATAAAGTTGGATAATAATATAAACAAATATTTGTAGATGAAAAACTACTTGTTAACCCATATGTATATATAAAATGAATCTCCCAAAATTTCAGAATACGTTCCTATTGACAATGCCCCCCCACGGGACAAACTTAGACACCAGGGTCGTTTTTTTAACGTGGAGAAAAGGAACAAAAATAAAAATTGTCTCAGTCGTGAAGGATTTCTCCTCCACTGACGGAGAACAAGAAATTGAAGTGCAGCATCTGAAGAACACATACTACACTTTGATCTTGTCCCGAAGGCCAATACGTTATGAGGCTTGATTAGCTCATCGTTCTCTGCTTCCCCTTTTTTATATATCACAGTCCCTCTTTCTCTTTCCCCATGTCTCGTTACTCCTCTTTTTAAATTATTATTTACTGCTATCTCAGCCATAGAAAACAATTACGACATGCCGTAAAGTAAACTTTTTAAGAGGAAATCCTCTGACAACAATACAATCAACGTGTAAAACCTCATCTTATTTACTCATGATCGCATCCAGCGTTTCAAACGCGTTCTTCAACACCACCTCTTGTTGTTGTTGTTGTTTATCTTGCTTGTTTCTACTTACGCTTTAGAAGCAACTCTTATAAACGCAGGCTTGCTTCGATGCAACGATACACGTCAGAGATAGTCATTTACGCATGTGTCAATCGGTGAAAGACGTTAAAAGGAGAGACCGGTGTTAATTTGTGGTGGAAATAAGTGCTTGTCAGCCCGGGATAAAACGTGTCAGCCTTCTCAACAAAAGGATCGGCATTTTATAATAAAAGCAACACATCGAGAATTCACTTTCTTTTTTACACAAACGAGCATCACGATTTCTTACGATAATTAGTCCCATACGATGCGGAGTGAGAAGGCTGGCACAGTTCAGTGTGTCAAAAAGCAAGATTTGCCGTTATATGTTTACAAATATCGAAAAAAAAAATATATATCTAATCTCTCTCTACATATATCTAATCTATTATATATATAAAAGTGAACGTGTCAAGGTGTGTATCTGTGTACATTTTCCTACGCAATAATTCTGTCAATTTTAAGTCTACCGACTATAAATTTGATATACAGTGTACTGAGATTTGGAAAAATCTTTGTAATCGGTTTTCGCCCAGAAACTTGGCTGTTAAGGGGTCAGAGTTCAACGATTAGACCTTTGAGAACTCTGCTAAACTCCTCTTACAATTTTGGGTCTAAACACTTGAAATTTTAGATATAGGTTTCTTGGACGTGGAGCTAACTTAATAACTTGATTTGATCTCAAAACACTAAATGTTATGTGGTCATAATAGGGGTAAAAGTAAAAAAAAAATGACCATTTTTTTTGCTCAACATACACCTCCAAACACCCGGGTAACGCCGGGATGAAATGCTTGTTTTATATAAAAATAATTTGTTTTTCTTTATTTTTTTTTACTTCAGTAAGTTTTAAGAGATCAAGGGGCTCCCTCCTGGAGCAAACACTGGATTCTGTTATGGTTTAAATTTATATCTGAGGGCTCTTTTAAGAATAGATGGTATTCCCTTTATGGCTGCTATTTGTATTTCGTTACAGCTTGGTCTTCCAGGGATTGCTTCTAAGTATTTATGAAGATTTTTTTATTAAGCCAGTTGCTCCTATCACAACTGGTATAATGTCTATTTCTTTCAGAGACCATGTCGTTTTTAGATCATTTTTTAGGTCCTGATATTTTGTTATCTTTTCCCGTTCAGCTCTGTTAAGGCCAAAATCATTTGGGACTGTGACATCGACAATGAGTGCAGTTTTTTTCGGGCTTGTTCCATATAAGAATATCTGGTTTGATAGCCTTGTCTTTTTATGGATCCATATGGTCTGTGTGGAAGGAGACATGGACGCCGAAACGACAAGGATGATTTATTTGGAAATTTCACACAAATGTACTTCATGTAATCGGCAATGTTCTTCGATAGTTTTTTTTATCGGAATGTCTTCGAGAATATTGAAATAAACTGATAAATGAAGGAACAGCTGATTTTGACTCAAGTTAACGCATTTTACAGTCTAACACCACAAGTGTATTTGGAAAGTGTAACTACAGCATCAGCTGAAATTAAAGGAGTGTTCGAAATGAATGTTTTTGTTTTAAGCAAAATTAAACCATGTTATTTTACTTCTACGTTTTAAACTTTAATTCAGTCCACAAGTGGAAAGGTTTGGCATATAAAATCAACAGCTAGTATACAGATAATATACATAATACGCCCTGGGGTCTGGGTGACAACAAGTCTGTTTTTATTTCCTGTACTTCTGAGAACTGTTGCAAATGAATTTTCGTTATCGAACTGCCGTGCCAGCAACCGTTAGTCTTCACTGAAATTTGGATGACTAGAAACCAATTCCTTTAGTACCTATGCAGTGGACGTCTGTTTCGAGTTTTCTCTCTTTGATCTTTCCATTCTCTGCGACCCTCAAGACACATTTTTCTAATAATATCCATTTGCCAAGGACTAAATTATTTCGGGAAGATTTTTTTCTTGTTAAATATTAAAAGAAAACAAGAAAAATTAGTCCAAACAATCGGCTGCTGATTATTTTATCTTTTGCTTCCCATTATACTGAAGCAGTTGCAAATATTTACGCACGAACTTTTCATGTAAATAAGAAGAACATTAAATGAAATTAGGATAAGCCGAGACTTGAACCTTGTCAGCAAAATTAAGAATTGGAATGTTAGGATTTAGCTATTATTAGATTCTATTAGTTGGTTGGTTGGTTGGTTGGTTGGTTAATATTGTTTTACGGCATATACACCCTATTTAGGTTATTTAGTGCCGAATCCAAAGATTTTGAGGAACATTTTTTAATAGAATATATTGTTTTCAAGTCGGTTACCATTTAACCCATAATTGGGACCCTAACAGGCACTACCACTCCGGGTCAGAGTGGACCTGGGAGCAATGGCAATGAAGAGGTAGCTCCGTACTCCCCAAAGCCCGTAAGCTGGGGCTTCACCACTGGATATAATTTAAGGTCATATCCAGGACCCGATTCTATTAGAAATAGTTAGATATTGTTTGTATCGTAAAAAGAATTGAATGTTTATTCAGTTGGAATCGGAATGTTAAAAAGGTCAGCTAGAAAGAATGAACCATACAAATTAAAAATATATAGTTTAAAAATAGGTTAGATTCATATATTGCGAGTTCTTTTGTTGTCAAAAGCGTGTGCATAGCCACGTGAATTGGTCACGTTTGGTAAACACACTTCTGACGTCATAACGAAGGAGTATTCTTAGTTAGTTTAGAGAATTGCAGAGTTGAAGAGTTGAGAGCAGTTGAGTTGGGTTGAATTGGAGTCCGAGTCCTTTGGAAGCGAAGGAAAGAACATTAAACTATGTAGATCCCAAATTTGAATTCATGACGTCATCAGCATTCGACCGGTCCAATGAATAAAAAATCATCATTGTGTTTTTGTAACTGTAGTCATGTGTCATCTTTCCACACTCAAAAGGTAATGTGTTTATCATCTTGTAATGAACATTGTGTAACCTTTACAAGATTATTTCCTCTGCGTTAAGAACTTGTATACATCTCCAGTCAGTATCTAATATGAAGTTCCCAAGAAATGTCAAAACTGTATCAGTATAAATCTCTCTTTCTCTCTATCTCTCTCTCTCATCTATATCGTCATATCCATTAAGTATCTAATATGAAGTTCCCATGAAATATCAAAACTGTATGAGTATAAATCTCTCATCAATATCGTTATATCCGTTATATGTATTGTCCCAATACGTATTCTCCTTTATATCTCCTTTTAATATGGAACTTTACTATTCAACGGGGTTTTCCTAAATACTCCCTAGATGGGGAGGCGCCCGGCTTTGCCCTGGCGTAAAATACGCTTAAATAAAGTATCTTATATTTATGCAGATTTCGTATATATAATTATAGAGTCGCGATTTAAAAAAATAAAAAACAGTTTTTGAGTGACATCAACTAGAATCGAAACAGAAACCGTATCATTGAAAGATGGTGATCTTACTACTGTATAGGAGCCGAGTACGCCCAAGGAGAGCGCTGCTGCCACATCTGGACAGGAGCTGCTAAAAACAGCCTATCCTGCCTTGACGGAGTACAAAATAGACTTCGTGGCTTAGTGGGGGGAGGGCTTTGCGCGTGGGTAAAATACGCTTAAATATGATATTTTAGTTTATCCCAATTTGGGATATATTATTATAGAGTCGTGAATCCGAAAGAAAAAAAAAGTATTTTGCTGCCATCAGTTTGAATCGAAACCGAACATTCGAAACTGGTGACCTAACAACTGTACCAGCCTAACACGCACATGAACTGATGAGAAAATTAAAAATTAAAAGTATCCGAGATAAAAAAAAAACAATATTTTTTTCAATTTTGACTTATATTTGACCCCTTAAAAATATATTTAACGGCCAAAGACCCATAACAAAAAAAATCCGATCATTTCAGGCTCCTGGCATTGCTCTGCGACTTTTAATTTCGAAGGAGATAGAGTTTGAAAATATGAAGACACACAGATAAACATATAGCCTTTTATATATTAGATTTCAGCCAGTTTCATTATTATTAGTAGTAGGTGTAGGAGGAGGAGGAGGAGTACCCGGTTAGCCTGGTCGTAAATTACTCTTAAATATGCTTTAATTCTTGTATATTTCGTGTTCATTATTGCAAAACTAATTTTTTACTACTGAACTTTGAGATGTTAAAAAAGTTTAAAACAAAACTTTGGTGCCACCAGCTAGAATCCAAGTCAAAATCTTTAGCGCTGCAACTGCTTCTCCTACGGATGTAGTTATTGAGCGATTGGTAAGAAAATTGATATTAAAACACTTGAAGCAATCGATTGAATTTAGGTGTCGGCAAGTTGAAACGAACAATTTCAATTTAAACTGTAGACATATTTTTATACGCGTTATGCATCCATCAAAACAAGGATTTTACTTGTCATAAATCATCGATGATTTATGATTACATTTTGATTCATAATTTTAGTGCTATGTGACCAATAGTCTAATAGTTTATCTATTAAATATTTTCACACGTAGAGACACGCATATATATATATATATATATATATAGAGAGAGAGAGAGAGAGAGAAAGAGAGAGAGGATTTTCCATCACTTAGGTAGACTGTCAACCAGACTTAAGAGCCACTACTCTATTACAAAGCCTGAGATGCAGCTGTTCATTAGTTCCGTGGCATATTTTGCACCAACTGATGTTATCAGCTGTTTCAAAAATTGTGAATGGTTCTACACAAGCCATTATCACTTAAATCAAATCATTGTGTTGGTAGCCATGAGTTTGCTCATTCTGCTTTCTTACAACATCCAAAAAGGTCAGCAAAAAGTTCCTTCAGGCGAAGTCCACTGGCGATTGCGTATTGTGGTGGAGGCAGCTGGATGCCTTTAATTGGTACTCTGCACAATTGGTGGCGTAGTAGTTGATGGCCGTTCTTGTGTAAAAATTTGTGAACAATTGCACAGTTCGTGTCCTCTACTATGTGTCAAAGTAGATTTTTCTAGATGTAGCACTGCTTTCCCTAGACAGGGAGGGGGCGATAAAAGGAGCCCTAAAAAGCTTGTTCACATAAAACATCTTGCTGCCATTGACTGGCTATCGAATTGTGCAGTCGAAGCAGAAATCAATTCGAAATACAAAGCATGCGTTCAATTTTGGAACGTGGAATGTAAAAACATTGCTTGATAGTGGTGATTTTTTCGAGAGGAACACGGCGCTAGTTACAAAAGTACTGAAACAATACAACAGTGATATTGCTGCCTTGTCTGAGACACATCTTTTGGGATCGGTGAATTGAAAGAAATTGGCGAAGGTTACACGTTCTTTTGGTCGGGTCGGAAAGAGGGGGAGAGGCATAGTTCCGGTGTTGGCTTTGCAATGAAATCAAATATTGCTGACTCTCTGGAGGCTCTTCCTCGGGGCGGTGACGATCGTTTAATGATCCTTAGAATGGGATTCACAGCTGGAACGGGACTGACACTGGTAAGTTGCTATGCACCAACTCTAAATGCAGAAGAGGTAGAAAACCACAAACTTCTACGAAAAGCTTGGTGACATAGTAAGAAACGTAAACTTTCATAACAACACTGATGGGAGATTTCAATGCCCGCGTAGTTTCGGACAGGGAGACACGGGGAAATGTGATTGGGGCTCATGGTATGGGGAAAATAAATGACAATGGAATTCGCTTGTTGTAATTTTGTAGTAAACATGGGCTCTTCATTACAAATACTATGTTTCAGCAGTCAAATCTAAGGGCAGAAGGCATACAATTAAGATGCCAAAGCCATTGAATATTAAAGAACTGAACACTGAAAGGAACGAACAATTATCTTGTAAGTTAGATGCGAAGTTAAACGAAATTGTGATAAACAATGATATTGAAGAGTACTGGAAGAAATTGCGGGATGCCATCTATGAACTTCAAGCGAAGTACTAAGACTTTCCAAGAAGAAGCAGCAGGATTGGTTCGACGAAAATGACATTGAAATTCAGGGTATTTTAGACCGGATGCACTCTTCGCACAGGACCTGGATATTAGACAAGAATTCTGTAGCGAAGAGGTCGGCTTATCTCAGTGTCAGGAGGGATGTTCGGCGCCGATTGAAAAAAGAAAAGAAGATTGGGGGTCTGCAAAAGCCTCTGAGCTCCAGGCTGCTTTTGATAGGAAAGATGTGAGGGTATTTTATGAGGGTCTGAAAGAAGGTTTTGGACCACAACAATGTGGTACTTCACCCGTTATGGGGGCAGATGGTACAACCTTGTTGACTGATAAGAATGATATCCTTAATCCCTGGAAAGACTATTTTGTAAGGAGTGCTGAATTCTTCTTCTGATGTTGACGATGATGTTTTGAGTTCTTTGCCTGCAATAATCCAAATACCAGAACTAGATGTGATTCCTAATTTTTCTGAAGTTCTCGCAGCTGTAAAACAAATGCTAATGAGAAAGTGTGCAGGTGATGATGGTAAACCGGCTGAAATATTCAAGTTTGAGGGGAATAAACTTTTGAAAAAACTTTTGGAGTTAGTCATCAGGATCTGGAAAAGCGATTCCATACCTCAGGATTTCTGGAACACGTCAATAATCCATCTCTTCAAGAATAAAGGAAAGCACATTGATTGTGATAACTACCGTGTAATATCTCTGCTCTCTGTGGCTGGAAAAAGTACTATCCAGGGTCATTTTGAACAGGATAATCATTCATCTAGTAGACAAAATTAATCCTGAGACGCAGTGTTGTTTTAGATCTGGAAGGGGAAACATCGACATGATCTACAGTTTTGCCAAGTTGCAGAGAAGGCACGTGAGAAAAATCAGGATCTGTTTATCGTTTTTTATCGACCTAACCAAGGCGTTTGACTCTGTCAACAGAGTCGCACTTTGGAAGGTTTTGAATAAAGTTGGAATCCCTGTAAAAGGTTAAATGTAATAATATCCTTTCACTAGAATAAGGAGGCACGTGTAAGAGCAGACGGAAAGTTCTCTGAGTAATTCAATGTTAAAAACCAGTACGAAACAGGGTTGTTTTATGGCACATGTGTTCTTTGCCATCTGCTTTTCAATCATGCTCGAGCATGCTTTTAAAGATTACACGCAACGTGTCCATTTTGAGTTTAGAACTACCGGGGTTTTTTAATCATCAAAGATTCAAAGCTAACACTAACAAGAAGCAAAATGGTTCGTGATTTTCTTTTGGCAGGCGCTGCTGCACTCGTGGCAACTTCATTTGAAGAAGCACAAGAATAGTAGTTTTCCAATGCCGCAAAAGCATTTGGTTTGACGATTAGTATTAAAAAGACAGAAGTTATCTACCAACCAAAGCCCACCCCGTTGCAGCAAAGTGGTGGGAATATTCACCGCCTCAGAAAATCTTAGTGAATAGACAGCCTCTAAAGCAGCAAAGTGGTGGGAATATTCACCGCCTCAGAAAATCTTAGTGAATAGACAGCCTCTAAAGTATGTTAAATCTTTTGCATATCTCGGAAGTAAGGTGAATTCGTCAGCATCACTTGATGATGAGATATTGAGCAGAATTTCAAAGGCGACTGATGCCTTCGGCAAACTGCGGTCAAGAGTATGGAATGAAAGACGTTTGACTCTAAAGACCAAAATATCAGTTTATCGTGCAGTGATTGCTTCGATACTTCTGTATGGATCGGAAGCCTGGATCCCATACCGTAGGCAGATTGAGCAACTGGATACATTCCATAAGCGTTTCCTTCGCAGTATATGTGGATTAACATGGAAAGACAAGGCCCCAAACTCGGGATTGTTTGCTGTGCGACATTTTAAGTATTGAGGCCTTCCTGATAAAGTCTCAGCTTCGGTTGGCTGGTCACCTTGTTCGCATGGATGAAAACCGTCTTCCTAAGCAACTAGCATACACTCAACTGAAAGAGAGTAATCGAAATGTGAGCTGTCCATTTCTGAGGGACAGGGATAAGCTGAAAGACAATCTTAAACACGCAGGCCTGAACCCAAAAACCTTTGAAGAAGATGCTGCGGATAGAAAATTGTGGAGGGAAAAATGTTTTGCGGGCATTAACACATACATTGACACACGGCTATCGAATCAAACAAATATTCGTAGAGCAAGAGTATGAACAACACCTTCCCAGCCTGTATCCTGTGAGTCGTGCGGCTTGGTTTGTGGGAGCAGAGCTGGCCTCGTGTCACACATGCGGCACAAGACATAAAGGCAGAGTGAAACAGAGCGAAGTTTTGGCTCACATGCGTCGAACACGACGGGAGAGTCCATTATTAAAATTATCACTATTACATTATGATATATATATATATACATATATATATATATATATATATATATATATGTATATGAGAACAAATAGTTTAAAAAACATGTTAGAAAACACTTTGAAAAAGAGTTAAAACATATTTAATTTTAAAAAGGAAACACTAAATAAGTGGATAGTCCTTAATCCGCGGAGTTTCGAAGAAATACTTTCCTTCTCATCAGAGGGTAGGATTTAGCAAAATGCGTGATCGGATTTTGCTTGCAAAATTATTTGATGAAACTACAAGTAAGTCATAGATCTTACTTGATAACAAAATATGAAGCAGAAAGAATATGGTGAATAAAAAAGGGATTTCCCGTTAATGGATTGTCTGGTCAAGGGTTAAAGTATCCAATGACGCTAAAATGAAAAAATGCAGAATCCAAGAAAGTTAGTTAAATTTCCATTCGCACAAGTTAATTCCAAGGGAATCGCGTAATTGGAAGATGATCCAAAGTAATGAAAAAGGCAGAAATCCGTGTATTAGACGCGGGATTGAGAGAAATCCTCTGGAAATGAATCCCATTCTTTTCAGAGAGACGTTGATAAACGAAATCAGAATTATTATTATTATTATTATTATTATTATTATTATTATTATTATTATTAATATTATCATCATT
>NC_136504.1:112394639-112514639 GCF_053919585.1 Euprymna scolopes
AAATGCTTGAAATTTATTTATTTGACAAAAAAAAATTACAATTTGGTACTCCTTGGGCGCTGAGTTTACTTGCGACCAGCAGAAAAAATAATAGTCGCTCCCTTAGTCCCCACCCCACCCCGCACGTAACATCTTTTATTTACTGACGTTGCCGTAAATAAACGATTATTTGTCACATTTACAAACATTTATTTATTTATTTATTTATTTTGAAAAAAAAGTTTTACTTTTTATGAATATTAAAAGAAAAATCGGTACTCATGCAGAGAGTGATCCGTGCTGAAATAATAACGTTATTATTTAAAAAGCCATTCTTAACATGGGGAGGGGAGTGTGTTTTGTACCTATTCTGTACTTTAACCTTGTAATTGAATAAAAAAATATATAAAACTTTAATTAAACGTGGAAATACGATTTCAAAAATAGCGCGGATCACTCTCTGTATTAGCACCGAAATATGTTACTAAACATTTATTAATAATTTCTCACTTTTACAAACATTTGATTTTAAATTTCTTTCTAAATGACGACTTTTTTTAATAGTATTTGCGGATGGGTATGTTGACACCCCCCAATGGTGTTTATTCCGAAATCCGTTGTTAACATGGAGAGGTTGAGGGTGTTTATTCTGACAGCCGTTCTTTACATTTGTGGAGGTGGACCTAATGTAAAATAAATAAATAAATATATAAACAAATAAAAACTTAATCATTTACTGATAACTTCTCACTTTTACAAATATTTTTTTTTAATTTACATGCGCGGATGAACAAATTGTTGAATAGTGCGAAAACAAAACGTTTTTGTAATAAACTTCGGGATAATTTTTTGGGTAAATATTTACATTTAGGTCCACCTCCACAATTTTCTTTTTTAAATGACGACTTTTATTGATAACTAAATTTACTTCTTTGCAACTTTCATTGATAAATAAATCTACTTCCCTGCAACGCTCACTGAACCCCTCCCCTTTTTTAATAGTATTTTCGGGTGGTTATGCTGACAACAAATATCAGTTAAATTTTGCAAATAGCCTCCCCCTCCAAAAGTGGTGTTTATTCCGGAAGCTGTTCTTAAGATGAGGATGCTGGGGTGATTATAAGGTGGACCTAATCTAAAAATGAAAAAAAAAAAATAAGACAAGTTTTTTAAATGATTAAAATAATTTCTCACTTTTACAAACATTTTTACATGCGCACATAAGCAACTATTTTTTTATTAACTCTTTTTTACTTTTTTATCTAAAAATTATTAAATTTCAATGAATAGAATAATAAATCATTTATCATTAATATGTGTTTTTGGTTTTGGGTTGAATGAAACTTCTTTTTTTTTCATTACAACAATAATGAACCAATTTAAATCTTCCGGCATGCGTTTAAGGGTTACAAAATTATCAATAAATCGTTTAGTTACTAAGCCAACCTCAATAAATAAAAAAAATGTTACGTGCGCATGCATTAGCCTTGACTGGGGGGAATCTAAGGGAGCGACCATTAAATAATTATGCTGGTCGCCATGGAACTCAACGCCCAAGGAGTACCTAAAGTGGCACTTATGCACTTATGTTATCGTGCTATATTTAAATAGTATTTTCATGTTAAATTCAAATTTTACAAAATCTTTTTCTTTTATTAATTTGTTAGGTGAAAGCACAAATAACCCGGTCGGTTTCTAATGCGTGGAAAATCTAGCCCCCCCTTCAAAAAAGGGTTACTCAGGATAGTAACAAAAAATTAAAATTGCCTTAGTCTCGAAAGATTTCTTCTCTACTGAATGAGGAAAAAACGGTGAAGTGTAGTTCACCTGTTTCTCTCCCCCTCTCTATTCCTCTCTTAATATCTCTCTCTATCCATCTCTCCCTTTCCCTCTCTTAATCTATCTTTATCTCTATATCACCCTCTCCATCTCTCTTTGAGCCCCTTTCTCTCTCTAACTCCCTCTATCTCTCTCCTTTCCTCTGTCTCATCCCTCTCTGTTTCTAACTCTCCCCCTCTCTCTGTTTATCTATCAATCCCTTTATCTCTCTATCTCCTCTTTCTCTATTTTCATCTCACTTTCTCTTTTCTATCTATATATCTTCCTCTCTATCTGTCCATCTCTAATCCCTCATGCTATTTTAGTCTCCTAAATTAATTACAGTGAATAAGGCATAGTCAAAATATGGATAAATCCTATTTTAGTCACCTAATTTACTGAATGTGAGAATAGAAGTTATTTGGAAATTACTGCTACCTTGAACAGCACCAGAAGTAACTGGTAAAACCTTTCTAATTAAATTGATTTTGGCAGCCATTTGGTAAGAAAATGACATAGCCTTAGCCCTTACTGCATGAGGAATACCTGCGACCTTGCTGACAAGTAGAAGAATTATTTATTCTAGTTTAAAACATTCAATTTTTCAAAAATCTAATGTTCGACATCTCCAAAATATCCAATATGGGGAAAAATATTGCAAAAATGCAAACTTATTGTTTAGGATGAATGCACAATGGTATGCAAAAAAATCACTTGAGGCTCTTGGTCGATCCTTGCAAGATTTGCGTGGCAATGTCAGGCCATTTAGGAATGCAGTAATATTGCTTGCAGAAGATTTCAGACAAATGTTACCTGTTATTCTTCAATCAACATCAGCAGATGAAATAAATGCTTGCCTCAAATACTCTTCTTTTTTGTTCCATGTGAAGACATTAAACTTAACTCAAAATATGCATGTCCAGTTGCAGACTGTTCGATCCGCACAAAATTTTTTGCATCTCTTGTGGAAAATTGGGTACGAAAAAGTGCCAGCTGATCAGAGTTACGGGCAAAATTCTTTGACTTTTTACTTCTGTAATTTCTGTAATTTTATTTCATCAAAAGAAAAGTTAGTTTAAAAGGTTTTTGCAGATATTCAAATTATAAGAATTTCACTTGACTGAGTGAATGAACTATTCTTGCAGGTCAATACAAAGACGCCCATGAACTTAACGCTATTATTCAATGTAAAATTGCAAGTGAGGTAGTCAAATACAAATCCATCGACACTGTTGTGAAAGCAGATAAAGTGGTTAATTATCCAACAGCTATATTTGCTAGGGATGCCACCGCATGTATTGCAACTGAAATTTGGTGTACTAATTATCATGTTGTGAAATATAAACCAATCCAAGCTTTGTTTGTTCACATCGACAATTTATGTTACGTATACAAGAGTTACCAAACCAGAAATTCTCTATATCAGCTAAGAAAATCGAACAACAAAAACTGTGTACCCATGCAAAATGGAAAATTAAACCTAAAAGAAACATGCTTTCTCTCATTTTGGAACTTTTTCCATTGCGCCAACTTGAGCCACAGCAACGCGTAGCAGGGTACAGCTAGTATATATATATATATATATATATATATATATATATATATATATATATATATATATATATATACGATGGGGTGTGCAATAAGTAATGCCCCTGGCCCACTTCTAATTTTCTGATCTTACTGAAATTTTGCATGTGCAATGATTTATATTTCTACGGGTTATGTGGCAAATTACAGCTCTGAACTAATTGTGGCTTCTGCTTTACATATGTTTGAACTGAGTCAGGTGTGAAATGGAGCCTGTTGAATGTCGAGCAGGAATCTTGCTTGTGTATTTGGAAGGACGCACACCACAGGAGACTTGTGATGAAATGAAAGAAACGTATCGTGATAATACCCCATCACATGTCCTTGTAAAACGCTGGCATCTTGAATTCAAACATGGCCGAAAATCTGTGGAAACAGGTCCCTGATCTGGTCGCTCTCCTTCAGCTATTGATGAGGCATCTGTCCGTCAAGTTGAGGCTACCATTTTGGAAGATTGTCAAGATTAGTACAGGGTCTGTCTAAACAATCATTTATGACCATTTGCATATGCATAAGGCGTCTGCCAGGTTGATTCCCATGTTGTTCACACCATTCCAGAAGCGAGAACGTGTCAAGTGCTCGAGGATGAATATGGAGATATGGCAAGAAGATGAGTCAAAGTTTTTCAAAAGACTGATAACACAGGATTAAACCTGGGTCCATCACTATGATCCAGAGACCAAAGCCCAGTCAATGCAGTGGAAGCACTTGGACTCATCACCTCCACAGAAGGCAAGGGTTCAGCTCTCCGGCAAGGTCATGCTCAGTCTTCTGGGACCAGGACGGAGTAGTGATGACAGATTTCTTGGCAAAGGGTACCACAATTACAGGAGCCTATTATGCTTCACTTTTGAGGAAATTATTGGAAGCTATCAAAATCAAAAGGCGGGGCAAGATCAGAAAAGCTATCCCTTCTGCAGGACAACGCTCGGGTCCACAACTCGCATGTCGCCAGATCAGAAGCACGGGCGTGTGGTTATGAAATCCTCCCTTATCCCCCCTACTCTCCTGACCTTGCACCCTCTGAGTTTCACCTCTTCCCAGCCGTTAAATTGTTTTTGAAAGGAAAGCGTTTCCCAGATGATGCAGCCTTGATTTCTGAAGTCACGTCTTGGTTGGAGGACCAACCTTGGGTGTTCTACAAAAACGGTCTCCAGAGCTGCATCAAACGATGGGAGAAAGGCATAACTCTGGGTGGTTCCTATGCAGAGAAAGACTAATAACTGTGCCAAGTTTCGTTGCTCTACTTCCAAGGGAAGTGGTGCAGGGGCATTACTTATTGCACGCTCCTCGTATATAAATATATATGTATATGTATATATCGTAAAGTATGCTTAAATACGATATTTTAATTCTTGCAGATTTCGTATATGTTATTATAGAGTTAATGTTCTATCGATTTTTCTGTGCTATAAAGTTACGATGTAAAAATAAAAAATATATCCATATGACTTGGGTGCATTAGCTTGAATCGAAACAGAAATACAAACTTATGAAAAAAAAAAAAATAAATATATATATATATATATATATATATATATATATATAAGGGGTTCAGAAATTCCAACGAAAGAAAGATGTATATTTAAATAAGGGGGTAGTCACCAACAATGTATATTTTTTAACATTATTTTATTATTCCGTGTCTTGGTTTTTCATTGAGAATTATGTTTTGATCATTGCAATAATGTTTTTAAATCATTGAAATCGTTTTTACGCGTTTCAGACGTTCTGTGAAGCCTCCTCGTCAGAAATTATTTTCAAATGTGTTGTAGATGTAGTTCATTTAAAGTGTTTGCCAAGGGGTGGAAACGTGTAAGTGTCTATTATTCATTGGAATGTTCATTTTTTATTACTCTTTTATTGGGCTTGAGTTGCTTCAGACATAATCGAAACCGAAACCAAACCTTATGAAGAATTCTTGATAAAATTATTTATAAAAAATAGATGACTTAGGTACCATCAGCTATAGTTGAAACCGAAACCAAAACTTATGAAGAATTCTTGGTAAAATCTATTTACAAGAAATAGAATAATATAACAATTAAACGGCCCGAATATAAGCGTGGCACACAAAAGAACACACACGATATCGTATTAATATACAGATACTTTGTTTTGTCTTATTAATAGTTTTGTTATAACAAAATTTGAATATATAAATAATTGTAATAACGTATATAATAGATTATTCACTATGAATTTTCAGAGGACGAAAATGATGCAGGTCTATTTTCCGATGAACACTGCTGGCCATTTCCAAATTTAAGACTCGTTATAAAGGAGACTTTATATTCTACCTTGAATTTGAAGAAGAACCTTTCACTCTTTTGGCATAAACTTAATATAGCCCATATTTGCAACCCTTGTGCCTAGAATTCGGGTGGGGAAGTTGATAATGAAGTCTGACGTCGTTTACTGTCAGTCCAGTGATTAATATACCAGAAAAAGCCAACGTTCGCGTTCTGTTTTTCAACGATTAAATAGCAAGTGCTTGCAAGATATTTCGTAGCAAAAAAATACAGACAAATTTTCATACGCCATTCAAGTCTTGTGTTACAAACCGAGGCAGATGAATATCAGTATTTTCCTATGTTCACATTGTCTCTTCTTGAACGTGTCGCCATGTTTACAACTGTCAAACACACGTGATAATCGTTATTCACGTAGCTTTATTATATGTCTACCCCTCTACTCACAAAACACACGGTCGAATAAATATTGATTGGTGACACTTTGTTGATGGCGACTGGACGAACATTGATTTATGATAGAAATAGACATAGTGCAAAGGAAAAGAAGAAAAAAAGAAAACTTCCCCCGGTGGATCGATCGCTCCGTTATATTCAACACACCAATGGACAGTCGGCGTGTTTGAAAGTTAGAAAGGACGTACGCTTCTAATAAGCTTAAAACCACCATCATCATCATCATTGTTACCACAACTATCACTATAACCACCAACCATATAACCATCATCATCGTCATTATCATCATCAAGGAGGTGACGGTGGCTTAGTGGTTAACGACACAGACTGATAATCTGGGCGTGCCAAGTTCGAACCCAATTCGTTCTCCAGAAACACTTTAATTTATGTACGTCGTCAACTTTTACGGGTGAAACGTTGGACGCTTTTTTAATGACGTCGGTTTATTTTAACGGATCCAACATGTTGTTAACTTCATTTGACAAAAAAAAAATAATGTAACGTCTCTTTTTCATTGGAAACAAATCTAATATACAATGTATAAATAAATATATACAGGTAATAATATTATCACATATTGTTTAGATTCTGCAGAGTACTGTTCCCATCCTGGGTATTATTTCCACGACGTTTCATCCATGTCGACTTTCCTCAGAGTGTCGAACTCAGGAATCTGCACAGAAATTTGGAATGGAACCTTTTAATTAATCCACGAGTGAGTATGCTCAAGTTCCGCCAGCGATGACCGGGTAGAAATTCTTAGTAATTTTAAATTGTACTTTGATTTTTTTTTTTTTACATAGGCATCGTCACTTATCAAGGCCAAGAGTTCCCTCGAGGATAAGGATTAAAGGGTGTACAGTAGACAATTGGACAATATTGGAAATTCGGTAAATTTGTTAACTTATATGGAACGACTCATCAAAAACTTGTTTACGTTAGACTTGAAGACAACCATATTGTAGTCAGCGAACAAGCAGGAAAACGAAAGACAATTCCATAGGCGTGCAGTTCTAAGAAGGAAGCTCTGTTCATGAATCTACGTTTAGGTTTAGCCATATATAAAGAGTGGGGGAAATTATTGATAGTATTTTCTGCTAGACGAGTGTTTCTCGTGAAAGTTTGACGAAGGGAGGGGGCATAGATTGGAGCTCAGTTGAACAATTGCCATGAAAATAACGATAAAGCAAGACAAACTCGCAACATCTCTTCTGTAAGAAAGAGGTTGCAGGGAATAGAAAAGGACATCCCCTACGAGGCTACGAAGTCTATTTTGAACTCTATCAAGGCAGGATAAGTTCTTTCTAGCAACTCCTGTCTGGATGTGGCAACAGTACTCCATCCTTGGACGTACCTGGTTCTTATATAAATAGAGAATTGCATGAGTATTGAAATTTAAAACTCCAGGGAAATGTAACTTACAACTTGATGTTCGCTGACTATTTATCCACTACGCAAAGATTTCTTGCAAAGTATTGTTTTCTTTTAATTCAATTCTTTTAATTTATTTATTTTGGTTTATGGTGATAATTTTTTTAAATATTCGTAACAGCACAAATTTTATGTTTTTGATTTATAGAATCAAGTGCGCCAATCTGAAAGATCGGCGGCCGCAGCTTCTCTATTAATTGTGAAGACATTTTTCTAAATGATTAATCGAACAAAGATTATGAATTAAAGTAAAGAAATTGTTCTCGCTCTATGTGAAATCATTCGTTTTACATCGCACCTAGTGTCCAAATCTTCTCTGTAAGAAAGTCAGGTAAATAGGGAGCCTCATACGGATTTACGAGCCGAACGGTAAATAATATTATTGAAAACAAAAATCTGCTAAAAATTAATGCTAGTTGGTTTGTTAAGAGAGTTTGAATCGAGTTGAATTACCTTAAGTGCCTTTTCAATCAAAATACATGAATAGAAATGTATACAATTCAAATAGTTCATGAAGAATAGTTACTAAAGTTGGTATAACTACTTCAAAAGGTGTTTTTGTGCGCATATTGTGTAATATATGTTGCTTATATGTTTGCCACTTAATCTAGCATTGGGATTCTCTGCAAAGCTTTTTGTCGGAATCAGTCATTAAAATTAATGGCGTCTGTCATGGCTTCCACCAAACGGAGTTATTAATTAAACAAGATCAAAGTCATCACTTTTATTGGACAACAAGAAAAACATAGATGAGAGGCGTTTTCATCAAGTGATACAGAGCGAATACGGAAGAGGAATAAAGAGAGAACAGCATGAATAGAAAAAGGCGAAATAATTTAAGAGATGTGCTATGAAGAGAAGAAAGAGGCAAAGAAAGGAACTAACAGAAAACAGAAAGGAATAAGACAGAAATATTGCAGGGGAAATTCTAATTTTAAACATGTGGTACAATTGGAAAAACCGTGGCTGGCTAATTATTATGCATCTTAAACCAAGCTTCTCTTTTTTCGTCATAATCGCTCAGACCTCCATCTGGTCCAAGTTGAAATTAATGGCTGTCGTCTTGGGGAAGTACCATGTTTTTACAAGATTCTGGAACTGACCTTAACTTCTGATCTGAAATGGAGCACATACATCAAATCTGTTGTTAGGATCACTGGGAAAAGATAGTTGGATTATTGTACCGCTCCATTAGGCATGTCACTTCTAAGTACTTCCTAAAATGGAATAATGTTGCCACATTTGAGCAGGAGCTTCTGCGTGCATCATACCCTACCATGATAGAGTTCAAAACGCGCTTCGATACTTAGTAGGCGATGCCCTTTTCTCCTCCCTGCAATCTTTTTCCCCCACGGAAGAGACATTGCGTATATGTCTTTGCTGTATCGTTATTTTCATAGCAAGTGCTCGTCTGAGCTCTAATCTTTGGTCTTTTCTTGCCAAACTTTCACAAAAAAAACACTTAACTAGCTATTCGATTGGTGCAAAAATAATGTCGTTTTGTGGCATTCAATCTATCTATACTCCTATAAATTCGTTTTTCTTTTGTGTGTATTGATATTCATATTAAAAACACTCCTTTCTATTTATTTATAAGAAAATGCAATTTTCTTATATATGGGTTGTGGAATTGCATTCACTAGCAAAAGATCTAGCTAATTCGCATTGTCTTTTAAACATTCATTTTAATTAATTCCCTATTAGTTGAGTCGGTATTCTTATGGAATTATCATCTTTAGTTAACTATTACGTGTAATTGTATTCATGCAGATATTCTACATGATTTATACTTGCAAATATTTGCGTAAAAAGTTTATAGTAAACAAAAAATTGTGTCCATATATATTTATGTATACGTATATATTTTTGTTTAACAAATGTTTCCTACCAAACGCCTCCAAGAGTTTTTGGTCTACAGACATGAAACTTCATATATAAGGTACTTGAATCCATGCGAAATTTTATATTTGGGTTTTAGCCCGGAACAATCGAATGCATAAAATAGTAGCCATTGGTTCCTGTTTTAATTTTTAGCCTCGCATTAAATATGTTTTCCTAGCCTAGTCATTGACGGCAGAGGCAAAATAAATCGTGAGCTGAACGTTCCGGTTTCTATTCTTGGTAGTGGCGGATGAGTTTTTTAATACTATTTAAACCATTACTATACATTGCATCCAATCTATCTATCTATCTATCTATACTCGCATTTCGGACCGGGGTTGCCCGGGTGTTTGGAGGTGTATGTTGAGCCAAAAAAGCAGTCAATTTTTTAAATTTGACCCCTATTATGGCCCCTTAACATTTATTGTTTGGAGCTCAAATAAAATTATTTAGTTAGATCAATGTCCAAGGAACCTATATCAAAAATTCCAAGTGCTTAGGCCCAAAATTGGCGGAGGAGTTTGGTAGAGTTTTCAAAGGGCGAAACGTTAAACTTTTACCCTTTAACAGCCAAGTTTTTGGCCAAAATTAAATTAGAAAGATTTTCCCAAATATCAGTACCTTGTATATCAAATTTCGAGTCTGTGGATTTAAAATTGACAGAGGTATTGCGTAGGGAAATGTACACACACAGACACACAGATACACACACAGGCACGCTCACTTTTATAGATATACTAGCATTTCAGCCCGGCGTTGCCCGGATGTTTGGATGTGTCTGTTGATAAAAAAGCAAAAAAAAAAGAAAAAAGTGGTAGTAGGAAGGCAGGCTCGAACCCGTACCGCGAAGGAGGAAAAGAACGGGGGAAAACGCTGATGTCTATACTGTTACGACCACCGCCAAACCGGAACGGATATTTTATAAAATTAAGGCTAGATAATCGAATGGTTAGGATGACTTTTAAAAATATTAACGAATAAAACGACGCCCCTCGTAGAAAAGTTCCCAGTTGAAGGTGAATATATTAATGTTTTTAGCCAAGTTTTCGATTTGTTGTCTGAAAGGTCGTACTTTAAAACGATACTGATATTGGTAAATCCCGTCGCCTCTACGAAAGTTTAATGAAGACATTCATACATACATACATACATACATATATATATATATATATATATATATATATATATTGGTAACTGAAAATCTTCCACGCAAAACGATTAAAAATCCTAGCTCTGAATGCCCTTTATGTTAAATTTCAAACGTTTTGACCAGAAATTGTCTGAGTAATTTTGGTAGAGACCGCAGAATTCAATTTATTTTAAGTTCGACCCCTATTATAACCCCTTAAAATTTATTGTTTTGCGCTCAAATCAAGTTATTAAATTAGATCCATATCAAAGATACCTATAACTAAAATTGCAAGTGTTTAGACCGACAATTGTCGGAGGAGTTTGGTAGAGTTCTCAAAGGTCAAATCGTTGAACTTTTGCCCCTTACCAGCCGAGCATTATGCTGAAAACCGATCAAAAAGATTTTCCCAAATCTCAGTACCCTGTATATCAAATTTGGAGTGTAGTGAGTTATTGCGTAGGGAAATGTACAGGCACACAGAAAAACACACAGACACATTCACTTTTATAGATATACTAGCGTGGGTGCCCGGCGTTGCCCGGGTGTTTGGATGTGTCTGTTGAGCAAAAAAAAAAAAGTAGTAGTAGGAAGGCAGGTTCGAACCCGTATCGCGTAGAAGGAAAAGAACGGGGGAAAAACGTGGCGTCTATGCTGTTACGACCTCCGCCAAAACGGAAGTGACATTTTTTAAAATTAAGGCTACACAATCGAAAGGAGAGGATGGCATTCAAAAATATCGGCGAAAAAAGCGACCCAGCCTCCCTGTAGAAATGTTCCAAGTTGAAGGTAAAGATATTAATGTTTTAGCTAGTTTTTCGATATGTGTCGTCTAAAAGGTCGGATTTTAAAACGATACTGCGATTGGTAAAATCCGTCGCTTCTATAAAAAGTTTTAGGCAGACATGTAAACATACATACATACATACATACATACATATATTTCTATATTGGTAACTAAAATATTTCGACCCAAACCGCTTAAAAAGCTTGTCCTATCTCTGCATACACTTTATGTCAAATCTCAAACGTTTAGACCAACAATTGTCTGAGTAATTTGGAAGAGACCGCATAGGTAATTTCTTTTTTAAATTTGACCCCTATTATGCCCCCTTAGTAGTTATTGTTTTGGGCTCAACCAAGGAACCTATATCTAAAATGTCAAGTGTTTAGACCCCAAATTGTCCGAGGAGTTTGGTAGAGTTCTCAAAGGTCTAATCGTTGAACTTTGACCCCTTAAAAGCCGATTTCCTTCCGAAAATCGATCCCAAAGTTTTTCTCAAATCTCAGTACCCTGAATATCAAATTTTGAGTCTGTAGACATAAAATTGAGAGAGTTATTGTGTAAGGAAATGTACACACACTCACACACACAGATGCATAGACACACAGGCACGAGGATACACAGACACGTTCACTTTTATAGATATAGTAGCATGGGTGTCCGGCGTTGCCTGGGTGTTTAGACCCCAAATTGTCGGAGGAGTTTGGTAGAGTTCTCAAAGGTCTAATTGTTGAACTTTGACCCCTTAACAGCAACATTTCTGGCCGAAAACCGATCACATAGATTTTCCCAAATCTCAGTACGCTGTCTATCAAATTTCGAGTCCGAATACTGAAAATTAACAGAGTTATTGCGTTGGAAAATGTACACAAACACACAGACACGTTTACTTTTGTAGATATATAGACTGGCATTTCAGCCCGGCGTTGCCCGGGTGTTTGTAGGTGTATGTTGAGCAATTTTTCTTTTTTTAAAAAGCGGTTAATTTGTATAACTTTGACCCCTGTTATCACGTCTTAATATGTATTGTTTGGGGCTCAAATCAAGTTACTAAGTCAGTTCCATGTCCAAGGAACCTATATCTAAAATTTCACGTATTTAAACCAAAGGTCAAATCGTTTAACTTTTACTCATTTATCACTAAATTTGTGGCCGAAAAGCAATCACAAAGATTTCCCCAAATCTCAGTACCCTCTATATCAAATTTCGAGTCTGTAGACTTAAAATTGACAAAGTTATTGCGTAGCGAAATGTACACACACAGACACACAGAAAGACTGATACACGGACAAATACACAGACACATTCACTTTTATACATATACTAGAATGGGTACCCGGCGTTTCCCGGGTATTTTGAGATGTATGTTGAGAAAAAAAAAGTGGTCAATTTTTTTAACTTTGACCCCTATTATGACCCCTTAAAATTTATCGTTTTAGACTCAAATTTAGTTATTAAGTTAGATCCATGTCCAATGAACCTATATCTAAAATTTCAAGTGTTGAGACAGACAATTGTCGGAGGAGTTTGGTAGAGTTCTCAAAGGTCAAATCGTTGAACTTTGACCCCTTAATCGCCAAATGTCTGGCCGAATACCTATCACATCGATTTTTCCAAATCTCAGTACGCTGTATATCAAATTTCGAGTTTGTAGACTTAAAATTGACAGAGTTATTGTCTAGGGAAATCTACACACACAGACACACAGATACACAGATACACACACAGACAGACACTTTCACATTTATAGATATATAGATAGATATATAGATAGATATATAGACTAACGCATTAAACAAACATATATACGTATATATAAATATATATGGAAACCATTTTTTGTTTACTGTAAACTCTTTACGCAAATATTATGCAAGTATAAATCATGTAGAATATATGTATGAATATAATTACACGAAATAGTTAATTCTAGAGGATAATCTCATAAGATAACCGAAAAAATAAATAGGGAATTAATTAAAATGAATGTTTAAAAGAATATTCTAAGTAGATAGATATTTTGCTAGTGAATGCATTTCCACAACCCATATACAAGGAAACTGCATTTTCTATTTAAATAAAGAGAAAAGAGGGGGCTTAATGTGAATATCAATACACACAAAAGAATAACGAATTTATAGAAGTATAGACTAGCATTTCAGCCCGGCGTTGCCCGGGTGTTTGGATGTGTCTGTTGATAAAAAAAAAACGAAAAAAAATGTGGTAGTAGGAAGGCAGGCTCGAACCGGTACCGCGAAGGAGTAAAAGTACGGGGAAAAACGTGGTGTCTATGCTGTTACGACCTCTGCCAAAACGGAAGTGACATTTATTAAAATTAAGGCTACATAATCGAAAGGAGAGGATGGTATTAAAAAATATCGGCGAAAAAAGCGACCCAATCTCCCTGTAGAAAAGTTCGAAGTTGAAGGTTAAGATATTAATGGTTTTAGCCAATTTTTCGATATTTGCCGTTTGAAAGGTCGGACTTAAAAACGATACTGATATTGGTCAAATCCTCGCTTCTATAGAGGCATACATACATACATACATACATACATACATACATACATGCATACATACACACATTTCTATATTGGTAACTAAAAATTTTCGACCCAAACCGCTTGAAAGTTTGCCCTATCTCTGAATACACTTCATGTCAAATTTCAAACGTTTCGACACGAAATTGTCTGAGTAATTTGGAAGAGACCGCAGGGATCAATTTTTTTTTAATTTGACCCCTATTATGACCCCTTAACATTTATTGTTTTGGGTTCAAATGAAGTTATTAAGTTAGATCCATGTCCAAGGAACCTATATCTAATATCTCAAGTGTTAAGATCCAAAATTTTCGGAGGATTTTGGTAGAGTTCTGTTGGTGAAATTGTTGAACTTTGACCCCTTAACTGCCAAATTTCAAAGATTTTTTCAAATGTCGAGTCTGTAGACTTAAATTTAACAGATTTATTGCATAGGAAAATGTACACACACAGATACACTCACAGACACGTTCACTTATATATATATATATATATATATATATATATATATATATGGATAGATAGGTTAAAAAAATTTTATACGTATACATAAATATATATGGACACAATTTTGTGTTTACTATAAACTTTTTACGTAAATATTTGCAAGTATAAATCATGTAGAATATCTGCATGAATATATTTACACCTAATTAACTAAAGATGATCATTCCATAAGATAACTGAAAAAACTAATAGGGAATTAATTAAAATGAATAGTAAAAGAATATGCTAGATCTTTTGCTAGTGAATGCAATTCCAGAACCCATATATAAGAAAATTGTATTTTCTTTTTAATAAATAGTTAAGAGGATTTTTAATATGAATGCACAAAAGAAATATGAATTTATAGAAGTATAGATAGATGGATAGATAGATATTAAAGTGAACGTGTCTGTGTACATTTTACAGCGCAATAACTCTGCCAATTTTCAGTCTACAGACTCGAAATTTTATATACAGGGTATTGAGATAAGGGGAAATCTTTGTAATCCGTTTTCAGCCAGAAATCTGGCTGTTAAGGGGTCAAATTTAAACGATTTGACCTTTAAGAACTCTACCAAACTCCTCAGACAATTTTCGGTCTACACATTTTCAATTTTTGATACAGTTTCTTTGGACATGAATCTATCTTAATAACTTGATTTGAACCCAGAACAATAAATGTTAAGGGGTCATAATAGGGGTCAAATTTTTTAAAAATTAACCGCTTCTTTTGTTTTTTGGCTCAACATACACCTCCAAATACCGGTCTACGCCGGGCTGAAATGCCAGTCTATATATCTACAAAAGTGAACATGTCTGTGTGTCTGTCTGTCTGTGTGTTTGTGTACATTTTCCAACGCAATAACTCTGGTAATGTTCAGTCTTTTGTGTTGTTGTTTGTTAGGGAAAATCTGTTGTGTTGTTCTGTTTGTTAGGGAAATATGTTGATTTGTTTTTTACTAAAGAATCATCCTCGTCCCCTTTCCTATCTAGTGTTTCTATTAGTCTAAATTTCCGTTCGAATTCTTAAAGGTCCTTTTTTAGTTCCGCTAAATTGCTTTTAGGGATGGAACAGAATTTGAGGCCTAGCTTCAGTATTTCTGTTCTGTTCAAAGATAAGGTGTATTTTAGGTCTTATTTTTTTATAACCTGGAATCGTTGTTCCGTGGGGGGTTCCTAAAAATGGTGGGGGTTGTTTGTTTGCTTGTTTTGAGGAGTTGTGCGTTTTAGGGTGATGTGATGTCTCCTTGTAAAATAAGTGTTGTGTGCATTATTGTGGGGGTTCAGTGATAAATGATTGAATGAGTTGTCATTATATGTTGTTTGTGTTGGATAGTTGTGTTTCAGTTGGAATTGGTGCTGCTGTTGAGGATATATGTATTGTTGTATAGGGTTGTGTTGCCGGGCTTCGTTTTAGGGTAGGTTTGCTTGTTGGGATTGGTGTTGCATGGGATATTCTAATTGTTCCCGTTGATGGAAGAGGTGCCTTGGGGGTTTGCTTTTTTGTGTGGGGTATGAGGAGTGAGTGTTGTAGGCAGTATTTTGAATTATGTGATGTCTGTGGTAGTTACTTTGCGACTCAAGGAACTACGAATAAATCTAAGAAAAATAAAATACCCATCACAACTTATAGACAAAGGGATCCAACTTGCGATAAATATACCAGTAGAAGATTTGAGAACCCGTAAAGAACGAAACAAAAAAACAAATCCTAACATACGTCTCCACACACAACACAAACAACCCAGAGCTTTTCACAGAGATAACGAAAAACCTCGTCCTACTTAACCAAAACAGCAAACTAAACAACTTCCTTAAAACAACAAAAATAATAAAAAGCAAACGCCAGCCCAAAAACCTAAAACGCATTCTTACCTCATCCAAACTGAATCAAGACACAACAAAAGGAGTCACAAATGCAACAAACAACGATGTGGAGTCTGCAACATAATATTAGAGGGAAACACATGCACATTCACGAACCCCATACAAACATTCAAAATTAAAAAAAACTAGATTATACCTCAAAAAACGTGATCTAATTAATAAAATGTGCAGCATGCGATAAATCCTACATAGGCGCCACAAAAAAACATTAGTAATAGAGTAGCCCTACACCGATCCAACATCAAAATCGCCGAAATAGACACCTGCATGTATCACAACATATAAACACATGCAGTGGAGGCAAATTCGAGATAATGCCCATCTTCCAAACTGACAACTACTTCTACTTACTAAAACAAGAAAAAAAAACTTTATGGTAAAGTTCAACCCCACCTTAAACATCTGTCAATAATTATACACATAAATAGGCAAAACACAAAATACACTTACACACATGCATACTTGGGTAAATGTGCACCCTCACACACGAAAAAAAAAGAAGCACAATAGAGCACGCGCACACTTTCTCGAGTGCGCACATCAATATCCAGTATAATACCATTTCCCTAAACTAAACAAACAATTAGAAATTATACGTATGTATGTGTATGCGTATGTAAACATGTGTGTATATATATGTGAGTATGTGTATGTATGCGTGCATGTGTGTGATTGTGTATACATGTGTGTATATATATCATCTGTTATCTATCTTCTACCTTTTTATTGTGTGGACGTGCCCTTATGTTTGGGTGACTGAATACATGTATGCAAATGTACTTGGATTAGGAAAGAAAGAAAACTTCAACCAATATATATGTAAGATAAGGGTTTATGAATATGTATGTGTGTGTGTGATTGTGCGTGTGTCCATATATATAAATATATATATATATATATATGGATGGGTAAATGTATACGCATCTGTATATGTGTGTATATATATATATATATATATATATATATATATATATATGTATGCATATATATGGGTGGGTAAATGTATTCGTGTGTGTATGTGTGTATACGGATGTATGCGTATGTGTGAGCTCCTGCATATGTCTCTATATATATGCATGTGGGTGTATGTATGTGGGTGCCTGCCTAGTATGCGGATGTATGTGAGTGTGTATGTGCATACATGTATGTATATATATATATATATGTGCACGTATATGTATGTGGGTGCGTATGTGCGCGTGTGTGTGTATATATCTTCTCCTACCTATTCTCCATCTTAGTTGTGTGTGTGTGCGTGTATTTATGTTTGAATGATTACGTACATGTATGCATGCGTGTTTTGATTAGGAAAAGAAAAATTAACCAATATGTGTGTGATATGTTAGTGGCTGGATGTGTGTGAGTACTTGTGTGAGTGTGTAGGTGGGTATGTATATATGTATGCTCCTACATACATTTCTATGTATGTGCGGGTGTACATGTGTATATGCCTACGTGCGTATGCGTGTGCATGTGTATATATACATGTATGTATATGTATGTGTGTGTGATTGTGTGTGAGTATGTGCTATACATGATGAAAGAAAGTCATAAAAAAAAACATAAAAACCTTCACCAAATGGACCTAAAAGCCCCCTCTTTGAACTTAACTCTGACCGGACACTACCAACACTTACTGTTGGGGATAGAATGTCTGAGACCACGTCACTCTGAAAAACACATTTAGTATCAGCAGATCTAAAAATAACATTTCAAACTCCCATTTAAAAGAAAACCTTTTACAAAAATATCTGAAGAGAGCGAACCTAAGCTTGAAACGCGTTATAAAAATATTTTAAAATAAAAATATGATAAAAGGCTAAAAAGAAAACACACAATTGTTGATGACTACACTCTTTTACATATATATATATATATATATATATATATATATATATATATATATATATATATATATATATATATATATGGCGAGAGCAAAACACTGGTGGTGGTCAATTTGGTAGTCACAGAGGGACTTCTTCAGAGAGTTTTCATATATTTTCTTCCGTGGCCCTTTGTCACGATGGCTAATAGCGCTAGTGAAGCGTTCGCCATATAGAACGTCATATAGAACTATCTTGGGCAGACAAGTATCGTCCATTCTGACTTCAGCAGCATGGCTCGATGCTGAGGATTTCTTCCCGCTCGATATATATAAAATGACCGGTGCTTGCTTAAAAAGTGTCTGCCAAATTCCTCTCGGAATATTTGACTGGTTGGTTGGCTGTTTTTGTTTTACGGCATATCAACCCTTTTCAGATTATTTAATGCCGAATCCAGGGATTTTGAAGAACAATTTTTAAATAGAGTATATTTGTTTGTTCTTTTCTAAGTCGGTTTCTATTCAACTCATAGTTGGGACCCTTACCGGTTCTGAATATTTGAGTTACAAAGTTAAATTTTAATATATTGTGTATTTAAACATGTACATCACATTCAATCGTCTTAAGCCGGCAAATTTACTGCTAATGGATCAAAATTGAAAACGAAAACTGTTACCGTGATAGGGTAAATTGAACAACATATTATCCATTCTGTTACTTTTGGGCATACGCAAAATCAAACATTTGTAGCTCAACATCGCTTAATTTTAAGCCTTTTTTCATCTGTTGCTAGCACAAACTGTAACGAGGAAAATAAGAACGTTCTAGTTTCAATTCTAGCGTATAGTAGACAAGCCATGTTTTCTCTGTAACTTTTTAAATAATTATTGAATGTTGGATAATAAGAAATAAGATATCTGCATGAATTAAAATATAATATTTATGCGAATGTTACGACCGGGCAACCTCGGGCGGTCTGCTATGTTACATAATGAAATGGAGACTCATCTATCTGAAACCACTATCAATAATCTCCCCCACTCTTTATCTGTGCCTAAACCAAAACGTAGATTCCATGAACAAAGCTTCTTTCTTAGAACTGCACACATGTGGAACTCCTTTCCGTGTACCTGCTTTCCAGCTGACTAGAACATGCCGTCTTCAAGTCCAATATTAACAAGTTCTTGATGAGCCGTTCTCCTTAAGTAATCCAAGTTTCCAAAATTACACTACTAACGATTATTATGATATTGTCCCTTCGACCACTGTACGCTATTTAACCCTCATCCTCGAGTTGCCTCTGGGCCTTGACAAGTAGTGATTCCCTTGTAAAAAAATCCATATGTATGTATTAAAATATGAATTTAAAATCTATAATCATAATATCTAATATTTGTTTAATCTTTGTCCGTCTTTTCCGTTCTTTTTTCCAGAAACAAATTGATCTGGAACTATGATCTGGCTGAAATTATTTTTAGACCATTTTATCAAACAGTGCAGCGAACTAAGGATTATGATATCCGTTTTATATACATTGATGGATTAATAGGTAAAAATAGGGACCAGTCACCATAATATAACATTTACTACAAATTTCTCGGAAAGTATTGTTCTGATCTAACTGAAATTGTTCTCCTTTACTCCTGATCTGAAATGGAACACGTACATCAAGTCTGTCGCTGGGAAAATGGTGGGATCCTTCTACCGCTCCAGAAGATATCTCACTAATGATGCAATTCCCTATCTGTATAAAAGCCAAGTACGTCCAAGGATGGAGTACTGCTACCAAATATGGGCAAGAGCTGCTAAAAACAGTCTATCCTGGCTTGACAGAGTACAAAATAGACTTCGTGACTTGGTGGAGGATGACCTTTCCCTTCCCTACAACCTCTCTCCCACAGAAGAGACGTTGCGAGCCTGTCTCTGTTTTATCGTTATTTCCATGGCAAGTGCTCGTCTGAGCTCCATTCTCTGGTCCCCCGTGCCAATCTTTCACGAAAACACCCGACTAGCTGAAACCACTATCAATAATTTTCCCCACTCTTTATCCGTGCCTAAATCAAAACGTAGATTCCATGAACAAAGCTTCTTTCTCAGAACTGCACGTCTGTGGAACTCTTTGCTGCTTGAATTCAACTTGGATGTCTTCAAGTCTAACACAAACAAATTCTTGATTAACCGCCCCCAAGTAATGACACCTAGCAAATCCCTAATACTGACTATTACTACGATACTATCCCACTGATTAGTGTACACACAATAACCCTTATCCCCGAGTGGCTCCTGGGCCTTGATAAGTGGTGACCCCCATGTAAAAAAAAATGATCCCATAAAATAACATGGTGCAACGAAACAAGTATTATAATATCTCATAAACACAAAGATAAAAAATTAATAGGTTAACATTTAATGCAAAACGGAGCACAGATTTAACCATCATAACTCATTTATTCTAAGTTGTTGGGCTGTAAATTTTAACGGCTAACAAGTTTAGTTGTATATATGTTTTTATTTAAATGAGTGCATTAAATCCACGAACATATTATCGTTATATGATAATAAGGTTGACTAGAAAGATCCGTACAGAAAACCTGTATATTGATATTTTCAAATTACTAAAATAAGTTGATTTGGTTTTAAGTCGGCTAATTTGCTGCTAATGGATCCAAATTGAAAACGAAAACGTTTACCGTGTAGGGTAAATCGAACAAAATAAATCCTGAGACAAATCTGAAATAAATTTATATGTGTAAAATATAAATTCTTGTTTTGTGGTTCTTCAGAATTAGCATGAAAATGAAATGTTTCAGGTTTCTCCTATTGATCTTAACGTATTTGAACGTATTACATCATCACAACACCCAGCAGATGAAGACAGATGACCTCCGGACAGAAAGGTATGAAACTTCTTCCATATTTCCCCAGGCTATGTAATATAAACACGTTGATAACCCGCAGTCTACATCTATTGCTATATTATTTTTCAATGGAAAATAATAGACCCTAGTCGAAGGCAACACGAAGGTTCCTTTTTCATTATGCACTGCATACATGTGTAAAGAATGGGGTCAAATACTTTCACAATGTGGGTCTACTGAGCATTTAATCTTACCTTATTATTTTGAGTTTTTAGCAAGAGGACATTAATTATCAGTTGACGAGTCTTTGGTATAACTTTACCTGATATTGAACCCTGTTCACCGGCTAAGTAGCGGACACTCTTCAGCGTTACAAACGGTACACAACTTTGAAAAACTTCTTTACTGCATGCATTATGTAACATTGTGGCGTGTTTGGTTGTTGGCAATTTCTTTCGCAAGAACCCTGGTATATATTTTCTGAATATCAGTTTTGTCTAAAGAAAATAAGAGCATAAACAAAAACACGACGACATATCTCAGAAAATTATGCTTATTTTCTCTCATGTGAAAAATTAAAAATATATGAAAAACACTAAATATGCGAATTCTGTCGATAAAAAAAAGTGCGCGCTTAGATGACATCTGTCAGAATACGCACAGAAGATATTTATGAATGTATTTCACGATTATGTCACTTGGTTGAAACGAAAGAAATATTCGTTTCACAATATCTATTTCTGATGTTTAACCATAAACGTATTTATTCATGAGAATCGCAGAGTTTAAAGGTTATCACCTCTCGTTATGAAATATTTGCGGTAGAGTGGTCTACTACGCTTTAATTCATGATAGTCGCTCACGCTGATAATCGAAATATCATATATACAGGGTGTCCGTAAAGTTACTATACAGGCTTGCGTGGCATACTTGATTAAATAAACCTGTAAAAAAAAAATATTAACTATTAATACAAATATAATGCAATAAAACAATAAGACTATATAGTAACTTTACGGACACCCTGTATATATATATATATATATATATATATATATATATATATATATATATATATATATATATATATATATATATGTCGATTGTATATATAATAAAAGTCCATTGTTATAAGGTTCATTGGAAATTAAAGTTAAACATGATGGTTAAAAGACCAAATACGTGCAGTATTTTTTAAGAATATTTTCGGCTCAGACAAAAACCTTCATCAGGAAGATTTCATGATATTGTTTAGCGCAGTCTCTAACTAATTTTAATGTCTCGTTCAGTCCGTAATATCTGGCGTCGAATTTTTCGACTAGCAGTAATTACAAGATCCTGAAAACTCTAGTGCCTATGGGTATATACATATATGGTATTCTTCGTTGCATATATATATATATATATATATATATATATATATACGTATGTATATATATGCATGTATGTATGTAAATATATGGTACTCATGCAGAGAGTGATTCGTGCTGAAATAAAAACGTTATTATTTTAAAAGCCATTCTTACCATGGGAGGGGAGGGTATTTTGTACCTATTCTGTACATATCCTGAAAACTCTAGTGCCTATGGGTATATACATATATGGTATTCTTCGTTGCATATATATATATATATATATATATATATATATACGTATGTATATATATGCATGTATGTATGTAAATATATGGTACTCATGCAGAGAGTGATTCGTGCTGAAATAAAAACGTTATTATTTTAAAAGCCATTCTTACCATGGGAGGGGAGGGTATTTTGTACCTATTCTGTACTTTAACCTTCACTTAAAACATATCATAAAACTTCACTTAAACGTTAAATACCTATATATATATATATATATATATATATATATATATATATATATATATATATATATAGGTATTTAATTATAATAGTAAAAAAAAATAATTATGACACCCCCTTTAAGAAACGCGTTTCTTATCGTTGAGAACTTTCCGTTGAATTAAAGTCGGTCAATTTTGCTCTCATCTTGATCATTGTTTAACGATTAGATCACTCTCTGACTGACACAAAGGTATTTGGGCTCATGGATTTTAAATGTCTGAGGGAGTGGCACTCGTCTCACAAGACGTTGCAATCATCAAATATATGTACTAGTGTATGTATGTGTATGTATATCTATTTGTATATGTATGTATATATATATATGTGTGTATATATTTTTATTTATTTTTTTGTGTATATATGTTTATGTGTGTGTTGTATGTATATACGTATATATATTTGTGTGTATGTATGTATATGTATATATGTATATATATGTATGCGTATAAGTGCATATATATGTATGTGTAGGTATATGTAGCTAACTTTATGTGTATATATATATGCATACATGTTTACGTATATGTATGTGAATATGTATGTATATGTGTGTATGTATTTGTATATGTTTGTATATATGTATATGCATATGTATATGTGTGTATGTGTGTATATGTTTGCATATGTTTGTATGTATGATTTATATGTATTGTGTATGTATGGATGTGTTCATGTGTGTATGTTTATGGGTATGTATATGTATGTATGTGTACATATATATATATATACTTATTTATTGTTATATAAACATGTTCACATCCTGCTGCTACAAATAGCCACTTGTTTCAATCAAACAACAGATATCATCAGGCAGCGACTTGACTATTCAAAAGTTCAATGAATAATGGATGTTTATTTTAGGTAGGAACTCTTTAAAAGTTGGAGTTAAAATACTTTAAACCCAGAACTTTAATTATAAGATGTAAAGAGGGAGGGGCAATTTAAATAAAGTTAAAAGATTATAATGGAGAGAGAGTGATTAAGAAGAGAAAAAAAAGAAATAGAGAAAGAAAATAGAGATAAAAAAAAATATATATATAATATGGAGAAGAAAAGAAAAAAGATATAAATGGTTATTATAAAGAGAATAAGGACTAGAAGGGAAAGAAAGAATGATGAGATATAGTTAAAGAGAGAAAGAGAGAAAGTAAGAATTTGACAGTATATAGAAAAAGAAAAAGAAAAAGATCTGCGTGTCAACCAATTTATGAATAATTATACAATTCAGTAATGAGGCACGTTATTACAAATACAAACAGAAAATACAATCCAAGCATTAGAAATGAACATGTCAAAAAAGACAGCGAATGTATCCAACCAACATATTTATCATCTCACATACGTCCACGAGTAATATCAACGCAGTTCAAATATACGTCTACAATCAATTAAGCCGTTTATACTAAATGATATAAGTTTAAAGTTTTCGCGTTTTTAAACTTATATCATTTTTTATAATTCTTATTTTCATTTTCATCTTCTTAATTTACCTTGATTCAATCTGAACACATTATTTCTGCATTTTCATAAACATTTATGCAAATCCGAGTCGCCTCACCTTTTGCAGTTTCGTTTCATGCGTTAAACAGCCAAATAATTGTTTAGATATTAGTAATATTTTGCTAATATCTTGCCTCTTTAGAGAAGAAGGCATTTGTTTAAAATATGTAGAAGAAGGAATTTCAATGTGTGTGCAAAATCTTATACGTATTTGTCTAACCCATTCTCGCTGATCATGATGAAACTACGTAGATTAAAGACGATAATATTTGTCTTTCCTTCCGAAAAATAAATATTAAGTAATTAAGTAATTAGTAAAATCTTCTTCAACATATTTTATTTAACTCTTTTAGTCATATATATATATATATATATATATATATATATATATATATATATATATATGTCTTTATATAAGCAGTAGTTTGTTGCTACACAGTCATGAGCATGTTTTGGTCTACCGTTATTTACCAACTAGAGACTTCATCAGGCAACAGCCCTTTTTTCCGAAAACGTTTTCGGAAATAAGGGTTGTTGCCTGACGAGGTCTCTAGTTGGTAAATACGGGTAGAGCGAAAACATGCTCATGACTGTGTAGTAACAAACTACTGCTTAAGTAAAGACAAATGTAATTTGCTGTACTTCTGTATTGAGCACTCTCGTATGAACCTTGTTATATTCCATTGGTTAACCTACCTTTGAAAAATAGCAACCTTAAATTATATATATATATATATATATATATATATATATATATATATCATGGTATTCACTATACATGAATACATGAATTTATTTATGAAACATATGTATATATATATATATATATATATATATATATATATATATATATATATATATATATCATGGTGTTCACTGTAATGGATTTATTTATGAAACATACGCATTTTGTAAGCGGCCATATAGTAAGTAATAGATATTTTGTAAACTGGCCACACTCACAATTATACTATCCGTTTCTTGTAACCAGCATGCGTCAGTTGGAAATTACAATTTTAGATTTGTTTGCATACATATCTATATGTTCTTTACTTCGTGCGAATCTATTTCGTTTTATTTTCGGAATAGAAACGTGTTTATTACTTCCAGTCGATAAGTCGTTACATGATAATTTGAAGTAAATTTATATGTTTTGTATTTTTTATGGTCGGGATTTTCTTGTAAAGTAATCAAGCCATCATTGCAACACATGTAATAGGTTGTAATATGCGCTATACGACCTTGTCTTTTTCTTTATGTTGTATTTGAAGAATCTACAGTTCATTTTATATATCCAGCCACCTGGCTTTCGTGAAAATAAACTATTGGTGTTAGGCTGTATGTGTAAACTTTAGTCGAAATCACCTTTAATCAGATTATTCTAATTATCGATTATCGATTATTTCCTAAAACATTCTGATACAAAATCTACCTAAGAACACTATCCAAAATTGATCTTATGTCAAAAAAATGCAACAACTATAAATTAGATATTTAATATAAGTGTATTTGTGTTTCGGAGGTTGCGACAGCTTCTTTTAGTTCGTACATCTTACTAAGGTCGCGTCCATCCAAAGCTTTCCAAAACGCGAAGTCACTCTTTTCCCGTGCTAAATCGTTCCTCTCGAAACCACAGTCCACAGAATTAGTCAAATTTGTGATTTCGTAAACAGTTATTCCTCGCGATACCTCTTGGAGAACATCCAACAACTCATCTTTTCTCTTAAGTTGGTGCCCACTTGCATAAAGACGTCGATTCATGATACCCAAAGGTACTCAATTGGGTTCTAATTTGGTGAATTTGCAAGCCACTCCATCTTCTGTCGCCCAGAGAACCCCAGTTGTTGCAAATACTCTTTGCTTTTGTTAGCTGCATGCGAGGGAGCATTAGCACGCATAAAAATAATGGTTCTGAACGTCAACCCTTGCTTCTTCAGCTATAGTTCTGCTCCTTCAGAAAAGCTATGTAAGCATTTGTCGTCACTTTTACGCCTTCTGGGACTCTCTATAGACCAACTGAAGTACCTCCGATAATCACAGCCCAAATCATTATCCCACCACCTTGTTACCATCTAAAAATCTGATGACGATGTCGTTCATCTAGGACCCAAACCTTTGCTCCAGCCATCAGGGCCATCAAGAGTGACACGCACTTCATCCGTGAAAAAGACTTTGGAAAAATCCGTTTTCATGTTGTCCTCTGCAAATTTCTATCGGTTTTTTATGTGATATTGCTTTAATGTAGGCTTTGTCACGGCTTAACAGACTTTGCCACTTCTTTCAGAAGGTGACATCGAGTACTTTTTGAGACATTCTTTAATCCTGGTTGATGAAAGACTTCTCGGCTTGTTTCTCCAGGTTTAATTTGGAGTAGAGAACGGAGTGAAACAACTCTAGATTTACCTTCATCAGCTTTCTTACGTACATTTGCAAGGAATCTGAGAAAGTACTTCACAGGTTATGGTACCTTCCTATCATTTTCGATATTTCGAGGTTAGTTTTAACTTTTCTTAGCTGTTCTGTAATAGGACTCTTTTTAGGACTACTCAATCTACCTTTACGACCCATTTTATTGACGAAACGAACTGCCGTGTTAATAATTTGACACACCTCAAGTACCGTGGATTAAGCAATTACGATGGCAAGTTGTTTACATTGCGCGGAACAGCACGAACTTTCACAGTACACGCAGCTAAGCATTGCCAACGTTTCCGAAGCTTTATATATATATATATATATATATATATATATATATATATATATATATATATATAAATTCTGGTGTACTAAAATGCTTCCATCTTTAATTCAACACACTATCCAGAATGTAGAAACTATGCATAAACAGAATTTAGGGTAATAGGGAGCTAAAACATCTATTAAAAACATACAAATGAATAACTACTTAATTAATGCTCGTTTTAAAAAGAATATGTAAGTTAGTTAACCTTCGGGTACTCGCTGGCTTAATCATGGTTCAGCATATTAAGAATTGTTTTTTAATAATTTTTAAATAGAAAAAGCAGGTTTTTAATATTAATGCCAGTGCTATAAAAGAAAACAAACTTTATAGCTATACAGATAGACAGATTGACAATATAGGATAGTTGGAATTGTATTTTTGTATATTGTTCAGGTGGTTTAATGAAAATGTTGTCGATACACAATGAGTTTGACTTGAATATTAAACGCGTATCAGGGAATAACTCGTGAACAACAAAGATAGAATCTTCGCGCTAATCTTCTTGATCAACATACTATGGACTTAGCCTGCGGAGCTTCAGCTTATCAACAGACAAAATGGCGGCCACTGTCCGTTCTTGATTCCCCTACTTTAATCGCTAAAGGGAATTAATCCTTCGTTTGGCCGCCCTACTTATCAGTGCATCTTGCGAGGTTCTTGTTTCCTGGTCAGTTCTATGCAGTAAATTTGTCACCGGACGCAGATGCACCCCCGAGGCGTGAATCTTTCTCACTGATATTTATGCAAATGGTCGACAAGTGTCGCCCCCAACAGTAGGAGCGGCTGCATTGGTAATTCCTGGTGTGTCATCTTGACCAAAGAAACATGGAACACGAGAAAAAAGTGTTTCTACTTAAGTTATCATTAATAGCGAGTGGAGGAAACTGGGCTGTTGTTTTAGTTTATATAAATACTAGCCTCGGTGTTTAGGTGTTTGGACGTGTGTGTTAAGCAAAAATAAAAAAAGAAAGTGGTAGTTGGCAGGCTATATATATATATATATATATATATATATATATATATATATATATATATATATATATATATATATATATATATATAAGCGACATCTTTTGTAACCACCTAATACATTCCGTTGTATAGTTACACTCATTTTAAGGTTAAAGATATAACGATGAGTGCGGGCGACACTCAAAATACAATGGCTAATTAATTGGCTAATTATAATTTATCCTATTTCACATTTACATTTAACTAATTCCCTATTTTTTACTTACATGAAAAGGGGACAGCCTTTTTATCATGTAACACAACGACGTATTTTTATATCCAGCTGTGTTTTCTGTTTTCACTGACGAGTGTTTAAGTAAATGTAAGAAATAAAAAAAATGTTAATTTTTAAATAAACTTAAAAGAAATTGACGACTCAGCCATAATCATCATCATCATCATCATTATCATTTGAGTGAAATGTAACAGTACTTATTATTATAGAGTCAAATCTCTATTGATTATTATATTGTACCCAATATATAGTGATGAATTATAAGGTAAACATAACACTTTGACGTACGATATATCAGCTAGAATTGAAACCAAAACATTCAGCACTATAGCTTTAATCGTTACCTTTCGAGCTATCGTCCCGCTCATACGAAAAGTTTAAAAATAATCGATATTAACATATAAATGTATATTTGCGCATACGTAAACGAATCGAATTATACCTGCTCATGTCCATTTTTTTTTTAGTTTTGACTCTTTAAAAGATATTTCGTATTGAAAAGATGTTGTTTTACAATAGGCACCCTGAAAAGTGTGGATGAAAATATATAAAACTTTTAACATGTTATAAAAAGTAAGTGAAGAAAGTCTACTTAGCTGGATCAGTAGCTTATTTATTTATTTATTTATTTATTTTACAGATTATAAATTATGTTTTACGCGTGAAACGTAAATAGTGCTGAGCGTTGGAGTTAAAATAAATGATGGCGCCATGATGGTCCACCTTTATGTTTAAGATATTGTCAAACTTATAAATTACAAAGACCACAGCTATGGCAAATTGCAACATAAATATTTTTCATTTAATTGAAAGAAAATACAGTTCTATTCCCAATTAAATACACAATTCTTAGATCATATATTATTTAACTGGAATTCATTATTGATATGAGTATTATTTATATTAATTTATTTATTGCGGACCATTATTCGTATCTTTCTTAGTTGTTGTTTCACGACGTTTCGGCCAACTATTCCTCTGGTCTTCCTCAGAGTGTAACAGCAACGGGATAGGAACTTCGAATCTCCTAACTGCATTCTCAGTTCTACCATAAAAATAAAGATGCAGATTAACATGAGCACTAGGCTGCATTGCAGAAAAGAGGACACCAGCCACTAGAATTCGAGAGCGGTTTTGTGCTCTATCAAGGCAGAAATAGAGGCTATTGTAAAGCTTAAAGGGAGCCATATGCTGTGTGGTGTCTTACTCTCATAGGATGCTAAGGCAAACTCGAACTCCATTTTTCGTACAACAACGTAATTTATTTCCTCATTATCCCGCCAACGTAATCTTTCTCCTTTTTATAGTCTTTTTTTTTCCTTACAGTCAGGTCATTTTGCATGTATTTTTATACGCTCGTCCGCACCCTATTACACACTGAGTAACATCTTTCCAGAAGTGCCAAAAGTCCCCTGTCGTAAAACGTATTTGTCATTTTGTAGAGTGTCCAAAATGTGACTAAAGGGATGAAAATATTTGTCATTTTACTAATTAATGGTAATTAATGAGTATTTTTCTATATTTCTGATATTTTACAGATAATATTTGGAAAATTACTTATAAGTATAGCATTGAACAACCTACGCGAATTGTTTCACCAAAATCAGGCAATGCTTTGGCGACAACATTATCTCTCGCTATGGCAATATCAAATGGGCAGCACCTTGCCCCAGATTTGATTAGCCCCGACTTTTTCCTGTGGGGATATCTTTTAGAAATAGTCTATGTTAACCCCAAACCCTGCCAGAATTAAAGGAAAACATCATGGACGAAATAAAGGGATTTAAATCGCAATCTAGAGATTCTGCAATCTGTCATATTCATGATGTTTTGGAAAAAAGCAGAAATATGCGAAGCTGAAAATTGACTACATTTAAAAAGACATATTTTTTTTAAATAAAGAATGTTTCAATATTGCCTTTAAAAAAACGGACTCTTAACATCTTAGTCAGATTGTGTTAAAATTACAGAGAGATATCCTCAAACATAAAGGATCTATAAAAGTTCCAAACCCTATAGTGACTATTTTGGGAAGCCTGTAAAAGGAGATTATCTTGTCAGAGTTTATATATGTTCTAGAGGCGTAGAATGATGCAAACATTTATCCAACAGTATTCACAAGATATTTGGTGTAAAACTCTATTTGAAGTCTCGAGTAAGATGAATACTCATCAAATTTGTTTTACTATGAGTATCCGATCTTTGTGCTGCATTAATAGTGAACTTGGATTTAGATGTAATAAATGGAATTAGCCATATTTTTACACACCTAAATATATTAATCTTGGTTTGTAAAAGAATCAAAGAGATTTCCCTCATTAATGCTCGCCTCGCATCCAGGTTAAAATGATTAAATTGTCACCCTAGAAAAGACGATATGATTCCATATCCGTTTAATGAAAACCGTTTTTTGTTGTTTTTTTTACAGACCATCTACTAGTTTACCAGCGGTGTATAAATCCCACAAATGATAGGAGTCTTCTGTCATGTCTGAAAGTGAAACCATGTTCAACGAACGAGATTAGAGATGCGTCGCTACACAACCCATGCTCTCTACTGATCAAAGTTATTACAACGGGACCATTTCCAGCACCCTCAAAATGCAAATCCGGACGGCTAAACTCTTGAGAGTACAGCTCAACGAAGTTTGCAGCCACAGTTATGGTCTTTGGTGTGGTTCTAAATGAGAACCACATCATGCCACCCTATCATCCTCGAAATCGGCTTGAAAGCCAACACCAAAGTATACCTGTATGTGATGCAGAGTGTGGTGATCCCCTGATGCATTTAGGTTGCCTCTGGTAGACCTTGGCTATGGCCGCAGTACTCGCCGCCGGCCCACATGTGTAAAGAAACGCAAGCTTATCTACAGAAGGAATGCTACGACTCTGTACCTTCTCGCATTGGGGCCTTCCTTCTCCGACCTGGACCAGCTGAACTATTCCATTTAAGTATATGATTAAAAAATCACCAACATGACTGCTCACAACATCAAAGCCAGCCTGATCACTGCCATCCGCCGTCCTCTCGCCAGCGCTTGTAGAAAAATAACATGCCCCAAGTTCCAGACTTGTATCGACGCGGTTATTGAGGCTGATATCGGCTACTTTGAATAGATGTCAGCTCTACTACATCATAAACTGCTCTGAATTGATTTTTGTAAATAAAGTTTTAAAATGAAGCGGTGGTATTGTTTTGTTTAATACGACAAATTTATCATTCCAACCAGTAAATATATCAATAGAATTGTTCGGAATTTGAAAAAGATATTTCCAAATATTCCATAATTACTGATATAATTCTTAGCACCAAACTGTATCAAAGTATTTCTGATATATCGAAGTTTAGTCAATACATTTACTGATCTTCTGTGATACTAGCCAGAGCACATAAACCGTTGATATAGCAGGACGAAATCCAGATTGATTATCACTCGCAACTTTTTCTTGTAAATGAGATTGATAGCTTCTTCATTTATCCAAAAGTAAAGCAACTTACTCATAACGCGCAGAATAGATTAGTCTTTCATGAGACTCATACGCTAGGTGTATTACAATTTTTGTAGGAATTTTGACACCCCTTACACGAAACTGCGAATAAAATATACAAAAACTCGTAATTTCTCTTTTAAAAGTGGGTTGTTTATTTTCTTCATGGATTATACTTCCAAAATAAACTATGAAGGTTGTTTTAAACGTAATGGATTTTTTTTTAAACAGTAATGAAATTAATTGAATTTTACGAGTTCAGTATTTTTCAATTTTTAAACTTTAAAAATCTATCAAAAGTTTTCTATTGATTCAATTTTTACAATATTTTCAGAGTCAATGTGAAATTTTATGCTCTTTCCAATAAACTGAATAGCATATTTTTTTGTGTTATATGTTAGACACACGTTTTTTTTAATTGACGCTCCCCCCATTTTCAAGTGTCTATTAAAAAGTAAATAATTAATTTACTCACCAATGTTTTATATATCACAAATTGAAGATAAAAGATCAATAAATAATATATTCAAATTTAAAACAAATGAAGTATTGTTTTTTAGAAATTTCCCGGTAATGTCCAAAGTTTAAAACCGTTTTTTTTAAACCACGTTGTTGTTTTTTTTTTTTTTTGGTTTTTTTTTATGAGACCTAACTCCTTGCTCCTTCAATTGAAAAAAAAATTAGGGCTTGAATTACATTTTTCGAGTAGTTATAAGCTTGGAAAAACAGGGGGTCGAATTAATTCGCGCCTCCCATTTTGAAATGCCCATTAAAAAGTAAACAATTATTTTACTAATAAAAGTCTTATATATCACAAATTGCAGATAAAAGAGCAATGGATAATATATTCAAATTTAAAGCAAAAAAAAGTAGTGTTTTTTTAGAAATTTACCTGTAAAGTCCGAAGTTTCAAACCTTTAAAAAAAAAAAAGAACACACGTTGTTTGATTTTGTTTTTTGTTTTTTTTTTAATGAAACTTAGGTCCTTATTCCTTTAGTTGAAAAAAAAATAGGGCTTGAATTACATTTTTCGAGGAGTTATAAGCTTGGAAAGACGGGGTGGAATTATTCAATATTTTTCACGAAATTTCTGACACACCTACTCATACACCTGATCTACCGTAGTTTTGAATACTGGACCGGCTTAGAAGTTTTTCCAATATAACAGGATGGGTTTTTAGATGAAGTTTGAACAGCTTTCTACGAATAGGTACATGTTCTCCTAGATTTTTTTTTATTACTGTGTGATCACAATCTGACCGGATATATAGGACTAGCAGGGAGATGCGACGTTGCCCGAGATTTTATGTTTTACACTCACATATTTTCTTGTCATCGAGATCGATGAAATTGTCCATTTTTTCAATGAAATAGATTAATAACCTGCAAGTGTTGGGGACCAATCGAGATGCACTAGAAGAAAGTTTCACATGCCTCCCGGCAGTGACTTATTCCACGATCTATTGTAGTTTGAATTGCAGAGTAGAGAACCTACTGTTGATTTATAACATTCTTTTCTTCATATATAATGACTTGAATCCAAGTTAAATAGGCGAATGTCAAGTATCAGGGTTCAATAGTGCTGCAAACAGAAACATTCATTTCGAAGGTCGGTAGTCATAGGAAAGAACTTACTGTTGATTTCATACGCCGGGACTTTCTACTTGTTTAGTGATAATGGCTTGAATTAAAGTTTAAAATGCAAATGTTAGGTATCATTGTGAAATTGTGTTCTAAATAAAAACTTTTATTTTGAACGTGCCCCTGTCATATCTAAGAGCTGTTAATGTTATATGCAGGGTTTTTTTCTGCTTGTGGGGTAGTAAAACTTGTCAAATGCACTTGTGATATTATGTAAAGACTCTGCAAGACACATAAAGTAATGTATATATATATATATATATATATATATATATATATATATATATATATATATATAAAACTTAAATATAATATGTATGTTTATTTTACGACTGAACAACGCCCGGCGGCATGCTATATATATATATATATATATATATATATATATATATATATATATATATATATATATATATATATCGATCCTAACTTGAGTTAATTGCTTGATTAGCCGCACTAATTATCTGTGAAACAACGAAACAGTACTGTATGTGGATGCGTAGCATGTTCTCTATCTTGGGTTGAGCATATTGAGAAGAGTATCGCTTCATACGCTAATGGTAATTTGTATATATACAAATTACCATTAGCGTATGAAGCGATACTCTTTGTGTAAACAAGTTGAGCTTAGGTATTTGGACAATGTCAAAATATTGTTAAGTCATTGCCCCCCCCCCATAGCAGCAGCCGAATAGCGCAAGAAGCTCCGACTATCATTTGAGCCGTCGGGTTTCGATCCTAGCTTGAAGTAGTTGCTTGACTAGCCTCACTGATGAGCTGTGAAACAGCGATACATGTGGATGACTATATATATATATATATATATATATATATATATACTAGAAGACCACCTAGCGTTACACAGTGGTAAAATAAGCATAGATAATATATTTTAATTCATACACAAACTGAGACATGTGAATGCGATTAATCTGTTTATTCTAAGCAGTTCACTTCTTGTAAGTAGAAAAAAACACTCGAGCTGAAATCGAACCAAAAACCTAAAGACAATGAGGCATGCTTGCCACGTTCTTTTAAAAGTGTTTTCAAACTTACTTATTTTTAACAGAAGGAAGCTAAAATGTAAACGATTCGCGCCTCCACAATTTTGAAACCCTTAACAAACAGATAAAAAAATTCGATGGGTTCCCCCCTCTCCCAAATACCAATCAATTTATCAATTTTATCAATTTTGATTTCTTAGCAGTCCTTTTTCGGATGAAAATCGATTTAAAATTTCGCACCTGTCTGAATCCTCAATATACTAAAGTTAAAGTCTGCAGATCAGAAATTTCCAGAGTAAATAAGTTTAGAATTGTCTTCACATACATTTTAACACACACACACACACACACACACACACGCACACACACATACATATATATATACACACACATTTAATATATATATATATATATATATATATATATATATATATATATATATATATATATATATATACACACACACATTTAATTAGTGAATTTTATTTCGGATGAGCAATGTTCGAAACCGGTTAACTAACTTTTTCTACCCTTATATTATAGTAAATAACAATCCACTTGATTTGTATATAGCCATAAGTTTACTCTGTACCCCTATATATATATATATATATATATATATATATATATATAGAGAGAGAGAGAGAGAGAGAGAGAGAGAGAGAGAGAGATGTACTAACACTAACAAAATTAGTTTATCTTTATTTTGATACGATGGAAATGACTTATTTTTGTTTTTATAATGGAGTTAATTATAGACGCATAATATCAGGTCTTCTGCAGAAGCATTTTTTTTTTTCATTAATACTGGAATTATAAATAAGTAGAAAAAGCAGCCCTTCCATTTGAAATATCAGCTTCCGGTGAATCCAGATTAAAATGAAGATGTCCGATTTTCATTGGTAATCTACAGAACGGAGTCATTGGAAGTAATCAGTTGTGCAAAAGTGAAAACCTGTTTCTTCTGCTCCTGGAATTGTAGATAGACGGTTGAATGATTAGTTAGATGAACAGTTTCGGCATGATGCCTTAAGGTAACCCACGGACACCGGTGAATGGAAATCGACAGTTAAAGGAAGAAAAAGAAACGGGAATTAAATGTCCGACTTGTACAAAAGGGTTCGTTACAGTTGAAAAGGCGATTAGATTCACACTAATCAAGCGACTGGATCTCATCACCAGCAAAGCGAAATCCAGGATATAGCATTTCGTACGGACCGGGTGAAAGTGATGGTAATCTTTTTCTCTAATGCATCTTACCCGACCCAGCATCCCTACAAATAGATAAATGAATACATGGATCGATTCTGTTAGATTCTCAATTTATTTCGCAATTTCCATTCCCAAAATCCATTTACAGGAATCTGAAGCGAATTGAAACAGTAAGATGGAAAACGCACAAGGACAATTATTATTCTTTAAGACACGTAACAGTGTGTTAATATCACTATAGGTTCAGGCAGTTGAACAAGTAGGAAAAGTAATCTTAACTTAAGCCAGATGTCAAGTTCTATCCGAATTAAAGATTTGTTAATTTGTTTCGCTTTGTTATGAAAAAATCTCTACGCCAAATTGATATAATTAATTTTAAACGTAATACAGATTAATTGAAAACGCTGGCCTTATTCGAACAGCAGATAAGTAATGTGTTTACAGCAAGCCTATATATATATATATATATATATATATATATATATATATATATATATATATATATAATCTATCTAATGTCTATTATATATATAATCCTAAATAAAAAATGATACCATGTGAGTGACCTCCCCTGCATCGGGTAATATAATACGAATTCAAACACTAAGCAAAAAAAAAACAATATTAAAATAAACACGCATAAATATAGGAATAAAATTATATAAAATTATATGATAATTGGAAAAAACAAATAGGAAAAATAGGGAAATTTAAAACAAAAATAAATAGTTAATAAATAAAAAATAAAATAATACGAAAGTAAGGATTAAAACGGAAAACTATCTTTACATAACACCAAAAGATGGAGGAAGTGAGGAAGCATGGCCGTGGAAAGCTTTTTACCCGAATACGATGTCCAGCATGTTAAAAATATACCATTTGTTGTAAAAATCTAATGGATAAACATCTGAAGAAATTTGTGGGGACAGGATACTTTTGCGGAAACATAAATCGTAAAATTGCCAACTCATTAATGAAACAGCTGTAATGGAAAAATTCAGGAAATAAACGACGGTTATAAAAAGAAAACGTGAGTCTGTTAATTTTCAACAAAATTTCGCACTATATATATATATATATATATATATATATATATATATATATATATATATATCAAAGGCGTGTTTCTTCATGTTTATTTACTGTTTAAATTTAATTTTTCTTCTATATGTGTATATGTACCGTGTGCATGTGTGTATGTGCGTACTTATATGTATATGTATTTAAAACTTACGTGGCTCATTCTCATTGGCTCCCTCCTCCCCCCTCCTCCCCCTTCCTCCACCACCTTCCTTTTCCTTTCCCCTTTTCCCCGTGTACGCTCATCACTTTCACTGCACTGATTAAGACTGAAGTATCGGTCGAAAATATGTACGTGTAAAAAGAGTTTTTTTTTTTTTTCATAATATTATTTTGTATTACTGCAGGTGGACGATAGTAAAAAAAAATATATAAGTGAAATTTTCTGTCCGTGTGTATGTGTGTGTCTGTATGTGTAAATTTCCCTACCAAACTACTCCGTCAATTTTTAGTTTACAGATTCGAAAATTAACATAAGTGGTATTAAGATTCGGAAAATTTTTATAATCGGTTTCGGCGAGAAATTTAGCTATCAAGGGATAAAAGTTCAACAATTTTACCTTTAAAAACTCTACCAAACTCCTCTACTAATTTGGGGTCTAAACACTTTAAATTTTAGATGTGGGATCTTGGAGAAACGTTTTACTTATATTTGAGCCAGAGACAATAAATGAGAAGAAGTCAAAATTGGGGTCAAAGTTTAAAAAAAAAAATTACCTCTACAGTCGCTACCAAATTACTCAGCCAATTTTTCGTCTAAATATTTGAAATTTTGCATAAAGTGTACTCCCAGATAGAGCAAAACTTTTGAATCGGTTTTCGCCGAAAATGTGATTACCAAGGTGTCAAAATTGAAAGAGTTGACCTTTTAAGGTTCTACCTAATTTCTCCGCTAATTTTGAGTCTAAAAACTTTGAATTTTAGATGTAGGTTACCTGGATGTGAGTTACACTTTTTAATATATATATATATATATATATATATATATATATATATATATATGCATAAGCACATAAATTTATGAAAAGTAAATATATAAATAATATATATATATATTACACAGTGATCACCACTTAGTAAGGCCCGGAAGCCACTCAGGTATAAGGGTTATTGCATGTACATTACGTTAGTGTGGAGATGTGATGAAGTGTTTACTTAAGGGGGCGGGCCATTAGGAATTTGTTAACGTTGGACTTGAACACATCCAACGTCTCTTCTGCGGGAGAGAGATTGCAGGGTAGAGAAAAGGGCATCCCCTACTAAGCCACGAAGTCTATTTTGTACTCTGTCATGGCAGGATAGGCTGTTTTTAGCAGCTCCTGCCCAGATATGGCAACAGTATTCCATCCTTGGACGTACTTGGCTTTTATATAGATAGAGAATTGCATCAGTAGTGAGATATCTTCTAGAGCGGTAGAAGGATCCCACCATATATATATATATATATATAAAGTTAAAAGGATTAGAACAGTAGTCTAAAGAGCAGAGTGTATTTTAATGTGATTGTAAAATTACTAACTTAATTAAAATACAAGAAAAGAACAGTGCTTGTTGTAATTCAGATATATAATAAGCTCGATACTTTAATATCTAGTAATGTGATTGACAATTTAAAATTAAAATTAGAATTAAAAATTAAAAATCTGTTTCATAAGAAGAAACAACAACAAAGTCAAAGTCAATAAGTTGTACGATCGTTTCGGAAACGATGTTTTTATTCTGATAGACATTAAGTCATGGACAATAATTTTGGCATATAGAAATTTTAAAACAAAGTCTCCTCATTAGCAAAAATATTGTGTGTCTTTTTTTATATATGTAAAAGATACCATAAATAAACCTATTTTTTTAGTAAGGCAGATGTAACTGGAAAAAATTAAAATAAAATGAAAATATTTACTTGATAAGCAAATTAATATGGGTTGAGGATAAAAAATAAAAATAGAATAAAATTATAAATCTGAATTTGGTTTAAATATAAGGTTATAATAAGATATTTTTAATGAAAATTAAGAATTATATATATATATATATATATATATATATATATACATATGCATATACATATATATATATACATATATATTTATTTGCCTTTTAATTCTCCGCCTTTTGACATTGAATCATATTACCAATTAATATCGCCGATTCTACTAAATAAATCTCTATTAATGGCACAAAAACTAATTAATATAACGCAGGACGAAATTAAACTAATACTCCTAGCTAGAAAATCTTCAATAACCTTCTACACTATTAGAACAAAAATGTTGTAGTCAATAAATAGAGTTTTCAGATTAAAAAAAAATGGTTTTCACTAATGTTTTTAATCAATTCTTATAAATTACAATGATAGCTTGTAAATTATGCAATTGAAATGACATGAATATTACTGAATTATTTCAAAAACAAAAAAAAAACTTAATCGTGTTAGCAGTTGAAACATTGCGGCCATCTTGTTTATATAAAAAATCGAAACGAAAAATTGCCTCGTTTTTTAACTCTCTTGTGTCTTGCATAAGCAAATATGATCGTTTCCTTCAAATGTTTTTTTCTTTTTTTTTTTTTGTTTTAATGAATAATTTTCTACATTATCGGTTTTCGTAATTTTTGGATGAAATTATCGTAAAAATAAGAAGAATGGCGCAGTTACAATCGTTTTTATTGTGACATTCAGTATTATGATTTCCGCTCTTTCGTTTTGATGGTATAAGCTCACCCTAAAATTATAAAGAGCAGAAAAAAGAATCCCTTGTGTCCCAAGACGCTTTCCACCATGCTCATCAGGGAAGTATCATGGTATTTGATTTAAAAAAAAAAAAAAAAAACGGGAAGCAGTGTACAGTAGGATAAAAATTAATAGGATATATTATGAAAATGTATCATAAAATAATCAGTAAAATATGTAAAAGAAGGGGCACATACAATAATTATTATCCGCTTATAAGTCACCCATGGCTGCACACACACACACACACACACACACACACACACACACACACACACACACACATATATATATATATAGATATAGATATACATATTTATATGTATATACGTAAATATATATATCTATATATCTATAAAAGTGAACTTGTCTGTCTGTCTGTCTGTCTGTCTGTCTGTGTGTCTGTCTGTCTGTGTACATTTCCCTACGCAATAACTCTGTCAATTTTTAGTCTATAGACTCGAAATTTGAAATACTTGGTACTGAGATTTGGGAAAAATCGATGTGACGGGTGTCAGCCAGAAATTTGGCTGTCAAATTTCAACGATTTGACCTTTAAGAACTCTACCAAACTCCTCCGACAATTTTGGGTCTAGGCACTTGAAATTTTAGATATAGGTTCCTTGAACCTGGATCTAACTTAATAAAGTGATTTGAGCCCGAAACTATAAATTTTAAGGCGTCATAATAGGGGTCAAATTAAAAAAACAATTTACTCTTTTTTTTTTTTTTTTGCTCAGCATACACCTCCAAACACCCGGGAAACGCCGGGCTGAAATGCTACTATCAATATATATACGTAAATATATATCAATGCATACGTGTATATTCCTATTTATATGTATATATGTAAATATATATCAAGGCATTTATGTAGTTATATACGTATATATTTATATAAATTAAAATCGAGGCATAGGCAATAGACTGCGCCCTGGCCCATATAGTTAGGTCGTCAGTATCCACGCTTCATGCGTGCGACGATCTGAGTTCGCGCCTTTGTTTGAGCGCGTCACCGATGGGATCAGTATATCGAAACCCACTTGGGGTATGGTGTTGTCCGTTGTCGACGCAACTGATCGATTCGCTCTAATTTTGCGTTCTAGATTTATAATGAAAAGTGTACGTGAACAGGTACTTGTATAAATAAAAACATAAATATATACATATATATTGAGACGTATATATATATATATGTATAATATATTTATTCATGGACATATATACATATATATATATATATATATATATATAATCAAATAAAAGATGAGGTATAAAGTTTATATATATATATATATATATATATATATATATATATACATGTTAAGGGGAAATGTATAACTATTATTCCTCATCATTGTTTTCTACTTCCTTTGATTGTGTTGAGCTATTTTTTCATCTTGATACGTTTTGCTTTGTCAAAGATTTACTCTTTGATAACTAATGTATTATATATGCTTATATATTATATATACTTATCTACTGATATAGACATATGTATATATTTACATATATATATATATATATATATATATATATATACTAGCAAAATTACCGGTCGTTGACTGGGTTCAAAAACAGCCTAAAGTAAATGGACTCTGATTTATGAAAGTATGATTGGTTATGAAAAGGAAGGGTTGTAAAGAGATAGTTTCGAATTTGGGGGTATCAAAACCAAAGCAAAATATGATGAAAGTAAAAATAAAATAGATAAACCCCATAATTTATTATACCATACCTCTTCACACTGAAACACATATCACAATATTCTCTGGATCTATATTAAAAAACCTTGATAAACTTTGTGACATATTTCCATTCGATGGAGATCAGGCGCGAACGAACACCCCATAATTTTTTGATACTATATTTCTTCAAACTGAAACATAATTATCAAAGTATACTTACGCAGATAGATATGAGAAGTCTTTACTAAAATATGTGCCTATTTCCATTCTATGGAGGGCACTCGCGAACGGAGACCCCACAATTTTATTATACCATCCCTATTTAAGTTAAAACATACTTATCAAAGTATTCTTATGTACATTTATATCAAAAACACTTGTAAACGTTTTTTTTTAATTTTTAAATTTTTTATTTCCATAGACCAAGCGCGCACGCAGACCCCACAATTTTGATGAATCATCATTATGCCAGATCAAACATACCCATTCGTGTCTCTCGATACATCTTCTATCATTTTATGTGATCAGTGTTCTATAATAGTCAACAATATAGGAGCCTATTCGTGACCAGACACACACACAGACGTTCAGCTTTATATATATATATATATATATATATATATATATATATATATATATATATATATATATATATATATATATACTAGTATGGGTGCCCGGCGTTTCCCGAGTGTTTGGAGATGTATGCTGAGAAAAAAAAACTGTCAATTTTTTAAACTTTGCCCCCATATCCTTACCCCTTAAAGTTTATTGTTTTCGGCTCAAATCAAGTTATTAAATTAGATCCGTGTCCGAGGAACCTATATCTAAAATTTGAAGTGTTTAGACCCAAAATTGTTGGAGGATTTTAGTAGAGTTCCCAAAGGTTAAATTATTGAACTCTGACCCCTTAACAATCAAATTTTTGCCCGAAAACCGATCACCTCGATTTTCCCAAATCGCAGTACCCTGTATATCAAATGTCGAGTCAAATTTCGAATTATTGCGTAGGGAAATGTACACAGCCACACAGACAGACAGACACACACATACAGACACACGGACACGTTCACTTATATATATATATATATATATATAATTTGAGTTTTTCATTAGAAATATATATAATCGAATGTATAACGAGGTTTATACGAGAATCTTCAATACAGACGTAGAGAAAATAAATAAATATAAAACTTAGGAATGTGATTGGAAATATAATTGAAGGTGGTTTAGGTTAACAAGTATGATAAAGCGAAGAAAAGCAAACTAAATGAACAAATAAACAAATTATGGGCTCCCTCCTTTTCACTTCTTTTTTTCTTTTTCTTCCCCTGTTTTCTTTTTCTCTTCTTTCCTTTTCCTCTATCTCCCCATCCTCCCCCTTTTCTCATCCTCCTTTGTCTATTCCTCTCTCTTCCTCTCTCCCTTTTTTCTTTACGTCTCTTTCTTTTTCTTCTTCTCCTTTAATGGATTCTTATCAGTTCAACAAACGTGTAGCGATAACGGACAGTGAAATCCGGTTTACATCTAAATCCTTTCGCAGGAAGATACCAAGATACTAAAAACAAAGTCACATCCATTTATATACACTAGTTTATTAAGATTTTAAGACAGTCAACCAGTATGCACATCTCTCTTGGAAGAGTATTAAGATTTAGGGAAAAAATTTTTAATCGGTTTTCGGCCTAAACTTTAGCTGTCAAGAAGTCAAAGTTCATCGATTTGAAAACCCTACAGAACTCCTCCGACAATTTTGTGTCTAAACACAGGAAATTATTAATGTAGGTTTCTTGAACATGTATCAACTTTTATAATTTGAGCCCAAAAAAAAAAACAAATGTTAAGGGGTGACAATTGGGATCACAGTTTAATAAAATTGACCTCTGCGGTCACTACCAAATTACTCAGCCAATTTCTGGTCTAAACATTTGAATTTTTACATAAAGGTTATTTAGAGATAGGGCAAGATTTTTAATTGGATGGGTCGAAAATTTGAGCTTCTAAGGGGTCAAAGGTTAAAAGATTTGACGTTTACGGTGTCTAGCAAACTACCTAGCCAATTTTGGGTTTAAACATTTGAAATTTATACATAACACATATTCACACATGCGGTAAGCATTTTAATCAGTTTTGGGTCGAAAATTTGTCTGCAAAATAGTAAAAGTTTAAAGAGTTGGCCTTTGCAGATTCTACCAAATTCCACCGCCAATTTTCCGACTAAAGACTTTAAATTTTAGAGGTATGTAACTTAGAAACTTTGTAATTTATTTGAGACCAAAATGATAAATGTGAAGGGGTCAAATTAAAAATAAATCCCTCTGCGGTCCCTAGGAAATTACTTAGACACATTTTGGTCTAAATATTTGAAATCTTACATAAATGTATTCACACGTAGGGCAAGTTATGAACAGTCCATAGGGCCCGAGCAACGCCGGGCTGAAATGATAGTATATTCTATTGAAAAATAACTCCTGAAGTTTATTGCCATTTATTTAATGTTGTGTGTTGCAAGAAATTCACCTTACAAATATGACCGATGACATTTTGTCAAGTTTCCTTGCGTAATCATTTCTATATACATATGATGTTTCGTCCCGTCCGGTCGACTGTCACTGTTAGGATCACTGCTCCTTCTTGTCATATGGGTGACTACTTGCCCACGTTTTCTTCGATTCAAGTCGACACGCGCTGAAAAGGAAGTCCAGTATTCTCAAGCAAGTCACTCCACTCAGACTTGTGACGTCATAAGAAAAAAGACAGAACGACTTGTTATAAGTAAAAAATCTACGTGCATTATAAAAGCAAAATAAACCACTAATTATTTGTTACATAAATGTATAACAGTTGAGTGTCGGAAGACTGCGAATGTCTGATGTTCTAAGTTCGTATCGTGGTCGTGGTAGAAGTTGGGCGCGGCTCACTTCTTCTGCAATACAAGATTCGGCACCTTCGCCCACGGCAACAACAAAGGCAAGATTTCTTGACTTCGCAACTTGCCATGTTTATATACCAGTTTTCCAGTGGCAGTTAGAAATTGATATTTCTATTCTGATATAATGGACTGATCCAACACTCCTCAAATGAATGGACTGTTACGTCTATAAAAAGACAAGCAAACTCTCCTCACGTGGGAGACAGAATTTAGTACTAAGCTGTCAATGAACGCTTAGAAATGTGTGTACCTTTTTACCTAAATAAACCCTTTCTGTACAACCCCAGTAATGACTTGTTATTCATAATAATCTACGATATAACATATTCATACGTATCAAGCGTTTTAACCGGTCAATGTCGCCAGACATTAGATACCATATTCTTACATATCAATGTCGACACGTTCAACTTTCCTTTATTGTTTCCTCCATTCTATTTTTAGCGATAGGTTTCTATTTAAAACGTTGACCTATTTTTCTGTTTATCTCTTATTTTCAAAAACTGTAATTTAAAGCTCTCTTATTTATTTTATGAATTAAGCATCTGTAATTCTAAAACTCACTGGCCAGGTTCGATTTCTCTTTCCTCAGTTCTCCAATATTCAACACCAGACGCTTCACAGTTTTACATACTTAGTTCTTGTTGAGTAAAAGAATTGAGACAAAAGCGGCTTTTTGCTAGAAGTTACTTGCGTTTAGACTGTTCTTGAAAAGAGACTAATATATTATTTTCAGTTTATTACTTGGTTTCCCGGCATATATGAAACCAGTATGCACCCTAGGTGAGTTCAATCGGCTTTCTTCAAAAGAGGGAGTGGCAGAGAATGCAAAAGTAGCAAGCAGTATCAAATCGCATGTATATCGTGGTTAAGGTACATGGCGGCTGTAGGTTTTTCAGTTCTCGCATGGAGGTGCCGATGTCCTACATACAGAGCTTGGTAATCCCAAATGGTCGCCCATCTGGTACTGACCAGGCTAAAGGTTGTTTAACTTCGGTCATCTAGAAAAATCGCTGTGTCAATGTGATTATGTTGTTGTTGTTGTTCTTCTTCTTCTTCTTCTTCTTCTTCTTCTTCTTCTTCGATCAGCCGTCGTCTGTGCCGCGCTTATATTTTTTCATTATTTATTCTTGTTTTCACATTAACATTTTACATTTAAAACCAGGTATTCGGCTGCATAGACGTAAAGGGAAACTTGAGAGAACTTGCTTGTTTAGCCAAGATGAAAAAAAAAGTGTAATACAGCGAACCAATTGCAGAAACTTTCTTGGCAAGACCAACAGTTGCCGTCCGATTATGGTATTTGTTCTCCTTGGTCTATGCTCGCAAACTTTACCTTATATCCATCTATCCATGCTTTCCTTCAGCCTTGAAAGAGAGAGAATACCTCTTAGGGGCAGTAGCGCGTGTGATTAAGAGACAAGAGTTGCGCAATCATCAACCATAACTCTCCTGAATCTACATTTTTTGAGTCCAGTAGCAAGGCGAAGACCATGACGACTGGAAACAATGCCGAGATAAGCGGAGAGCACATACAGCACCTGACAGTACAAAATGGTCACCCATTTGGTACTTACGAGGTTCACCGTTGCTTAACTTCGGTGATCCAGCGTAAGTATGCCGTATATTAGCTTATATCAGGTAACATTTTACTACTAATCGCCTGAATCTCCCACTATCGGGAATGTAAACGGGACTGCTCACGTATCCATTTAGGCAAGAGTACACATTGTTTTGTTGCGCTGGTCTTTTGAACGCTGGGATATGAAGCTTGGTCGCTTTAACAGCAGTTGATACCTCTTCTAATTTCGTTATTAAATTATTTATAAGCTAAACATGCTGAACTCAATTCCAGCAATGTTTAGGTATAACTCCAATCCCTATCCTCAGATATGAGCTAAAATTTGCGAGGATGAACCTAGGAGAACTAAACAGAATGGAAATCAGTTTGTAGTTGTTCATTGTGTTTTTTGCAAGCCGTTGAGTTTAGTGTGTTGCGTCTTGTCGACGGTTTGCTTGCGGGTTGTAGCGTCGTGAATATGTTTGCGACCTTTCGTTTTCCACCTTTTGCAAGAGAGGTAAAGGAACGCGCGTATGTGGAGATCGCACATTGATGCAGATTCTGAAACATTATGAATATAAAACTAAAGAAGATGAAGATGTTAGCTCAGCGATCAATAATGCAAACAAGGAAAGCATCGCAAATGAGTACTATAAACATCCTCCCGAATCCGATGCAGGCCGAAATATAAGCGTAATCATTAAGATTCATCATCAAATAGGTTTTCGCATCTGCGTAGGACGCCATTTAGAATCACCAAGACTTGGACCTACCCTTCCCTTCTTTCTACTGTTTACGCTGAAAATGCCTAAGCCTTCTTATTTTTCGCGCAGGACCAGAAACTCATTACGGATTCGTTTCGTCTTCTTTAGCCTTTCTTGTTCCTCGCCGACCTCATTCCGCCCGCTTTTCGTCAAGCCAACGACATAGTTTATGTGCAAATTTGTCCCCCCGTTCTCCACTCAGTTGGATTAGTGCGATGTTTTCACCACCAGAGGGCCACCATTTATACAAAGATGGCGTTCGCAATTCGCCATTACCTCATGATTGAAGCGACAAGGACGGACGAAGACAAGAATATAAAACATAGATTCCACTACTATCACTTTCATAAACGGCTGCCTCTCGGGCTATTTTGCATTTAGAATAGCAAACTTAACATGACTACCTTCGCTTGAGCTCTATAGATTAAAACACGCAAAACTGACCTAGGGAGATTTTTTTTGTGTGGTACTACTTAAAATTTAAATGCAATTGAGTAATTATACGAATAATTCTTGGCATTTTGTCTATATTTAAAGTTCGCTTTATTTCATGCAGCATTGATTATTTTTTATGCTACTGGATATATATATATCCTTTGCTCTCTTATATATACTTGCATGATTTCGGTTTGAGGAATATTCGTAAAAAAAAACGGCCAACGCCGGGCATGTGTAGTTCATACGCACGCACAAACATACACGCCTTCCTTTTTAATATATTGCCATACACGTGTTTTTTATATAAAGATATCACTAAACAACTCTTCAGAGACAGACAGATATCATTAAAAACTGTTAGACAATTTAATATAAAGAATGTAAAAAAATACTTGAAAAAGGAAATAGATATTTGGAAATCGTAGGAATATACACAGAATAATATTATATATATATATATATATATATATTTAAAAGAGTGTAGCCATCAACAATTGTGGGTTTTTTTTAAAGGTTTTCATCATATTTTTATTTTAAAATATTTTTATAACGCGTTTCGAGCTTAGGGTGTGCTCTCTTCAGATATTTTCGTAAAAAGTTTTTCTTTAAAATGGGAGTTTGTGGATATGCCTCCGCTGATATTAAATATGTTTTTCATAGTGGCGCGATGCGTGTGTTCAGTGTTTAGACGTTCTGTCTCCAACTTCAAGTGTTTCACTGTGACCGGTCAAAGTTAGTTTCAAAGAGTGTTTTTTAGTCCATATGGTGAAGGTTTTTATGGCTTCTTTAGGGTTCTTTTTTAAAGGCTTTCTTTCCCCATGTATAGCATACACTCACACACAATCCCATACGCATACATATATATTCATGTACATGTACACATGCACACGCATACAGGCACACACACATACACACACGTACATACATAGAAATATATGTAGGAGCATACATATATACGCATATACATACCCACCTACACACTCACACACGCACTCGCATACATCCACCGCTAACAATTATTTTTATTTTTTTATTTTTTATTTTATATATATATATATATATATATATACACTTTTTTTTTTTTTCCCTACCAAAACACGCATGTATATATGCGCTTAATCATTCAGACATATGTACACGCACCCACGCACACACACACACACAAGTAAGATGGAGAATAATAGGTAGAAGATATATATACATACACATACACGCACATGCACACATATATGTACACACATATATATATGTGCACATACACTCACAAACATCCACATACTATGTAGGCACATACACATACACACACATATGCACACACACAGACATATGCAGGGGCTCACACATACGCGTATATCCATATTCACACGAACACATTTACCCACTCATACATGTGCATACATATGTATATATACATACATACACACATACATAGGGATGTGTATACACTCATCCACCCATATATATATATATATATATATGGGCACATGCATTCACAATCCCACACACACATACATATTCATACATCCCACTTTATGTATATATTGGTTGGAGTTTCCTTTCCAATCCATGCACATATGTATACATGGATTCGGTCACCCAAACATAAGTGCACGCATATATACAAACAAGATGTAGCATAGATAACAGATGATATATAATTATACACACACGCATACACAATCATATGTGTACACCCACGCACATACACATATATACACGCACACACGCGCGCACACACACATATATACGTTTAATTTCTAGTTGTTTGTTTAGTTAAGAGAAATGGTACTGTACTGGGTATGGGCGCGCGCACCCGCGAAAGTGTGCGTGTGCCTTATTGTGCTTTTTTGTTGTTTCGTGTGTGAGGGTGCACACCTACCCAAGCATGCATGCGTGTAAGTGTATTTTGTGTTTTGCCTATTTATGTGTATAATTATGGAGAGACGTTTAAGGCGGGGTTAAACTTTGTTATGAAATTTTTTTCTTGAGTTAGCAAGTAGAAGTAGTTGTCAGTTTGGAAGATGGGCATTATCTCGAATCTGCCTCCACTGCATGCGTGTATATGTTGGGATACATGTAGGTGTCTATTTTCCGCGATTTTGATGTTGGATCGGTGTAGGGCTACTCTATTACTAAGGTTTTTTGTAGCGCCTATGTAGGATTTATCGCATGCTGGACATTTTATTACATAGATTACGTTTTTTGAGGTGCAATCTAGGTTTTTTTTAATTTTGAATGTTTGTATGGGGTTCGCAAATGTGTATGTGTTTCCCTCTAATATTATGTTGCAGACTCCACATCGTTGTTTGTTGCATTTTGTGACTCCTTTTGTTGCGTCTTGATTGAGTTTGGATGAGGTAAGAATGCGTTTTAGGTTTTTGGGTTGGCGTTTGCTTTTTATTATTTTTGTTGTTTTAAGGAAATTGTTTAGTTTGCTGTTTTGGTTAAGTAGGACGAGGTTTTTCGTTATCTCTGTGAAAAGTTCAGGGTTGTTTGTGTTGTGTGTGGAGACGTATGTTAGGATTTGTTCTTTGTTTCGTTCTTTAGGGGTTCTCAAATCTTCTACTGGTATATTTGTCGCAAGTTGGATCCCTTTGTCTATAAGTTGTGATGGGTATTTTCTTTTTCTTAAATTTATTCGTAGTTCCTTGAGTCGGATTTTTCGAAGGTTATTGTCCGTGATTATGGTGCAGATTCTACGTGCTAGGGTGTAGGGAATTGATTTTATGCAGCTTTTAGGGTGGTGACTTTTAAAGTGTAGGTATTGTTGGGTGTCTGTAGGTTTGCGGTAAATGTCTGTGATAATGTTATTGTCTTTAATCTTTATCAGTATGTCTAGGAAAGGTAATTCTGTAGAGCTTTGTTCTATGGTGAATTTAATTTTTGGGTGTAGGTTCTGGAGTATGGTGTGTAAGTCTGTGATGTCCCCCCATGTGGATTTCCATAGGATGAAGCAGTCATCTAAGTACCTTTTCCATGATTCTACAAACAGTATTTTAGTGCTGTGGCCAAATTTTTGTTCTATTTTTTTATATAGGGTTTCTTCTAGGTAGGCTAATGTAAGGGTTGCGTAAGTCGGTGCCATTTTCGTTCCCATTGCTGTACCTAGTGTTTGGATGTAGTTGGTATTGTTGAATTCGAAGGAATTATTATTTAGAATTATGTCTATACTATCGATAATGAATTGCTTTGTGAATCTGGGATGTAGTGTTTGTGCGTGTCTGTTGATCCAAAATAGTATTGCTTCTTTTCCTAATTCATGGGGTATATTACTATATAAACTACTAACGTCGAATGTAACTAATAGTGTCCCGTTTTCTACTGTATGTGGTAAGGTAGTGAGAAAATGGATGTCGTCCCTTATGTAGCTCTTAACTTGATCTGTGAAAGGTTGTAATAAGATGTCTATTAAGTTGCTAAGTCTGCTTGTCGGACAGGCTGGTCCTGCTACAATGGGTCTAAATGTAAGGTCGCTAGGGTTTGGAGCGCTAATATATTCTGAGTTTTGTGTATCGATGGCAAGTTTTATTGTGCCAGATTTGTGTATTTTAGGCAGTCCGTAGAAGTTGTTGGTCTTTGTAATGAAATTTGTGAGGAAGTCCTTTTCTTTCTTTTTTAATATTTTGTTGTGTGTTGTACAAAGTTTCGTGATTTTTGAGATGGTGGTGTTATCTATGTTGGTACTAATGGGTTTATAGTAGTGTTTGTCATCCAGTAATTCTGTAATTTTTGTTTCATAATACGTTCTGTCCATGATTACTATGGCACTGCCTTTGTCTGCTTCTTTTATTATTATGTCATTATTATTACGGATCTTTTCGAGTGCTTGTTTTTGCTTATGTGTGAGGTTGCTTGTGGTTTTGTGTTTTTTTTGGAGGTTAAGGTTCCAGAGGTTTTCGAAGTAGCCGTTTAGTTCTTTTGTGTTGTTCTGTTTATTAGGGAAATATGTTGATTTGTTTTTTACTAAAGAATCATCTTTGTCCCCTTTGTTATCTAGTGTTTCTATTAGTCTAAATTTCCGTTCGAATTCTTTAAGGTCCTTTTTTAGTTCTGCTATATTGCTTTTAGGGGTGGGGCAGAATTTGAGGCCCAGCTTCAGTATTTCCATTTCGTTCTTTGATAAGGAGTATGTGGATAAATTGATGATTTTGGGTCTAATTTTTTCTAACCTGGAATTGTTGTTCCCTGGGGGCTTCCTAAAAAATGCTGGGAGTTGTTTGTTTCCTTGTTTCGAGGAGTGGTGTGTTTTAGGGTGGTGTGATGTCTCCTTGTAAAATGAGTGTCGTGTACAATATTGTGAGGGTTCAGTGATAAATGGTTGAATGGGTTGTCGTTATATGTTTTTTGTGTTGGATAGTTGTGTTTCAGTTGGAATTGGTGTTGCTGTTGAGGATACATGCATTGTTGTATAGGGTTGTGTTGTCGGGGTTTGTTGTAGGGGAGGTCTGTTTGTTGGGATTGGTGTTGCATGGGATATACTGATTGTTCCCGTTGATGGGGGAGGTGCCTTAGGGGTTTGTTTCTTTGTGTGGGATATGAGGGGTGAGAGTTGTAGGTAGTGTTTTGAATTATGTGATGTCTCAGGTAGTTGTGTTGCATTGTGGGGGTGTTTTGGTAGGGGTTGTTTAGTAAAGGTATTTTTTCGTTGTTTGTGTTAGCGATGTAGTGTCTGTGGGAATGGACTTTTGATTGTGTTCGCTGAATTGGGTGGTAATAGTTAGGTTTGTATTGCTTAGGATTGTATATAAGTGGGTATTTTTGTGGAGATGTATTGTGTGGTATGTTGTCCGGTGTGTTGTGTTTGTTAATGGTGCGGGTTCTTGTGTAATTTTGAGGTGTTATTAGTGTGCGTTTTGGCTGGGCCAGTTGTTGGGAATTTGTGTAAGATGTCAATATATTGTGGTTGCTTCTTTGTGTGTAGTTGTATCTGTTGTGTGGATGTGTTTGTGTATGGTGTATGTTTCGTTTCTTACCTTTGTTATGTGATCTCTGTGTTTGCGGATATCGTGTAAGAGTGTTCTGTTCCTGGTTGTCCTTGTATGTGTTTGTCGATTGTTTGCTTTTTTCTTTTTCCGGCAGGTTTTTTAGCCAGGTTATTTTCCGTCCAATGATTTCCCTGGATTTTTCCTCCTCTTTTTTGCATTCAGAATCCCAGAGTTCCAAGAGGGGTTGGTGTGTTTCCTTGGGGCAGAGTTCCTTGATTTTTTTAAATACTTTATTGTCAATTTCTGTGTACTTCTCCGTAGAGTGTATTTTTTTGTCTTCCCGTATGTCTATTTCGGCCTGAAGTTTTGAAATACTTAGGGCTTTTTTTAATTTTCACTTGTTCCTCTGTATCTTGTGGTGTAATTTTTTCCCGGAATTTATATGGAATGAATTGGTCCTCCATCGTTAGAAATGTCTTGTATGTTGCTGCGGTGTCACTGCATTTTACTGCATGGTAAAAAGCCATTTTTCTTTGTTTAAGGAGGATGTTCCAGTTTTGGAGATTCCGTTTCTTGGTTTTTAGTACTTCATTCTGTATGTATGGTCTTCTAAAGTATTCCAGGTATTCTTGTTGTGCTTTGAGTTGGTTAATTATTTCCTCAAATTGTATCTCTTTCTTATCCTGTTGGTTGGAAATGAGCTGGATTATTCTGTCCATTTTCTCATTTAGTTGCTGCAATCCGTCCTCTAGAGGTTTGTGTTCTATGGAGAGGTTTGTCTGTGAATCCATCAAGTCCTCCAGAGACTTTTTTCTTGTTGCTGGCATTCTGTCGTTGTAGTTATTTATATTTAAAGTGATGGTTGTGTAGTTCCAACGAGAGAAAAAATGTATATTTAAAAGAGTGTAGCCATCAACAATTGTGGGTTTTTTTTAAAGGTTTTCATCATATTTTTATTTTAAAATATTTTTATAACGCGTTTCGAGCTTAGGGTGTGCTCTCTTCAGATATTTTCGTAAAAAGTTTTTCTTTAAAATGGGAGTTTGTGGATATGCCTCCGCTGATATTAAATATGTTTTTCATAGTGGCGCGATGCGTGTGTTCAGTGTTTAGACGTTCTGTCTCCAACTTCAAGTGTTTCACTGTGACCGGTCAAAGTTAGTTTCAAAGAGTGTTTTTTAGTCCATATGGTGAAGGTTTTTATGGCTTCTTTAGGGTTCTTTTTTAAAGGCTTTCTTTCCCCATGTATAGCATACACTCACACACAATCCCATACGCATACATATATATTCATGTACATGTACACATGCACACGCATACAGGCACACACACATACACACACGTACATACATAGAAATATATGTAGGAGCATACATATATACACATATACATACCCACCTACACACTCACACACGCACTCGCATACATCCACCGCTAACAATTATTTTTATTTTTTTATTTTTTATTTTATATATATATATATATATATATATATATATACACTTTTTTTTTTCCTACCAAAACACGCATGTATATATGCGCTTAATCATTCAGACATATGTACACGCACCCACACACACACACACACACAAGTAAGATGGAGAATAATAGGTAGAAGATATATATACATACACATACACGCACATGCACACATATATGTACATACATACACATCCGTATGTATGTGTGTATGTATGTATATATACATATGTATGCACATGTATTAGTGGGTAAATGTGTTCGTGTGAATATGGATATACGCGTATGTGTGAGCCCCTGCATATGTCTGTGTGTGTGCATATGTGTGTGTATGTGTATGTGCCTACATAGTATGTGGATGTTTGTGAGTGTATGTGCACATATATATATGTGTGTACATATATGTGTGCATGTGCGTGTATGTGTATGTATATATATCTTCTACCTATTATTCTCCATCTTACTTGTGTGTGTGTTTGTGTGTGTGTGGGTGCGTGTACATATGTCTGAATGATTAAGCGCATATATACATGCGTGTTTTGGTAGGAAAAAAAAAAAAAAAGTGTATATATATATATATATAAAATAAAAAATAAAAAAATAAAAATAATTGTTAGCGGTGGATGTATGCGAGTGCGTGTGTGAGTGTGTAGGTGGGTATGTATATGTGTATATATGTATGCTCCTACATATATTTCTATGTATGTACGTGTGTGTATGTGTGTGTGCCTGTATGCGTGTGCATGTGTACATGTACATGAATATATATGTACGCGTATGGGATTGTGTGTGAGTGTATGCTATACATGGGGAAAGAAAGCCTTTAAAAAAGAACCCTAAAGAAGCCATAAAAACCTTCACCATATGGACTAAAAAACACTCTTTGAAACTAACTTTGACCGGTCACAGTGAAACACTTGAAGTTGGAGACAGAACGTCTAAACACTGAACACACGCATCGCGCCACTATGAAAAACATATTTAATATCAGCGGAGGCATATCCACAAACTCCCATTTTAAAGAAAAACTTTTTACGAAAATATCTGAAGAGAGCACACCCTAAGCTCGAAACGCGTTATAAAAATATTTTAAAATAAAAATATGATGAAAACCTTTAAAAAAAACCCACAATTGTTGATGGCTACACTCTTTTAAATATACATTTTTTCTCTCGTTGGAACTACACAACCATCACTTTAAATATATATATATATATATATATATATATATATATATATATATATAAGCAAAAGTACCCGTCGTTGTCTGGGGTCAAACACAGCCTACAGAAAATGGACTCTGATTTATGAAAGTATGATAGGTTATGAAAAGGAAGGGTTGTAAAGAGATAGCTTCGATTTTGGGGGTATCAAAACTAAAGCAAAATATGATAAAAGTTCAAATAAAATATATAAACCCCGTAATTTATTATACCATACCTGTTCACACTGAAACACTTATCACAATATTCTGTGGATCTATATTAAAAAACCTTGTGAAACTTTGTGATATATTTCCATTCTACAGAGGTCAGGTGCGAACGAACACCCCATAATTTCATTATACCATATTTCTTCAAACTGAAACATAATTATCAAAGTATACTTACGCAGATAGATATGAAAAGTCTTTATTAAAGCTTGTGCCTATTTCCATTCTATGGAGGCCAGGCGCTTACGCAGACCCCGCAATTTTATTATACAATCCCTATTTAATTTAAAATATACTTATCAAAGAATTATTATGTACATCTATATAAAAACACTTGTACACATTTTTTTAAATTTTTTATTTCCATACTTTGTGGACCCGGCGCGTACGCAGACCCCACAATTTTAATGAATCATCATTATGCCAGATCAAACATACCCATTCCTGTATCTCGATACATCTTCTATCATTATATGTGATCAGTTTTCTATAATAGTTAACAATATAGGATCCTATCTGTGACCAGACACACACACACACAGAGACTATGCTTAATAAGTCCAGATGTGGAACCGGAGTATATTGCGTTTTGTTCAATGTATTTATTTTCAGGTAGGTTAGTTGTGGCATTGGTATGTGATGGGTTGGTCTGTATTTGATTGGTGGACTGGTTAAAGTTGGTGTAGTTATTAAATCGCGTGTTCGAGTTATGGTTGCTGTTAACCTCATTTAAATTTAAGGTTTGCGATACTGTGCAGCTATAAACTACATTTTTTATTTTGCATGAACCTTGTAGAAAGCATTTATTTTTTCTTCTACAGTTACAGCCTGCAATATTTTCTGTATTTGTATTTTGTATACAAAATACAAATACAGAAAATATATAATATATATATATATATAGAGAGAGAGAGAGAGGGAGAGAGAGGCAGAGAGAGAAAAAGAGAGAGGAGGATGGGGGAAGAGAGTGATATATAAATAAAGTTGCTGCAAAAATAATGTCGTTTTTATCAGATATACATATATATATATATATATATACATGTAAAATACATATACATTTTGTACCAACCTAACATTTTAATACAAAAATGGAAACTGTAGAAACCCTCTGCGGGCGTAACAGGCTTCCTCCAAAGGAGAAACTTCCATGGGAGTATGAATACACACGCGATTCCCATCCGAAAAAAGTTTTAAAAGAATAAATTATAGTAATATTTATGTATAAAAACAAAATAATTATAGTAATAATTATATATATATATATATATATATATATATATATATATATATATATATGATAAGACAACAATAGTACGAAATGCAGTCAGAAAACTATATATTGGTAGGTATAGAATGGATAATTTATTGAATAATGGAATACAAGCAAAATTTGGGGGATGGAAGGGACTCTTTATGTCAGGGCATTTCGAAGCCTAATACTTCTCATCAGAAGAGTAGAGGAGGTGCTAGGTAGCATGTAGGAGATGTGGCGTCTAGCGTAGGGTTCATTAGGGGTGAAAAAGATTAAGAGGAATTATAGAATGTTGGGGAAAGCTTTATTGAATTCTAAATAAATAAATAAAGGAGAAGCTTGTTATATATAGTATGATATATAAAATTGTATATGGTCTTTAACATAGTGTTCAGTTTAAGGGGTGTATGTTTTAGAGTCAAATTGAGGATATATTGTGGCTGCGTGGTAATTTATTTTAACGGTTTGTGTGGTATCTATTATCTATGGAGTGGTATTTTTGACAGGTGCAACCTAAACGGCAAATAGCGGCTATAAAATCGCCTATGATTTTTTTTTTTTGGGGGGGGGGGGGTAAATGCAAGGTTGTAATATTGATTAGGTATATATGCCAAAATTTAAAAACCGCAAGAACTATTTTGTCAACGTGATAATATTACTGATTTCAAATATTAAAAATGACTTTGGTGCCATCAGCTAGAATGCAAACGAAAATATTCAGCGCGCCATCCGCATACGCTACCGTTTGAATATTATAAGAAAGTATTAAATTAAACTACTTTTAACTATGATTAGTTCACGCATGCGCAAAATAATAGAAATGTCGCCATTTGGATTTCCACTCGCTGTCATATTTCTGTAGGCGTTATTTATCTAACCAAATAAAGATTTTACTCGTTATATCGTTGGTGTATAACCATGTTACTAGTACTTTAGCTATTAAATATTTACACATATACATAACTTTACTGTTTTATTTATATAGATTAATTATTATTATTGGCTCATAAGGAGCGTTCACACAGGTGAAAAAGGATCCCTCCTGGAAAAAAAAAACCTGTAATATTCCCTGGAAATTGGGTGACAACAAGTCTCCCCAGTTTTCCAGTACTCTCCACCTCTTGATATCATTTGCAAATGAATTTGCATTATCGCAATAGTGACTTACCATTTATTTCTCGCTGGCCGCAGCCATTGATCTCCACTGGAATTTGAGTTGCAATAAGCCTCCCCAAGGTCTCAGTTCTCTTTACACTTATCACGCGGAGGTCTGGTCAGTGCTATATCCTCAGTCTTTTAATCCTCATTGACCCTTCTCGCCTATTTGGCTTCATTATTGTTTTTTGGGAGGGGCGGTGATTGGGTAATGGGAGGGGATGAGGGACGCGATTGAGAACTTATGCATATGTATCTTCAATATTCTTGGTTCGCATGTAACCTTTTGTCATGTTTTGTCTCTGCAGTAGCTCGTGCAGCCCGTGCATTTGTCTTATGGGTCTCCGCATTCAAGGGGTTTCCTTAATATTTCAGCTGTTTTCATTATTGTTATTCGTTGTCTCTTTATTATTATTATTATTAGTAGTAGTAGTAGTAGTAGTATTGTTATTATTATTTATTATTATTTATTATTATTATTGTTGTTATTATTATTATTATTATTATCGTTGTTATTATTATTATTATTATTATTATTATTATTATTATTATTATTATTATTATTATTATTATTATTATTATTATTGGCTCACGAGCGGCTTTTGCACAGGTCATATAGGATCTCTCCATGATAATAACCTGTGGTGTTCTCTGGAAGCTGAGTGACAACAAGTCTCCCGAGATTTCCAGTACTCTCCACCTCTTTCGATATGATTTGCAAATGACTTTGCATTATGGCAACAACCGCTTACCATTGATTACTCACTAGTAACGGCCATTGGGCTTCACTGGAATTTGAGTTGCAATAAGCCTTCCCAAGGTCCCAGTGCTCTTCGCACTAGCCCAGCAGGGGTCTGGTCAGTTCTCTCTGTTTTCTTTCGGTCTTCTCTTTCCCCTTGGCTACTCAGTCTCTTTTATTTGAGGGGGCGATAATGTAGTAAAGGGGGAGGGGTTAAACAACTTATAGATATGCTGTTTCAACGTTCTTGGTTCCATGTAGCGCTTCATGTTTTGCCTCTGCAGCAGTTTGTCTCTCGCCCGCGCAGGTGGCTCATGCGTGTTAGTCTCCACATTCAAGGGTTTCCATTAATATTTCAGCTGTTTTCATTATTGTTAGTCGTTGTATCTTTTTATTAACTCCTCTGATTCCAATTTCACTAATTCTTTTTTTTTTTTAGTTTTTCGGGATTGTTCCTAGTGCTCCTACTATTATAGGTATTATTTTGATGTTTTTCATCATCCATATCCATTTCAGCTCTCTGGCCAGCTTCGTGTATTTTTCTCCGCTTCTCCTTTTCGTTCATATTCGCCCTGTGGTCAGCTGGAACAGCAAATTCTACAGTTTGACAGGGCTTATCTTTCTTGCTAATTATTACGGCACCCGGTCTTCTTGCTTGGATGGGTTTATCTGTTTGCATATCCATGCCCCATAGGATTTTGTGGTTTATGTTTTCAATTACTGTTGATGTCTTATGTTTGTATCAATTGTCTGTGAGTTCGAGATGCAGTTGTTTGCATAATTCCCAGTGTACTGCACTTTCCACTTAGTCATGCCTGTTCTTGTATTCCTTCGGGGTTAGTTTTCGTCATTCACTTGCTATATGGTTTATCGTTTCGTCTCTTCGTCCACAGAGTCAGCATTTACTTTTTTCTTGTGTTAATTATTATTATTATTATTTTTTTTTTTTTTTTTTTTTATTATTATTAAGGGGTCTACGGACACATTTATCTTTAGTTGACCATTGACAAGTAAATATTTCCCTTTACTAGTACAAATTGAAAATCACTAGCCAAACCTACATGATTTTTAGAATATAACATCTTCGTTCTATTACAATTATGTACATAATAAACATTTTCAAATATTTTTTTAATAAGTTTAATTCTAAATATACACTGGATTTTATGTTGATGCTTGAACGTATAAACCTTCGAATTTTCTCAGATATTTTTAAACAGCCTTTGTTATAACAAATATATATATATATTGTTTGGTTAAATCTTATATTGTTTAGTAATTTGACTTTGTTCGTTTTATTAAACAAAAAGTTGAAAAGTTATTTTTCGCTCAGTAGTGAGCTTGGCAAGAGTGTCCGTGAAAGAAATGCAATCGCCAAAAGATAAGTGTTTCATTATTTCGAGTCCCCATGTAGAGCTCTGTCATTAATACCGTAAAAACATTCACATACGTCACGGATTTCTGATTATAAATTATTTGATCGGAATTTACTAATAAGGAGACTAGAAAGTGATAACTAGGGCTGTGACAACAGCATATTCTTTTCGTTGTTTTGACTCTTGAGTATATATCCGTTAATATCATGTTTTTATATAGACTGATGTGGTTCTCGGTTGATTAACTGTGTCTTAGTGTGTCAGATATATACTTGAAAGTCTAAGAATGAAAATAAAATACTACAAACAGTTTATTAATATATAGATACGTTACTTTAATGTTCGTAGTATGTTATCACATTCTATATTCCCTTTTGATAAATAGGATATCCCGATCACCAAAGACGAAATGTAAAAAAAAAATTTAAACACATAAAAGTGATGTGAAACTAAAAAATATACTTTCTTGGACTTTTGACTAAGGTCTAGGGGTAGTATTTGTTTTGTCTAAAGAGGGCATAATGATATTGTAAGGTGTCTGTTTTAACAAAAGGGTTACAATAATATCGCGGAGCTCCATTCACCTTTAACACCCTACAGAATACGCAACAGCAATGTATCACATATGAAATATGCCAGTGTTGAATTTTAGGCCTGATATGAGGTGAATTCTATAGGTTTGAAGAATTTGTCTCGTATGGACATTTTTATTGACAGTACACACATGAAACTCAACTTCGAATTATTCTCCCCCGGCTGCAAATGAACATGCTGTATAATTCCAACAACATCTGGAAAGCTATCCTTTGTGAGCGTGTCGCTGATCCTCGAAATTACCTCTTTCATCTCATTAATTGTTCAATAACGGCACCTCTAAGTGTTCCTTGAGCTGCGGGAATAACAAAAGGTCAGAGAGTGCAATATCTGGATTATAGAATTGATGCGAAACTGTTTTAATACTCATCTTGGTCAAATAGTGAAAAGAATGGATTTGTTGGCTGTAAACTCGGGACAAACATTTCGCAAAGCTTCCGTATCTTCCGTTTCTCGCGAATAATTGTGTGCATAGTACCCACACAAACATCAAATTGTGTACGTATTGTCTCTGTAAACACATGACAGTCTTCATCCACCAAATTCTTTATTTGGCCAATAAACTGTAGTGTTCTAACTTACTCCTTCAGAACCTCTCATCATCTCTATCAAACTTCCCGCCTTCCTTGAATCCCTTATGACTCAAACGCTGATGCTATATTCATTCATAATGGCTCAAAGAATTTTAAAACAATTTTATTGCATATCGTTCTTCTAAAATTTCCTCTTGTCCAAACTGCAGTATGTAAATTCACCAGCTTTAGTAGGGTTTATTCCTGTTCCTTCTTTTGCTGTTGATTTTAATCCGAAATCATAAAAATTGGTCAGTAATCTCATAAGATGTATAGCAATAAGCGTGAAGTTTAAAAAAAATCTATGACAATTTAAAATACTTTTACAAAATAGTCTGGAAACTTATTCAAGGCACCTTGTATATCCAAACATCCTATATTTTTGTGTGTGTATTGATATTCATATGCAAAAACCTTTTTTTCTATTTATTTAAAAAGAAAATACATCTTTGTTTTATATGGATCGTTGAATTGCATTCACCTGATAAAGATCAAGTTAATTTGCATGTTCTTTAAAACATTCATTTTAATTCCCTATTAGTTTTTTTTTCTTATGAGATCATCATCTTTAGTTAACTATGACGTGTAGTTTTATTCAATCAGAGATTCTACATGATTTATAATTGCACACTATTTGTGTAAAAGGTTATGGTAAACACAAACCTCTTTCTATATATATTTATGTATGTATATATATTTTTGTTTAAAAGATTTTGCCTACTTAACTCCTCCGTAAGTTTTTGGTCTACAGACATAAAACTTAATATATTGTGTAATTGAATCCATGCAAAACTTTATATTTGTGTTTTAGCCGAGGAAAATAGGTGCAAAAGTACGGAAAAATGTAATTTGCCCGGTGAAGGTCGAAAGACGGCATTACAAATACACATGCGTTACGTTATAGGTATTTGTTTATATTGTAATTTTTAGCCTTGCAGCAAACGGGTTTCATACCTCAGGTATTCACGTAAAGTAAATCGTATACTAAACTATTTGGTTTCGATTATCCATTGTGGTATAAGTGCCATTTTTGTAAATTTTTAAAATAATTACTATATATTGGGTCCAATACAATATAATTATAAATACGAAACCTGCATCAATCGTAATATATTTAAGCGTATTTACGACCGGGCAATGTTGCTGCTAGCTTTATTATATACTGTGTTTTGGGGTAAACTGCGCAAAATCAGGGAGTAATTGCGCCAATTAATAAAATGTTCTCTTTATAAGTGTGGTCATCAAAAAAGTTACTTTTAGCTAGTTGGCGCGATTACCCCGGATTTGGCGCCATTACACCAAAGTACGGTATGTGCATACATATATGTATTTTCGTATATTAACCCGAATATATATGCATACATAATTATGCGAAAACATACGTATATACGTATATCCATGTCTATGTATATATGGATATATTAATATAATTGGTCTTGACAAAAGACATCAAATCAATAGTTTTGATGTGACATCAAAGGAAAAGCAACCTTGAGACGAAATGATGTCAATACAAAATTTGCTGTTATTTCATTTCGTATCAATAAACATTACTCATTCATACACACATATTTGTATATACATATATATATATATATATATGTGTGTGTGTGTGTGTGTGTGTGTGTGTATCTGTGTGTATCAGTGTGTGTATCTGTGTGTGTATCTGTCTGTCTGTGTTATATGAAGCTTTATTTATCTGCGTGGGATTGTCTTACAAACATTGATACTAATATATATTTAGATATTAGATATACAGCATTAAACCATTTGTAAACCATATGGTATTCAGTATTTCATTATATATATATATATATATATATATATATATATATTGTATTTTGTGTACAGAAAGATGTTAGATGAGATAAGTCATTGGTACCGTCGATTTCAACCCCAACAATTAGGGGCCGTTTTAGATATCCATATCAAGCTCTCTTCAACCAATATTCATTTGAATATTGGCTGAAGAGAGCGTGATATGAATATCTAAAACGGTCCTAATTATCTGGTTTTAAACCGACGGTACTAATGACTTATCTTATCAAACAACTTTCTTTACACAAAATACGAAATATAAATACGCTCTAATTATTCGGATATCTTCGGATTTTCCTTTTAATTGAGAACTCTGCTAGATTTCTATTACCAAAAAAAAATTAATCATATATATATATATATATATATATATATATATATATATATATATATATAGTCGTCCACATACAGTACTGTATCCCTGTTTCACGGCTCATCAGTGCGGCTAGACAGGCAATTGCCTCGAGCCAGAATCGAAACCTGACATCCCAAATGACAACCAAGGCTTTATACCATTGTGTGTGTGTGTGTGTGTGTACTTATAAGACAGTCATCGTAACAGTAGCGTAAAGGTAATGGACCCGATAGTCTGTATGATTGGAAGTTCGAGCCCTTGTACAGTCAGCTCCTAATGTAAGCCGTGTAGGTATCCGTAGATAAACACTATACATGGAAATATATAAATATATAAACAAATGTGCTTATGGATACACGCACGCGCTCACACACACACACGCATATATATATATATATATATATATATATATATATATATATACATGTGTGTTTACGTCATCAGAATGAGGGAACAATTTATACCAGAATCAGATATATATACATGTGCATAACAATGTGCATATGAATAAGTGTATACGTTCCAATGTGTGTATATATCTATATATCTATAAAAGTTAACGTTTCTGTGTCTGTGTGGCTGTCTGTCAGTCTGTATGTGCGTGCGTGTGTGTATGTGTATGTGTGTGTATGTATGTGTGTGTGTATGTGTGTCTGTGTGTGTACATTTCCCTACGTTATAACTCTGTCAATTATTATTCTACATACTCGAAATTTGATAAAAAGGGGACTGAGATTTGGGAACATTTATGTGATCGGTTTTCGGCCAGAAATTTGGCTTTTAAGAGGTCAAACTCCTCCGACAATTTTGGGTCTAAACACTTGAAAGTGTAGATATAGGTTCCTTCGACATGGATCTAACTTAATAACTTGATTTGAGCCAAAAACAATAAATGTTAAGAGATCATAATAAGGATACAATTGACCGATTTGTTTTTTGTTTTGTTTTTGCTCAACATACACCTCCATGCTATTATATCTATAAAAGTGAACGTGTCTGCGTGTCTGTTTGTACATTTCCCTACGCAATAACTTTGTCGATTTTAAGTCTACAGACTCGAAATTTGATATACAGGGTACTGAGATATAACTTAATAACTTGATTTGAGCCCAAAAAAATAAATGTTAAGGGATCATAATAGGGGTCAAAGTTTTTAAAACATCACCTCTTCGGTCTCTACCAAATTACTCAGAGAATTTCTGGTCTAAACATTTGAAATTTTACATAAAAGGTATTCAGAGATAGGACAAGATTTTTCATCCGTTTGGATCGAAAATGTTTAGTTACCAATATAAAATGTATGTATGTCTGTTTGCATGTCTGCCTAAAACTTTCGACAGAGGCGACGGATTTTACCAAATCAGTATCGTTTTAAAGTTCGACCTTTCATACGACAAATATCGAAAAATTGGCTAAATACATTAATACACCTTCAAGTGGCCACTTTTCTACAGTGGGGGGGGTCGCCTTTTTCGCCGATAGTTTGGAAAGTTATCCACTAGTTTAGATTGTCTAGCCTTACTGTAAATATAACTCACTTCAGTTTTGGCGGTGGTCGTAAACGCAAAGACGCCAGTTTTTTTCCCCGTTCTTTTCGTCCTTTGCGGTACGTGTTCGAGCCTGCCTTCCTACTACCGGGTTTGTTTGTTTTTTTTGCTCAACATACACATCCAAACACACGGGCAACGTCCGGCTAAAATGTTAATATATATATAAAAGTGAAAGTGGCTGTGTGTCTGTGTGTCTACATTTCCCTACATAATAACTCTGTCAATTTTCAGTCTACAGACTCGAAATTTGAAATACAGGGTACGGAAGTTTGGGAAAACCTTTGTAATCGGTTTTGTTTACGTTAAGAGGTCAAAGTTCAACGATTTCACCTTTTAGACTTCTACCAAACTCCTCCGTCAATTTTGAGTCTATACACTTTAAATATTAGATATAGGTTCCTTGGACATGAATCTAACTTAGTAACTTGATATGAGGCCAAACCAATAAATGTTAAGGAGGCATAATAGGGGTCAAAGTTAAAATAAAATTTGACCACTTCGGTCTCTACCAAATTACTCAGACAATTTTTGGTCTAAACATTTGTAATTTTACATAAATGGTTTCAGAGATAAGGCAAGCTTTTTAATCGTTATGGGATGAAAATTTGAGTTGTCAATATATAAATGTATGTACGTATGTATGTATGTTTGCATGTCTGCCTAAAATTTTCGACAGAGGCGACGGATTTTTACAAGACCAGTATCGTTTTGAAGTTCGACCTTCCACACGACAAATATCGAAAAATTGGCTAAAAACATTAATATCTTTACTTTCATCTGGGTAATTCTCAACAGGGAGGTGTCGATTTTTCGCCGATATTTTCGCAAGTCATCCTCTCCTTTCGATTGTCTAGCCTTAATTAAAACCTACGTCGCTTTCGGTTTGCCGGTGGTCGTAACAGAAAACACGTCAGGTTTTTTCCCCCTTTTCTTTTCCTGCTTTGCGGTACGGGTTCGATTCTACATTCCGACTTCAACTTCTTTTTTTGCTCAACATACACCTACAAATACCCCCTCTATCTCTCTATCTCTCTCTCTCTCTCTCTCTCTATATATATATATATATATATATATATATATATATATATATATATACTAGCAAAAGTACCCGTCGTTGACTGGGTTCAAAAACAGCTTGCAGAAAATGGACTCTGATTTATGAAAGTATGATAGGTTATGAAAAGGAAGGGTTGTAAATTTAGGTTGAATTTGGGGGTATCAAATATGAAAAGTCTTTATTAAAGTTTGTGCTTATTTCCATTCTATGAAAGCGAGGCGCGAACGCAGACCCCACAATTTTATTATACCATCTCTATTTAAGTTAAAACATACTTATGAAAGTATTATTATGTACATCTATATCAAAAACACTTGTAAACGTTTTTTTTTTTTTTCATTTTAAATTTTTTATTTCCATACTTTGTGGACCAGGTGCGAACGCAGACCCCACAATTTTAATGAACCATTATTTTGCCAGATCAAACATACCCATTCCTGTGTCTCGATACATCTTCTATCATTATATGTAATCAGTTTTATAGGGATGGTATAATGAAATTGTGGGGTCTGCGTTCGCGCTTGGCCTCCATAGAATGGAAATAGCCACAAACTTTAGTAAATACTTTTCATATCTATCTTGAGAATGGTGATGACTATGTAAGATAATGAATTTTTAAACACGAACATCGTTCTTATTTATAGTACAACACGTGTCTTTGTAGCTCTTCAATGTTTTAGTTTTTAAGTTAAACATATGAAACGTTTACTGTCCGAACGACCTTTGTGTAAAGGATTGTTCAAAGTATTTTTTTTTAAATCTAAATATAATTTAAACGTTGTAATATCGCTATCAAGGATAATCTATTGACTGTCCTGTTATCGCTAACGGGGAAAGGGTATATAGATATGATTGTTTCCCATAACAAAATACGAATCCTAAACTCTTATTACCGTTTCTAAAGCAGGTAGCCAAAACGTTAGTAGGTCAAAATTCCACCCGTTAGATTTTTAACATAAATAATAATAATAATAATAATAATAATAATAATAATAATAATAATAATAATAATAATCGTTTAGACCTTTAGTATTGCTCGTCACAACGTAACCTATATACAACGCTGTGATTACAGCCAAAAGGCTTGACATAACATATCATTTATTAACAAATGCAGACCAGACGGCAGTTTTGCAAGAGAAACGGTAAAATGCTATGATAAAAAGGGGATGTACCAACAGTAAAGCCTCTTATTTTTATTCTAAAAAAGAAAGAATTTTCAAGACGAAAATATTAACAGTTAATGATCTTTCCATTCTTAATGTATTTTTTAAAAGAATATAATGACGAATCTCTATTCTGATGCATGTCTTGGGGTTGCTTTCTTTGAGTCTCGTATCGTCAATATCTGCAAAATAGGGATGAAAATTTAGGTCATGATGCCTGAGTTCAGTCATCATAACAATGCAATTTGCAATTAAATACGGACGAACTATATAGATAAGATCTGTTACTTTTGGAAAGCCCTTCGTATTTCAATTTTGGTTAGATTTAGAGAGAGTTAAAAATGGACCTTACTTTTACTTTCAGTACCATCGTAATTCACTTATTTTGTCCTACTGTTCTCACATGTCATGCCCGATGATTCTGGGTCAGTGCAAATATTGCACGCACGGCTATATGCAAATGCGTGTGAAATGACTTCAACAGAAGGGAAAAAATAGAAACTTTAAAAAGAAGATCACGTTAGAAACGGAGATAACGTTCGAGATCACGAGAGGAGCGTGGAGAACGCTATCGCATGGCTGACGTCGCCGCCGTAACAATTAGGAAATACATTCCGTTGTTACAAAGAAAAAGCGAGTTAACGTTATTTTCTATTATTTGTCTAATTTGCGACTGAGTACACAACGCGTTGGTTCCCGGACAACATTACATCGGAATCTATTCATCAAACGTTTATATTTAGTTACTTTTTAACCTGGAATTAATTTATTCCTCTACTTCAATCTAGTGACTCCATTCTTTGCCTGAGGCGACTTCCATAAAAATAGTATATTTATTACTCGTTTAAGTATTGAAACGCATTAGATATTCTGTGAAAAGGCTACAGGACAATATAATTAATGCAAAATCATTATATTGGACCAGCAGTGCTTAAGCCCAGTAGCAAGGAGAGGTTCAGGACAAACAGAGACAAAGTCGAGAAAAGCAGAGGAGCTCAAGATTTTTTAATCGGTCACTGAGTGAAGATGCGTGAATTCTTACGTGTTTATAAAGGATGGAAATTCAGTAACCTCATCAGAATGCGAAAATTGTCTTAAACTAACACATTCACGCGGGTCTCGATTGTCATGTCAATAATCAGACAATTTAATCGAAAAAAAATATCCAAATCATCTCAAATTAAATTCAACATGGATCTCGGATTTCATGAACAAAGCTTCTTTCTTAGAACTGCACGCCTGTGGAACTCTGTTCCGTCTGCCTGCTTCCCTCCGGACTACAACTTGGATGTCTTCAAGTCTAATGTTAACAAATTCCTAATGAACCGCCCCCTTAAGTAAACACTTCATCAAATCTCCTCACTAACGTAATGTACTTGCAATAACCCTTATCCCTGAGTGGCTTCCGGGCCTTGATAAGTGGTGATCACTGTGTAAAAAAAAAAAAAAAAAAACTGGAAATAAGGAGAGATCCCAAGAAATAGAAAATACAATAGCAGCTTATTCGGATCTGAAAGGAAAACGAGGCAAATACAATATGGCGGCTGTTTTTTTTTTGTTTGTTTGTTTGTTTTTTTTTTTTTTTTGAATAAAGGAGAAAGCTCGAATACGATTGGGCGAACTAGTGATCGAAAGAAAAGAAAGATGTTATGATATTATATATGTATGTATGCATAATACACAAGCACACACACACACACACACACACACACACACACACACATATATATATATATATATATATATATATATATATATATATATATATTCAATAAAAAAGAGGTGAGTAATATGCTAAAATGAGAATGACTTGGATGCTTATTGGGGGATCAGAGCAAAATAATAATAAAAAAGGAAAGATGGCTTTTTAAAATGCCAAAATCGGAATCGTCCTTTTTTTTAGGGGGGGGAGAGTTTTTTTTCTTTCGCGGCGCCGGAAATAGCAGGCAAAAAAAAAAAAACTCAGTTTAGAAAAGTAGATAATAAGGATTGCCTCGGTATGATAAACTCTGCTTTTGTGACGCATTTCGTTTTTAATGAAAAGTTCTGGCATGCGCACAGGTGGGCATCGATTCGATGTGCCTACTGACGCATATTACTTCCATTTGTTCTTCTGTGTCTTTATCTCTCTGTCACACACACAAACATACGCAGACACACATGCAGACACACACACACACAGACATATATATATATGCGTATAGCTCAAATATCTAAATTTATATAAATATGTATACATGTACATCCATGCTTACAAACACACGTGTACTTATATTTACACCTAAGCACAAACCCATAAATATAATGATTGCAACGTCATGTCAGACGAGTGCCATCCCTCAGACACTTAAAGTCCATCAGCTCAAAAATGGATTCCATCGCCACAGGTCCATTTTTATTGACAAATGCCTGAGGAAGTATCTATACACAGATGATGTTACAGAGTCTTAGCTTTGTACAACAGCTAAGTCTCTCTCTCGGTTCAAAATATTGAGATCCAGCAACAAGCAAGAGCAAGATAGCCAGCAACAAGTTAAATTGCCGACCAGCTTAATGCGGGTACTGGTCTCCCGCTTTATGTTTTTTTTAATCAGAGATTTGCTTCTCCTAGAAAGGTTGCCTTCACCACGGCTTACAGGAGCCCTCTCTCTAACCCGTAAATATACACTAATTAGAACATACATATATTTATTATAATAAATGTGTATTCCTGCTTCTTTGTGTACAATTTTTCCTCATATATATACAAACAGTACACGTTTTAGTAAATATTGATATTTTAATACTAAAAACAGACTCTTACATGAATTTAACTGCGTGATTTATATGTCATCTTATTATTAAAATTTTACTTATTGCAGACAAGTATCCTAATTTTTAATTAGTTGATTAACGCCGTTTCGGCCAACTATTCCTCTGGCATTCGCCAGGTGGTAACCGCGACGGATAGGAACTCTGAATCTCCTTACTGCATTCAGAACAATTACAGCCTTCCATAGTTGTTGTTGTCTCATCAGGTTTTTGACCAAGTAAGCCTCTGGCCGACTTTGGGTAGGATTGAAACCGCTATCACCAGACAATTCTCACTACTGAATAGAGGAATAGTTGGCCGAAACGTCGTGAAACAACTAATAAAAGATGAGGATAATTGTCCGCAATAAATAAAATTTATAAAAATTAGTCATCTCAATGAATTCCAATTAAAATAATATAAAGATCCAGTAGCTTATACACTTTGCATATTACATTAAATAAAACCTGTTTTCAATAAGTAGATGCCAATTTATAATGGGAATTAGTAATAGAATCGTTTAAAGATTTATATTTAGAAATATTATATAAAGTTCATTTACTTAGTTTTTAATTTAATTAAGATTTTATTTAAATTATTCTTATTTATTAGTATAATCAACACCACCTACGTTTAAAAATGGAAGTAAGATTTCATTTAACCTATGAGCATTTTCTTTTAATCTATAACGTTTTATTTCACGGTTTGCATTTCATAGATGAAAATTACCATGTTTATTCTTTCAAAAATTACAAAGTGTTCAATTTTTAGAAAAATCATAAGAACTTACGATATATATATATATATTTTACAAGGAGGTCACACACTTATCAAGGCCCGAAGGTCACTCAGGGATAAGGGTTATTGCGTGTACAGTAATCAATGTAATGGTATTGTAGTGATCATTAGTATTGGGGGTTTTGATAGAGTGTCTTACTTAAGGGGGCGGTTTGTCAGGAGTTTGTTTATGCTGGAGTTGAAGATGTCCAAGTTGTAGTCAGGTGGGAAACAGGCAGGCGGCAGGGAGTTCCAATGGCGTGCGTTTCTTAGAAAGAAGCTTTGCTTATGGAATCTAAGTTTGGATTTAGCCACAGATAAAGAGTGAGGAAAATTATTGACAGTATTTTCAGCCAGATGGGTGTTTCTTGTGAAAGATTGGCGAGGGGGGGGAACGAGGGATTGGAGCTCAGACGAGCACCTGTCATGGAAATAACGATAAAATAAAAACAAGCTTTGCTCATGGAATCTACGTTTATGTGACTAAATCCTGTGCTCGGCAATATGTTTTTATACCTGACAACACCGGGTACGTACAGCTAATATATATATATATATATATATATATATATATATATATATATATATATATATATATATATATATATATATATATATATATATAATATATATATGTAATATATATATATATATATATATATATATATAATATATATATGTAATATATATATATATATATATATATATATATATATTACATATATATATATTACATATATATATGTGTTTCAAACGTGACCAATTTCACGTGGCTTTACATAGGTTAGTCCAACACTTTTAGCAACAAAAAATCCTCAGTTCTATCCAACCTATTTAAACAATATAATTAAATTTGTATTGTTTATTTTTTTAGCTGACATTCTTAATATTCAGATATCTAAAAGAATAAACAATAGACTTAATTGCTAACATTCATTTCTTAACTTTGCCTAGAGGGTTCGATTCTAGGCTTATCCTAATATCATCATCACTTATCTAATATTCTTCCTTTTTACATGGGAAGGGGTCAGTTCTTCCCTGTAACATTATATATATATATATATATATATATATGTATATATATATATATATATATATATAGAGAGAGAGAGAGAGAGAGAGAGAGAGATACTAGATCTATGTATATCTCAACTGTCTAAAACGTTTCATCTGCTTCAAAAGTGCGTAATGCCGTCCTTTCGAAAAAGTGTTCTCCCCCCACCCATCATAATAATATAATTTACGATTTTGAACGTATTAGCAGTTGTCAACTATGTGGGTCGAACAATATGGAGATTGGATCAAAGGGTCCAAGAGCACGTACCTAGCAAAATCAGAAATGTGACATATTGAGCAACAGACGTACTTGCCAACACATACTGATCATCTCATTAAAAACCCGTCATGTGCAGCTAACTTCAGCACCAACTTATTTTCAAATCGAGGTCGTGCTCACTCAGCATTCCATTTAACTTTTGGTCGAGAAGGCATGTTAACAGAGAGGATGATTTTTAGGTATCAGCGTGATTAACCTCGCCGATCTTCGAAACCCTAATCCTAATCCTAACCCGATCCTCGAAAATTATCATAACGTTACTTTGTTTTAATTGCTTTCCCTTTGTTGTTCCACCGATAACGGAACGCAACGTAATTTTATTTTAAATGTGCATATTTTGATCCCCCCTTTTTTTAACCTTTCGATACAGCTGTTATGTTGTTGCTCTATAATAAAGGGCGGTGAGTATTTGTTGCGTCATGTCTAATAATTGATTAGAAGAGATGACGTGTTATATTATATATTCATGTTGTATCATAAAGGGAATCGTGTGTGAAACCACTGTCAGTAATTTTCCCCACTCTTTATCTGTGCCTAAGGCAAAATATAGATTCCATGAACAAAGCTGCTTTATTAGAAGTGCACGCCTGTAGAACTCTCTTCTGTTTGCCTGTTTCCCACCTGAGTACAACTTGGATTACTTCAAGTCCAACATAAACAAATTCCTGATGAACTGCCACCTTAAGTAAGATACTTTATCAAATTTCCATTATTAAGGATTACTACAATATTAGCCCATTGACTACTGTACAAACACACACATATATATATATATATATATATATATATATATATATACTAGCAAAAGTACCCGTCGTTGACTGGGTTCGAAAACAGCCTACAGAAAATGGACTCTAATTTATGAAACTATTATAGGTTATCAAAAGGAAGGGTTGTAGTGAGATAGCTTCGAATTTGGGGGTATCAAAACCAAAGCAAAATATGATGAAAGTAAAAATAAAATAGATAAACCCCGTAATTTTTTATACCATACTTGTTCACATCGAAACACTTATTACAATATTCTGTGGATCTATATTAAAAACCTTGTTAAACTTTGTGACATATTTCCATTCTATGAAGGTCAGGCGTGAACGAACACCCCATAATTTTATTATACCATATTTCTTCAAACTGAAACATAATTATCAAAGTATACTTACGCGGATCGATATGAAAAGTCTTTATTAAAGTCTGTGCCTATTTCCATTCTATGGAGGCCAGGCGCGAACGCAGACCAAACAATTATATTATAACATCCCTATTTAAGTTAAAACATACTTATCAAAGTATTCTTATGTATATCATATACCAAAAACACTTGTAAACGTTTTTTTTTTTTTCATTTTTAATTGTTTTATTTTCATACTTTGTGGACCAGGCGCGTACACAGACCCCAAAATTTTAATGAACCACTGTTCTGAAGGATCAAACATACCCATTCCTGTGTCGCGATACATCTTCTATCATTATATGTTATCAGTTTTTTAAAATAGTCAACCACATAGGAGCCTAATCGTGATAACACACACAGACACACACAGAGACACACACAGACATCCAGCTTTATCTTATATATATATATACATATATATGAATACTGAAACAGCTGAGCCATTTTTTTTTTTTTTTTGTAATTTTCAAACTATTTTATATATATGTGGCTGGGAGTGTTCTATTAACTGTGTTTTTTATCGGAATACCCCCCACAAGTATCGAAAATCAATAATCGAAAAAATCAGAATGAAGAAAAAACTGTTCGATGTTGACTAATGTTAATACCCTACATAGTCTAATATAATATATGTATTTTATAAGTTTCTCACTACACAAGGAAAATGGTTAAGTATATAAAAACTACAATAGGTTCTTAGATTAGACAAAGACGCATTTGAAATTAATTTTCTGTTTAGAACACAATTGACCCATGACACATCATGTTTTCGATTTGAAACTTTAATTTCGGCCATTAAATATGATAGTTTTATAAAACAAACCGTAGGTTGTCAACAAAGCAATGTAGACTTTAATGTATTATAGACTATCATTTATTATCTCTATCTATATATAAAATGAACTCATTTTCCCCTCTGATTTTTACCTTAATAAGATTGAGAATCAAGGCATTTCGTGCAAATGTAATATGCACAAACGGCAGCAAATTATCTGAGGTGTGTTATAGGCATATTACCTCTAAACTTCCTCGATAATCGTGGATTCCTATATTTTTGTGGTGAGAGTTCACGGTCAAAATCGGTTAGAATCAATGGAAGTGGTAAAATCTTTTCTCTCTAATAAATTTCTCTTACCCCCCATTACCAGTTACACCGTTGTCCATCCGTTCACAAGGGACAGTACGAAGAAACACCGGTTAGGATTCGTGGTTGCTTTTAATGTTCATTTTTTATCCTATGTTTCTACTAGGTGAAACACACCATTGGATTTAAGCGAATCAAATGTATACTTATGCCATTTAGTTGATTAAAAAAACTGGAAAGGGAATTTCGTTTTATTTCCTTTTGTATTTATGCCATTTTAGTTTTCGCTTTTCGCTTTGTCCTGTACTTTTTTCGTTTTTCAGAACACGTCTTTTTTAAAGAAGTTAAACATCATTTTTATTTTTAGTTTGATTTCTTTTTCGCTTTTCGCTTTGCGCTGTTTTTTTTCTCTCGTTTATCAGAACACGTCTTACTTTTATAGAAGTTTAACATGTTTTTTTTTTTAATTGGATATTTAAACAGGGTTCTCTTATTAATTACCCCCTCTTACACACATCTCCAAACAACCGAGCAACGCCGGATACCCCTGCTAGTAGACTAAAATGTATTATAGACTAAACTACTGTGGGGGACTATGTCGACGTTCATTTCGGTGCATCCCTTACTAGGATCTCGATTTCTATGACAATAAAAGTGTTAAACATCTGTTGATGCTCCTTCAATTTCGTGCAATGTCGGGTCTCCCTGTTATTTCATATACAAGTAATGAAATAAAGTTGAACAACTAAATCGAAATAAATATACAAGAACAATCAATATAAGATTTAACTAAATGGATTTGAATTCATAAAATTTAATTTAAAATTAAAAAATTATATCACGGCAAAAAAAATCAAATTCTAACAAAGCACGAACGCGCGTATGGCAACAGTATTCAAATTACCAAGCCCTGTACGAGATGACGTCAGAGCAAGGAAAATAAATATAAATAGACGTATGTATGCGCAGACGGATGATGGCGCTAGAGATACGTGGCTGACGTCACAACCTATATGAGAAGTCACGCATGGCCAGCGAAGAGGGAATAAAGTTCTTTTGTAAAAATTTTAGACTGCGATTGCATTTCTTTCCTCTTCCTTTCTTAAGTTTATTTTTTTACGACGGAGTCTACAACGTGTTAGGTCCATACATGTTAACAAATGTGTAACGTTACGAAATTACATCTATAGATGCTAAGGCAAACGAATTGATATTCTTTCGAAGCAAAGGAAGTTCTATTTACAATAAATACAATTGAGATTAAAAGTGAGAGATTCATAAGTGGTTAAGAGTTCCTTTAATGAAGTTGCTCGACTAGGTTCAATATGTGGTGCTTCCCATTAAAACATTTACAACAAAAACTCGTCTAACTACAACAACTGTCAAGAGTTTTCATGTATCTCTCCATATCTAAAATAAAACCAAACTTTAATGCGCAAAGTTTTTTTCCTATAACTACTTGACGAGGTTACATCGACTGTAACGTCGTGAGAACAATATACATTATGAAAACAGTAATGGAAATATCACAATAGCACAAATCTATTTCCGAAGATTAGCTTGTAGATATTTTAGAAGACGACGTTATTCAAGACACGAGATCGATGTTCATATCTTTTTCTTTTTCATAACTGTAAAATCACTCAGAAACCACTTCTTCGAAACATAATATTAACAAATGCATGACCACACAATTACTTGTAAGACTCTAGACTAGAAATAGGTTTCAGTGGAATTTTAAGGTGGATTTAATTATCCCCTCAGTCCTGCCTTTAAGAATCAACAGAACTCTCTATAATAATAGTGTATTTATTCGCTTCCCCACTGAGCAAATTAGGCACAGGGCCGTTTTTTAATGTGGAGAGTGAAATGGGGACCAGCTCCTCGGGAAGTAAGGGAGCTGGATAGTGACAATTGGTATGAAGGGTTTCACCTACCTTGACCAATAACTGATTGCCACAAGGGCAATGGTCTTATATGTGGGGTTGCCCCCAAATATGGTATTTGCTTGCAGCGTCTGCCGGGACAGATACTACACCTTGATCTTAACTCGAAGGTCAAAATTCATAGGATGCGGGACAATAGAACTCTCTATAAGATTAGCTGCGCTTGTAACGGTGAAATAATGCTGTGCAATTGCCAACCATACTTCTTTTAAATCGACATTGATTTATTCTACTGACTAGAAGTCCATAACGAATGGAAACACTGCAGAGATAAACGGAGAATACATACAGCATTTAGCATTCCCAAATAGTCACCTATTTAGAACTGGCGAAGCTCAACCGCTCTTACCTTCTGAGATCTGAGTTGAACCGATGTGTGTATGCTATTATACCGTATAAGAGCAAATAAAGAACACAAAAGTCAGATAAAAACTGAAGGTCGTTACGTCGAATCCAGACAAGACCAGATACCCTCGTACCGACATGGCGCGTAGTCTGATGATTGTAAACGACTAATTTTATGCTTCATTGAGCCAGTGCCTGTAAAGCGAGACGTTTTATTTGAATACTCGCATCACGGAACTTTCTTATTTATCGATTCATTTATTTATTTGCTTTTATCTTTCCGAATTTTATAGTTGACTCACTAAACAATTTCCGTCGTGTGATGTCGTTCGTTTGGCATGGATAACTGACATCAGATAATTTGTAGATCGACCACTTATGACCTCTGCTTATCGATTATGTCTCATAGTTCCAACATATTTGAACATGAAAGGGTGGTCAAAATATGCCCTGGTTTGTATTTCATCCCAAAGAGATGTTTTTATAAAATGCCCATTTTTTACATGGTGTAGACAAGATTCTTTTGACAATATATATTCCCCCTAGACTCTGTAGTACGCTGATGAAAAACATCGAAACGCTTTTAGTTATTTGTACATATGTATCACCACTTATCAAGGTCCAGATGCCACTCGAGGATAGGGGTTAAATAGTGTACAATACTCAATTGGATAATGTAGTAATCGCTAGTAATAGAACTTCAGTAAATTTATTAACTTAAGTTGAACGGCTCATTAAGAACTTGTTTACGTTGGACTTGAAGACAACCATATTGCTGTCAGCTGGAAAGCAGGCAAACAGAAGAGATTCCACAGGTGTGCAGTTCTAAGAAAGAAACTTTGTTCATGGAATCTACGTCTAGGTATAGGCACAGATAAAGAGCGTGAGAAAGTATTAATAGTATTTTCAGCTAGACAAGTGTTGCTCGTGAAAGTTTGGCGAGGGGGACCATAGGTTGGAGCTCAGACGAGCACTTGCCATAAAAATTACGGTAAAGCGGAGACAGGCTCGAAACATTTCTTCTATGAGAAAAAGGTTGCGGGAGGAGAAATGGGTATCTTCTACTAGGCTACGAAGTCAATTTTGTATCTCTGCCAAGGCAGGATAAGTCCTTTCTAGCAGTTCCTGCCCAGATGTGGCACAAAATCATTTGTTTTCTGGCGCAGCAACAATACAGGAAAGATTTTAGTAGGACCAATATACATAATGGAATAACAATTAAAAGTTTGGTTTCCAAAATTCGGGAGACAGGAAGCGTGGCAGATGTCTACAAAGACCACAGTGGTCAGTATTGTTCAGCCATAACTCTTGGCCATATTTAGAGTTTTAAGGAGACGCATTGTGGAATCTCTGAGAAAATGAAAACGACGCCTTTTACAAGAAACTTGCTTTTTTATAATGGCAAACGAATCGCAGAAAAACCTGGGAAAGATTTTTGTGAGGTTATCAGTTAAATGATTTAAACTCAGCCTGGATTATCGGATTTGATTTTCTTTAGTGACTAGGTTCACTATATTTATTAGGCATCTCAACAAGCAAAAAATTCGCTTCTAGGATTTAACTCTACACCATGACCATATCAATCACCCTTTTAGCGCGGAGAAAGTGATTGTATGATGAGTAGGGCAATGACAACAGCATATTCTTTTTGTTATTTTAACTCTAGAGTGTATATCCGACATAGTTAGACACAATTAATCAACTGAGAACCACATCACTCTACATAAAATCATATAAGATATTGTTGTGGTGGCACCCACTCATTTACATATGTGGATAATATTACACATAAATAACAAGACTCGGTTAGTCTGAGTGTGTGTTAACCAGAAGTCACTGAAGGCAGAGCCGAGAGCAGATATATTCTTCACTCAAGACTCTCTTACCTGACAACCATTATGTAAATATACTGTGAATATACTTTTCTCAATACACTTCTTATTGATCTACCTTTGTTTGTTGAGTCTTCAGTTGTATTGCCTTATACGTTATTTGGTTCAACCTGCAAACATAACAGTTGGCGACGAAGATGAACGTGAAATATAATAGTTGGTGACGAAGATGAACGTCAAACATAACAGATATCAATGGATATATATTTGAGAATCAAAACAAGGAAAAGAATATGCTGTTGTCTTAGACTTAACGGTGAGTTCTGGGAAAGGCACACGCAGATTTGTTTATGGTGGAGCATGAGAATCGGGTTCACGTGAACAGAAACTGTTACATACCATTCATGCGAAAAATGTTGATTGCTGCACTAATATGGTTGCACTAATATGGCAACCAGTGTTTAAGTATACAATTTCCTATCATTCAATTCTTATTTGGTGAATAAATGATTTAATTTTGCCAGGGAAAAATTGAAATCTAAAATAAAAAAAAATAAAAAAAAGCGCTGTATTTTATTACATTTTGGAACGCATTCCGATTTTTAGAAAAAAAAAACGCATTTCGTTTTTAGAAACAACTTTTTTATTAGTTGACGACAGCATATACACGTATACAGTACGAATATTGGCTGAAGAGAGCTTGATAAGGATACCTTAAACGGGCCTTATTATCGGGTTGGAAACCGACGGTACCAATGATCTGTCTCAACTAACAACTTTCTGTACACAAAATATAAAAATATAAATACGCTCTTACAGTTTGGATTTTCCTTTTAATTGCGCACTCTGCTGGAATTCTTTTTCGAAAAAAAAAACTAATCATATATATATATATATATATATATATATATATATATATATATATATATATATATATATATATATACTTTGTGGACCAGGCGCAAACGCAGACCCGACAATTTTAATGAACCACCGTTCTGCCAGATCAAACATACCATTCCTGTGTCTCGATACACCTTCTATCATTATATGTAATCAGTTATTTTTAAAATAGACAACCATATAGGAGCTTATTCGTGACCAGACACACACACATACACACACACATTCAACTTTATATATATATATATATATATATATATATATATAATATGTGTGTGTGTGTGTGTGTGTGTGTGTGTGTGTGTGTGTGTGTGTGTGTGTGTGGCGTGTATATAAACACACAGAATCATAAAACAAACCACTTTATGGCTTTAATCATATTGGGTAAACGTGGCGTTCAAGAATTTATGACCTTCGAGGATATATAAACATCGAGAATAACAATTACCCAATTCTTACAGGGGAAAGCCAGTAATGAAACGTTGTTAGTAGTTTAGTTTATACAGACAATAAAATATATATCTATATACCTCTAATCCTTTCTCCCCCTCTCCAATCTTCTTCTCCCTCTTTCTCTCTCTCCCTCTTTCTCTTTCTCCCTCTTTCTCTTTCCCTAACTATATATTTAATATATATATATATAGTAAGTTATAAAATATATATGGCGATATATATACGTTTATATATATATATATATATATATATATATATATATATATATCAGTCCTCGCGCATACGAGCAGGACACAAAATCTTTTAAATAATAATAATAATAATAATAATAATAATAATAATAATAATAATAATAATTGAATGACAATAACACAGACTTTCGCTGGGGAGGACTACTATTGACTGTAACCAGTTATACAATCCTTTTGAAATTCCATCCCTATTTTTCTCGTTATGTACTGAATATTTGATAATGAAACCTATATGAAATATATTCCTAATTAAATTTTAAAGATTTTCTATTCTGAAAGAAGTTTCAAAAAATTTAATCTAAAAAATTATTTTAAATTTTTTGTTGAAGAAAATCAGATTTTCTCATTATTCCGACCTGTATTACAAAGAGGCAGTTGCAAAAAATGAAGTGTGGTGTGAGGAGAAATACAAACTGAAGCGGAGAGAATATTCAGACCTGTAATAATACAAAGAGGGATGTGCAAAAATGAGTTGTGGTGTGAGGAGATACAAACTGAAATAGAGAGGAGAGTTTTAAAATATAATCTTAAAAAGATGAGATACAAGTTAGAAAAGCATTTCATCATATGCATGAAAATTGTTAAACAAAATGTTTTTACTATAGGCTTTAAAAATAAAGGTACAAGATTCAATTTGAAATTTATTTATCTTCAAAGTGTACTTTTATAAATTTTACAAAGTAAGGTATAAAAATGTAATTTAAATTGAATCAAAAAATTACCTTGGATTTATTTTATGTAATGTACATTTTGTTGCAATTTCATCTAGCAATTAATGATATAGATATAGATTTTTAATCTTTTTTAAAGTGCAACAGAATGTACTATACAAAAAATAAATCCAAGGTAATTTTTTTTTGATTCAATTTAAATTAAATTTTTATACCTTACTTTGTAAAATTTATAAAAGTGCACTTTGAAGAAAAACACATTTCAAATTGAATCCCGTCCCTCTATTCTTAAAGCCTATAGTAAAAACATTTTGTTTAACAATTTGTTATGCCTTGGATGAAATGCTTTTCAAACTTGTATATATATATATATATATATATATATATATATATATATATATATATATATATATATAATGAAAAAATGACAAAAAGCTATATTCTAAAGTTCATGATGTTGGCCATCTTATAATTTATTCCTTTTATTCAGTTGACATTTACAATTTTTTACAGTGTCTGCTTTTCTTAATAATTATAAAACATTTTATAACTTACTACCTAGCTCTACCTACGTAATGAGAACTGTTGAAGTAAATACTTAAAGTTTACGCATAAATTTATACTTTCGTATATTAATTTATGTGATTAAATGAAGTAGTTATATATATATATGTGTGTGTGTATATATATATATATATGATTATATCAACAGCCAAACAACGTAACAGCTATATAAGGGACAGAACCTTTATTATAATAACGTTTCTTCCCCATTTACTCGCTTTCCCCAATGATACATATATTTGAAACCTGGGCAGTTCTGTTTAAAACACAGTTCCCCACCTATGTCAATAATTTTTAATTTTTTACTTACGTTTCCCCACCTACGTTTTACGTACGGCCCCCACTTACATTTTCATAATTTTCCCTATATGTACATTAATATATACGAATATCTGACTTTTCCAAGAATTCTCCTCTTATATTTAATATATTTTACTATCCTCAATCATCCATATCATTCTCCCGAGGAAGTCCCCCGATAATGAGGCGAAACGTTGAGAATTTTCTAAAAATAGAAAAGCCCATAAGTTTTCTTTTTTTCCACACACACACACACACAAATATATATACACACACACATATATATATATATATATATATGTGTGTGTGTGTGTGTGTGTGTATACAAGATTTAATACAAGATTCATCTACACGTGGTTTTCATTTTATTTGAATTAGAAATGCTTATATTCCTATCAATTATTACCATCCTTCTAGCGTTTGTGCATAAATATACACAGGCGGCAAAAAGAAAGTCCACACTTGTAATTTTTTCAAAAACTGCAAATGTAAGCTGAATTTAATGTAACTGTTTAAACAACCTATACTTAATTAGATACGCCTTTTATTCTTTTATAATTTTACCTGTTCATATTTGACTTTTAATTGAAGTATTCTAGTGTTCACGTCAATTTAAAAAAGTAATTTGAAATTGAGGAGGCAAAAAGAAAGTTCGCACAATGGAAAATGGTTATTTAAATCTAACTTTAGGACATTAATGCAACACAATTATTGAACACTTGGTTTCGCTACAACGATTACGAACTTTTACATCACGCTGAATATTTGCAACGAAAACTATTGGATAGTGTTTACTTCCATATTTCAATAAACTTTTATTTTCTTTCAAATAACTTTTTGCTCAACAGTTTGTTTTTTTTTAAATTGAGCACACTTGCAACAATTGAAAATTTATCAATTTTCAATTTCTTTTTATTTTTGCGTATCTTTTGCTTTTGAGGAGAAGAGCATATCTTTCGCCCTTATTTTCGTATTCCTTATTTTGAATAAAATATTGTCAATTCAATTTTACAATATCTAGACTTTTTCAGCTTATATTAGGCTCGATCGCTGATATTGAGCTTTTTAAATCTGATAAAGTTTTTGTTTTGTAAATATACATTTCTATATTTATATGTTTACCCTTTCGAATTCGAAACGTTTTTTATTAATCTTTAATTTACTTGCGAATATTGCTCTTATTACACACACACACACACAAACATACACACACACACACACACGCATATATATATATATATATATATATATATATATATATATATATATATATATATATAACACGGAAATTACATAATTGCCGATGCAATAATTTATTTCAACCTTATGGTATTTTCAAGCATCTAAACTAGACAATTACATTTTTGATATCTGAAATAAAGAAAGAAAAAGAATCGGGCCCCGACCGTCAAAAACCAGAGGGGGTGGTAGTAGCAATCCACTTAATACATTTTATAGAGAGGGTGGGAATTAAGTTAGTAAGGGAGGGAATTTTTTTAAAAAACAACAAGAACATTATGACACTATGGCAGCGGATGGTCACTCTCTTCCTTCTTTTTTTTCTTTTTTCTTTCTTCTTCTCTTTCTCTTACGTGCAGCCGATTGTCAGTTTATTCCCTCTTTTTCCTAGATTAGTAAACGCGTGTCAAGTCATTTACGGGAAAGAACGTGCATATTTAGGTGTGTGTGTGTGTGTGTGTGTGTGTGTGCGTGTGTGTGGGTGTGTGTGTGTGTATGTGTGTCGGTTGTTACGTCGGGTTACCGGACAGTCCCTAAGTGACATAATGTTCTTGTTGTTTTTTAAAAAATCCCTCCCCTACTAACTTAATTCCCACCCTCTCTATAAAATGTATTAAGTGGATTGCTACTACCACCCCCTCTGGTTTTTGACGGTCGGGGCCCGATTCTTTTTCTTTCTTTATTTCAGTATCAAAAATGTAATTGTCTAGTTTAGATGCTTGAAAATACCATAAGGTTTAAATAAATTATTGCATCGACAATTATGTAATTTCCGTGTTATATTTTTATGTTATTGCTCTGTTTACCACATTGAGCTCTCATACCCGGATTTCCTCCTGGAATTATTCCATTATAACACTATATATATATATATATATATATATATATATATATATTATAGTTCCTTTGTTGAAAATTCATTCGAAAAAAAAAAATCAAAAAGAGTAGAAATCTAAGATGTATTCTTTATTTAAACATAAAGAATACATCTTAGATTTTTTTCCTTAACGAAAATAGCTGAAATAAGAGTAAATATAATAGAGGATATGAATTCATGGTATCCGGATGATCTGGTATTGAGTTTTATATTGTGGTAAGTGTCTGAGTTGTTGAATAAATCCGCATTTTAGATTTAAATTTATTCTTTATCCACCCTGATGATCCTTTGAGTTTGTAAAATCCGTGGCATAATCCTCGTTATGTTTTGGTATAATCCCTGTATAAAGTGTCCGCTGGCAGCTATTTTTTTTAATTGTCCGCTGGAAGTTATGTTTCTTATGTAGGTTAGAATTATATGTTGAAGACCACCGTATTATTTTTGTCAATAACAGGAGAATTGTCAGAGTAGATATTTTTAGAGTTAACTTGATATATGGATACTATGAAATTCTTTATTCAAACAATAAATTTCTGTTATGAATTTTTTTTTCTGAATGATATTTAAACAAAGAAACTGTAAATTTCGTTTGCTCTGTCAAGTATATTGAACTATTCTCTTTTTGGCTGGGATTCTCTTATATAATATTTCCTTAAAAAATGTTCTGTCAGACTCGATACCACTCGATTAATTAATCTGTTGCTATTCATCTCAGAATTCTGATATATATATATATATATATATATATATATATATATATATATATATATATATATATATATAACTCCTTCATTTAATCACATAAATTAATATTTAATATACGAAAGTATAAATTTATGCTTGAACTTTAAGTATTTACTGCAACAGTGCTCAATACGTTGGTAGAGTTAGGTAGTAAGTTACAACATATATATGGCGATAAACTACACAGAATATTCCGCGTTTCATCCACGCGAGGATTCATCAGGCTTATAATATAATATATATATATATGGCGATTAAGCTACACAAAATATTCCGCGTTTCATCCACGCTAGGATTCATCAGGATTATAATAAGCCTGATCAATCCTAGCGTGGATGAAACGCGGAATATTGTGTTTAGCTTAATCGCCATATATATATATATATATATATATATATATATATATATATAAACATATAGTTAGAACCCTAACAGGTACTACCACTCCGGGTCAGAGTGGACCTGGGACCAATGGCAATTAAAGGGTGACTCCAACCTGGGGCCTCACCAACGGATATAGTTTAAGGTCATACCAGGACCTATATATATCAGATGATAACAGTATTCCGATGAATCCAAATAACACGAATAATCAATCCTCATTTAAAAATTCATAAATATCAGCACAGTAGTCATATTATAGTAACTCGGAAGAATAGTGATCGGAAAACTCTATATGCAAGTACATTTAACGTCGAATCTTGAAGAACTATAATTCTTCTTTGTTCTTTTATTCTGTCTTCTTACTTTATGTTTAACATATTCCATTACGTGCGCGCTTGTAGTGTTTACGTAAAGTAATGCAAATAAAATAAATACCGAATAAAAAATATTTTAAAACTAGTAAAAATAAAATACACAACGAAAAAAATCATTATGACAACAACAACAACAACAAATTAAGTACAATATATTTTCTTGATAAATTTCCACCGTTTGTTCCAGGGAGGAAAAACGTCATTTTAAAAGTGCAGACAGTATTGATCGAATCCGCGTCCGAATATCAACAATAACACTTCGTCGAATCACAATGACGTTAGACTTACTTCTTACGATCGCCCGCCGTGGCGGGAGAGACGCCGGATCGCTTCTTTGTGAAGAAAAAAAGAAAGCGTTGTTCTTTAATGCGGCAAGATGGCGTAGTCGATCGCAAATAGGTTCCAAGTGTTTATTGTTGACTGACATAATTCTGTATACGAGGAAGTGGACACCGGGTAGGGCGGTATCTCGACATAGATGTGGGGAGGGGGGGGGTAAACAATGAATACTAAGCAGCGTATAAATATGTTGATGGTTGCCATGTAAGGGATTTGTAATTGACAAAAATAGGGCAAGAAAGGCGGGAAACGGCCAGGAGAATAAAGACAAACAAACGGCGGAAAATGTATTAATAAAATTAATGGAATAGGAAATAAAAGACGTAGAGTAAGTAAATACTAGTGGAGGTACCACAATACGTATTGTAATCTATACAAATGTCAGAGAAATTTCACCAAGAAAAATAAAGTGTATGTGTTTTTTTTTTAGAGGCGTCAAAATTTAATTAAAAACTCTATTTTGTTTAATTCCAGATCTGGCATATGTTGGTTATTTTGAGTTCAGATCAATGAGGCGATAAATCTCGTTGTTTAAGCAGGATAGAGCAATATGCCAAAAATCGCCCAATACGATCAATTTACTTAAAAAAACCTTTGCGAAAATGAACTTCTAAACTTTCCACCTCCTCTGTGCGATTTAGTATTATTAGATTATTTTCTGTGGAGTATATATGCGGCCACATGTCTACGGTAATGAAGCAAATGCGATATCTTACTTAGAAGACATCCGTCGACGTTTTATTTCCGTATGTGCGTAGAATTTTACAAAAAAAAAACACGATTTAGCCAGATAAGCACAGGTAGCTGGAATCATATGCCAATAATTTTATTTAATTGAAAAATGCAAAAAAAATATATTCAGCGCAATACCCTACATATGTGTATGATAAACATATTTACGTAATTTATTTCAATTTTAATGTTACTGGCCCTAAAAATAACTCCCTTCATAACACAATATATATATATATGTGTGTGTGTGTGTGTGTGTGTGTGTGTGTGTGTGTATTATGGTAAAAATATAAATATATATATATATATATATATATATATATAAATATATATAGTTAAAGTAATGATATTTTACTTTAACTACATCTAACTTGGATTCAATGGATTTTAACTCAACAACCATTGGAATACTCTCTCCCGTGAAGCCAATTTGACTTTTTACCCCAATCCGTCTGTTTCATTGTTCTCTATTTCATTTTTATGCTAGTATGATCCTTTTTATACTTAGTTTATTTGAATACGTTACAGGAAACATCTCTTTATTCATTTTGCTAATTGCACTCCTCTGATGAGAAGGAAAGTATTTCTCCGAACTACGCGGATAAAGGGCTATCATCTCTATTTGTGTTTCCTTTTCGAATAATAAATATTATAGTGTTTCTCAACATATTTTATTAAACTTTTCTACTATATATATATATATATATATATATATATATATAGGTGTATATATATATATATATATATAGGTGTGTGTATATATATATAAAGAGAGAGAGAAAATAAAAAGGAACAAACCGTATTATGTGTTCATCAACGTTTCGTCTTTATTTCGAGACTTCCTTTGGGTGAATGAGATTAAGAAACCAAAAAATATACCAGTACAAAATATTTGAAAATGTTTCATGTGCACAGTGTGACGCAGTTCTATTTCAAAGAAACGGAAAATTGATGTTGGAAATTCAAAAAGGAGGGGGGGCTGGCGCTGTTAAAGAGAAGGAAATTTCAGGGAAGTCATATAGTCGTTAATTTAATTTAAAACTATGAACGCAAGTTTATAGTCTATTACATTTTCACACCAAACAAGGCACATTGCCACTCAGGTGTAGGGGGCTACTATCAGGGTCAGCAACTACCGGGGCACTATGTAGGGATTTGGGCAGCAAGATGTCGGTTCACGTTGCACTTGAACTTCTGCATGTCAGTACAGTTAGGGAAGCATCATCCTGGAATGGAATTCCAGAGTCTAGCGGTTCTGGGGAAGAAACTACTGGAGTAGAAGGATCTTTTGCATCTAGGGATCTCTACTGTGTGGGGGTGGGATTTAGCTGCCTGTCGGGTTTGTCGAGGGTGTCTGCGACGTGGGGGCACAAGTGCAGTTCGTCAGACCACTCACCATTAAAATACTTTAAGAACAAGCAGAGGGATGCAACGTTTCGTCGATGGGACAGAGGATGAAGCTTAGATGCCAGTTCATGGCCTATCAGATTAGCGACTCTTTTACTGATATATATATATATATATATATATAATACGAGCAAACAGTTAATAAAACATGTAAAAAAACACTTTGAAATGAGTTAAAAACATATTTAATCTGAAAAGGAAACACTAGATAAGTGGATAGTTCTTAATCCGCGGAGTTTCGAAGAAATACTTTCCTTCTCATCAGAGAGTAGGAATTAGCAAAATGCGGGATCGGATTTTGCATGCAAAAGTATTTGATGAAACAACGAGTAACATTTTACTGAAAGCAATTTATAAATTCTGTATCATTAAACACCCACATATATATATATATATATATGACTACTTCATTTAATCACATAAATTAATATACGAAAGTATAAATTTATGCGTAAACTTTAAGTATTTATTCAACAGTGATCAATACGTAGGTAGAGCTAGGTAGTAAGTTATAAAATATATATGGCGATTAAGCGACACAGAATATTCTGCGTTTCATCTACGCTAGGATTCATCAGACTTATACCTAATTAATCCTAGCGTGGATGAAACGCAGAATATTCTGTGTAATTTAATCACCACATATATTTTACAACTTACTAAATATATATATATATATATATATATATATATATATATATATATATAGTCGTTATACGATGATCTATGCATAAGAGGTATTTAATTATTATAGTAAAAAAATAATTATGACAGCCCCTTTAAGAAATACGTTTCTTATCGTTGAGCACTTTCTGTTGAATAAAAGTCGGTCAATTTAGCTCTTATGCGTAGATCGTCGTATAACGATTTGATCACTGTCTGTCTGACATAATGAACATTTAAATTAAAATGTTTAAAATTCAACGCTATTTCACATGATTAATGGTAGCCGAATGGATACGGCCTCCGCTAATCGAGCCAGAGATGTCTCGTGTCGCGGGGTTCGAATCGTTCGACTGGTAGTAATTGTGACACCCTGCACTGAAGAATCCCGAAAGGATGAAACACTAGTGTCTGTAGGTATTTAATTATTATAGTAAAAAAATAATTATGACAGCCCCTTTAAGAAATACGTTTCTTATCGTTGAGCACTTTCTGTTGAATAAAAGTCGGTCAATTTAGCTCTTATGCGTAGATCGTCGTATAACGATTTGATCACTGTCTGTCTGACATAATGAACATTTAAATTAAAATGTTTAAAATTCAACGCTATTTCACATGATTAATGGTAGCCGAATGGATACGGCCTCCGCTAATCGAGCCAGAGATGTCTCGTGTCGCGGGGCTCGAATCGTTCGACTGGTAGTAATTGTGACACCCTGCACTGAAGAATCCCGAAAGGATGAAACACTAGTGTCTGTAGGTATTTAATTATTATAGTAAAAAAATAATTATATATATATATATATATAATACGAGCAAACAGTTAATAGAACATGTTAAAAAACACTTTGAAATGAGTTAAAACATATTTAATCTTAAAAGGAAACACTAGATAAATGGATAGTCCTTAATCCGAGGAGTTTCGAAGAAATACTTTCCTTCTCATCAGAGGGTAGGAATTATCAAAATGTGGGATCGGATTTTGCATGCAAAAGTATTTGATGAACCAACGAGTAAGTCAAAAATCTTACTTAAAAACAAAAAAAGTGAAGCAGAGGGAATATGGTGAAGAAAAAGGTGATTACACGTGGATTTCTGGTAAAAGATATATATATATATATATATATATATATATATATATATGAGGGGATCCAAGAATTATATAAGGATTCTTTAAATTGCAAATGTTTAACATATTAAAATCTCCATAAAGATCTTTCATAACATCTACACACTGTATTGTATATTTGTTCCAAATTAATAAATATATATACACTAGTATATGGTTATCTATTATCAATATCCTCTGTTCTACAACTTTACCCGAATATATGATAATCTATGGATGACTAAGATGTTTTTAATCATTAAAATGTTATTTTTCTATTATTTTTAATTTAGCTAAATACTTTTAAACTGACTTCCTTCTGTTGTGAAAACTGTCTTTTTCTTTTAATTCATATAAAAAAGCTAATTTTAAAATTGTTAATCACCCCATGGTGCCCATTCCACGAGTAATCACGTCACCTATATTCCAGTTCTCTCATATATCCGTACACACACACGCATGCGCATTGGTGGGCGGCCATTTTTGTTTAAATCTTTCTTTTCCTTCATAAAAATCGATTTGTATTATCATATGAGCAGTAATATTTCTTTTGATTTTTGTTCTTTTTGTAATTTTATGTACATTGTTTAGCGCACAGGTAAAGCAAAAAGAAAATGAGCTGAAGAATAGATGAAAAATAGAATATGTGTGATTTCATCGCAAGGAGAGAAGCTGTGTCGGCAACAGGCGCCATATTTGAAAGTGTTGCGCGCCATTCCGATGTAATCAGCGCCGGTATGACGCAGCTGAACAGTGAAATCGAAGTCAACTGAGACTCGGTAGAATTACTTTCTGGGGAATTGTTAATCATTCCTCTTTGAGATCCGCTCTTATAATTTAATCATAAAGAGACAAGCCAACGCAGGAAAGAAGATAATATCGGTATGGAAAACTTTTCACTTTTCTGTTAATTACACGGTGCAACAAATTGCAGGTTTAAAAAACTACAAGCCAAATAAAACCTGTTTGAGTGTAAGAAATCTATCCTAACAATAATAACCGACCTTTTATGTACTTATACTGTTTTCGTGTACTTTAAACCATATTTTATCATTATTAGTTCTGAATGAAAATCGTAGACATTTTTGTTTAAACAACATACGCTCGTGAGCAAAAAAAAAAAAAAAAAAAAAAAATGGGCCAAAACTGAAAGAAGAGAGAAATCGATTTTTTCAATATTTTTCCATGAATTTTTGTTTATTTTAACTGACAATTTCTATTTTGCCGATCATTATTATTATTAAAAGTATATAATAATAGGTGGAAAAATGAATACCAAAAATGATAAGACCGCATCTTGACGAGGACCTAAAAACCGAATTGCACGGTTTAGGGAGTCCAAAATAACTTACAAGCAGATTTTTTTTTTTATATTTTAGGAAAAGAAAATTTTATATTTAAGGAAAAGAAATTTTATATTTTAGGAAAAGAAAATGTGAAAACATCTCTTTCTGCAGTAAAGCGAATTGGTTAAAGGTTCGAAGACGAACGCTCGGTGAAAAGGAAATCTGTATCTGGTCGCCCTAGAGCATCCACTTTGAAGGACGACCACAGGCTTAAATTTACTGTTTTGAAGGATCAAAAGAAAACTTATGTTGACCATAGAAAAGAATTCAAAACGAGATGGGTCGCTTTGATTCTTATTATTCTTCTGTGTGTCTTATTGGCTTTCTTTATCACTATTTCTAGTGTCGTCTATTTTCTCTTCCTTTTCATTTTCCTTCAACTACTTACAGTTTTAATCATTAAGCAGTGCCTATATTTTACTCTGCCTTATTTATATACTACTGTTAGATTGTTTTATTTCCTTCTTTCAATGTTTTCACCTGCATATTTACGTATGAATAAAATAAAATTTTCTTATATCATTTGATTAACGAGAAAGGCGATAAAGAGCCTCTTAAGACATTGTCATCAAAATACCCAAACGTAAAAGGTATTTTTTTTATTTTACCTTTAATCATTATTCCCATGACATAGTAAAGGTTTATTTAAGTCATATTTCTCTAAGAAGTGATAGAAAGAGATTTTTCTCGTGTTATGGAAAGAAAGATACAGACTGAGTCAGGAATGTTTTCCGGTTAGGTAGAATCAAGATTTTGTCTTGTTACTGATGCTCCCGAAGGGTTCATTCAGAAGATCTGGAGAAAGATTTTCGCCAAGTTGCATAAAAAGGACAGTTAAACACGGGAATGCTGGGATAATAGTATGGGAAACTTTTTCTGCAGCAAGAGTTTGGGAACTTTAGATGTTAGAAGTCCATCAATTCAAAGGAATACATTCGAATATTAGAAACAGGATTGTTACCAAATATCCAAAAGCTTGGAATATCTCAGTAGATTATTACTGTTGGGTATTCTGTGACCGATATTGCCAGAATATATCTGGTTATTATGGATTATCCCCAATATCTTTATAGGAGTCTATGACACATTCCCATTGTATGGACACTCGGCACGAATGGAAACTCCCTATATTATTAGATCACCATCTGACAGAACAGATGCTACACATAAATCCTAGCCAGAAGATCAAGGAGGTTTAATTTAGTTTCACGTACGACCCAAAAGCAACATTATTCATTTGTTTATTTTGCATTTCGCCTTCGGTGATCGGTAGATCTATTAATTTAAAAAGAAGGATATAAATGAAAACATATTACGAACATTATAAGCTCATCTTTATACTAATAATTTAATGTTGTAGTATGCTATCACTGTCCTTTATTTTAACAAATAGGATCTCCCGATCGAATAATTTATTATCGGGAAACCGTGAAACACGTACGTAAGGACTTTAATGGTACCACGCTAATTATATATGTAGATTGCGTGTAATGTACACTTAACTAGTTCGTTAGATTTAATGAATTATGGTATACATTCAGTAGAAAATAATTAGTTTCTAGATTAATCCATCTCTAACAGACCCAATTGCTTTTAACTAGAATTCTTGCGGGCGACATTCTTTCATCTCATCATCTTTGTCTGTACGAATTCTGTCCTCGAAGCGCCACTTAGACTCCGTCATAATCGAATAAAAATGTCGGGCATTCTTGCTCGTATAATCATCGGGAATGTCACTTCGACTGAAACGCGCTTCGGGCCCTGGACGAGACCTGGCGTTACAAAGGGCCGATGCTTTTCTTTCCTTTCTCGCTTTCGACTGTCACATATCATCAACATCGTCCAGATCCCTGTCCCCTTCTTACACATTCAGTCGCATAAAGATGGCGGAAACGTCGCAGACCGTTGCGATTGTTGGAGACATTTCGAAATAATGTGATAATCTAAATAAACTAAAATTGCTGCCGTGCAGATAGCGAAGGGCTAATGGCAACTTGTATACCTTCTCACCCTAACACATAATCGTGTCTAACAAATAAGACCCCCGGCCCTGCGGTCATATGTGCGATTAGGCGTGACTTCTTTTGGTTGATGTATTGGACGCATACCAGATTGAATAAATATTGTTTCAACTTGACTTGAAACACAGAAATTCACACTAGAAACACACCTCACACACACACAAACACACACACACATATATATACGCATATATATATATATGTATATATATACAGATATAAAAATATATATACATATATATAGGTATAAATATATATATATATATATATATATATAGGAAATTTATTACTGTGAGTCCAGAATGAGTTTACAAATTGTTTCAGCTAGAGGAAAATCCTCAAAGAGAGGAAAAAATCCAACTAGCATCGTCAGAATTCATAGATGGACTAAGTTATAAAGTCAAATAAGAATGGAAAAATTGTAGATAAAGGGGAGTTAGAAAATAAGGGGGAGTGGTAGGGAGAGGACGTTGGAATTTAAAGTAGTAGGAGTGTATACAATAAGAGAGGGGTTTATAACTAAATATTAATTATGTGTAAATTCTTATATACGTTTTTTTTTTTAGTTTATAACGGTTTAAAATTAAAAGACGCTACTTTTATTTATAACGGCATAAGTAAACGTTAATTTAAAGGATCACCATGGCAACAGGTTGGAGAGTTAATGTTAGTGAAGGAACGGGTTGAAAATGGGGTTTAAAGTGATTTAACCGGGCGGGGAGAGATTGAAAGATATTTATTGTTTATAAAATGGAAAGAAAAAGAAAAGGAAAAATAAATTAATGAATTATATTTTACAGGTTTATTTTGATAGTATAATGATAGGTAAGAGTATCAGTAAGTAAATAAAATAAATTAAAAATTAAAATATTAATAAATAATTGTTAATGGTAAGTAAATAAAATACGCACACACACACACACACACACATACACGCGTACACATGTACAAAGTACGGGGACACATAAAGGTGGGGGATAACACATGCTTAAGTAAATATACAAAAAAATACAGATAGTAAACATAAAAATAAATAAACACATATACATACATATACATGCATACACATACATATATATATACATATATACATATATATACATATATACATACATACACACATACATATATATATAAAAATATGCATACATACACGCACATACGTATATATATATATATATATATATATATATATATATATATATATATATATATATATATATATATATATATATATATAAATTAGCCGGGCAGGTAGAAATTATACGTCACAGGTTTATTTTAATAAAATAAAATAGGTGAAAACTTAAGTAAGTAATTTAAATAATAGATTAATAAAATTAAGGAAATTTTTTTTTTAATAAGTAACACACAAATACAAGCACACGCATACATATGTACAGCAAATACACATACGTAAATGGGGGAAGAACACATGCCTGAGTACATATATATATATATATACATATATATATATATATATATATATATATATATATATACACACATACATACACATACACAAACACATATATATGCACACATACACATATATGTAAGAATACACGCATATATACATATATAAACATATATATAAATACACATACATGCAAATGCATACACTTACACATACATATACATATACATACATATACATATACATATACATACATATATATAAATATAAATTAGCTGGGAGGAGGGGAAGAAATTGAAAAATATTTTCTGAATAATATTTAAATTTTCGGGCGTTGTAGTTGAAGGAAAGAGAGAAGGAAAAAATATAAATTAATGAATTATAAGTTCCAAGTTTATTTTAATAATATAGAAATAGGTAAGAATATCAGTAAGTTAATCAAATAATAATAAATTAATAAAATGATTAGGGAGATATTTATAATAAGTGAATAAAACACATACACACAGAAATACACACACACAAATACACATGTAGAAGATACGCACACAAATACAAATACATATATATATAAACACATACATATACACACATGTAGAAGATACGCACACAAATACAAATACATATATATATATACATACATATACATATATATATACACATACAAATACATACATATACACACATATACATACATATACACACACATACACACATTGACGGTATGAGACTCTAAGAAATCAACCCCTGTCGTGGACCTTTGCTATAGAGCTGAGATGCATCAGTGAATAACTGGCAAACGGGCAAAGAAAATCATGAATACTAGGTAGAAAATCATGAATACTAGGTAGAAAATCAAATTCCGAAGCACAAAAACTTGCTGGTTTTCACAATACCACTCATTTCCTTGTAGTTCTTAAACGTTATAAGGTTAAATAAACTATATGTTATTTACTTCTGGGACCACTCTAGTGTAAGAATATCTAGTTCATTTTAAAGCGGCGACTGATTTTTGATAACTATAACCGATTGGACTCATTATAATAGATAACAATTAGCAGCTCATTCTTTGCATCCACTTTCGGTGTTGATGTTCGTTGTCCTGTCATTCGTCATTAGTCGTGTTGGTTGAGAACTCTTTGTGACGCGTTAATGGTTTAGTCGATTCGAAAATGTCGTAAATAAGAATAATGGCCTCCGACACTCGTTCCAGTCAGAATAATGATCTTGATTTCCGAAAGGTGTTTGTCTCTCTGGGAAATCTGTACTCGCGTTTGCACGCCAGAAAGGGTGGGCTAATCTAGTGAGATACAGGCAACTCAATCGCAAATTCACCTTGTTGAAATCACTGGTTTCTAGTCAGATCGGAGTGGAGTGAATTTTAAATTAAACAGTGATTGCTTGGTAATGCAGAAGATTCAGTGACACGAAGTGCGCAGCAAACACTCTCAGATAAAAAAAAATATTTCATTTTTCTAAAAATATATAAACAAATATATATATATATATATATATATATATATCAGCAAAAGTACCCGTCGTTGATTGGGTTCAAAAACAGCCTACAGAAAATGGACTCTGATTTATGAAAGTATGATAAGTTATGAAAAGCAAGGGTTGTAAAGAGATAGCTTCGAATTTGGGGGTATCAAAACCAAAGCAAAATATGATGAAAGTAAAAATAAAATCGATAAACCCTAATTTATGATACCATACCTGTTTACACTGAAATACTTATTACAATATTCTGTGGATCTATATTAACAAAACCTTGTTAAACTTTGTGACATATTTCCATTCTATGGAGGTCACGGGCGAACGAACATCCCATAATTTTATTCTACCATATTTCTTCAAACTGAAACATAATTATCAAATTATACTTGCGCATATAGATATGAACTGTCTTCATTAAAGTGTGTGCCTTTTTCCATTCTATGGAGGCCAGGCGCGAACGCAGACCCCACAATTTGATTATACAATCCCTATTTAAGTTAAAACATACTTATTAAATTATTCTTATGTACATCTATATCAAAAACACCTGTAAATTTGTTTATTTTAATTTTTACATTTTTTATGTCCATAGTTTGTGAACCAGGCGCGAACGGAGACCTCACAATTTTAATGAACCACCGTTCTGCAGATATAACATACCCATTCCTGTGTCTCGATATATCTTCTATCATTATATGCAATTAGTTTTTTAAAATAGTCAACCATATAGAAGCCTATTCGTGACCAGACACACACACACACACACACACACATACACACACACAAACATTCAGCTTTATATTATATATATATATATATATATATATATATATATATATATATATATATATTTAATGAAGTAATGTTTTGTTTTTTTTTGTAATATTGAAGACAAATTCAAACCAATTAAGCAATAATATTTTATCTATTGTTGCGTCTCTCGTTATTCTTTTGTTGGAGATGCGCCTAGCTCAGAACACAGACTACTCGAGGACACGGGCAACAGATGTAAAGAAGATTTTAAAAGTACGTTCTGCTATGTTTTTATAAAACCCTCAAAAGGGATGATGTGCCGTAAAATTTAGCATTGATGCCCAATATAGACATCCCTTACCACCACGCATGATTAAGTTTACTAGTGTCATTTTGAATATTGCTAATGTTATTAAATAATACGTTAAATGATGTGAACCGATTTATCTTGCCGTTTTAATATTGATTTTATTTATTTAGATTAATGTGCAATAATAGTTTTGAATGAAATAACTGAAAAAAACACCTTGAGGCAAAAGTATTACATAAAATTATCCAGAAGTATTTTGGTAATAAATAAAATTAATTTCTTGCGCATAGTTTTCGAGTATACGTTAGTGTAACATCATTATGTGTGCGCAAACACATTAGAACCTTACTTCAGTAACAATTAAGTTTACTATTGTGAATTTTTACAAATATCACTACTGTAGGTCATGATTACATTAAAGTGAAAACAGAATCAATCCTAGGTATGAATGACGTAAGGCTGAAGAAAACAATGCGTTAACTAGCAAAACACTTTGATATGCTTATATGTGAGAAAAAGTATTTTAGTGGTGAATGCTCTGATGAACTGCAATCACTTGTGCCCCCACGACGCGAGCACCCTCGACAAACCCGACAGGCTACTAGATCCCACCCCCACACTGTAGAGGTCCCTAGATGTAAAAGATCTTTTTACTCCAATAGTTTCTTCCCCAGAACCGCAAGACTCTGGAATTCCATTCCAGGTCCCTGCTTCCCCAACAGTACTGACGTGCAGAAGTTCAAGTGTAACGTGAACCGACACCTTGCTGCCCAAATCCCTACATAGTACCCCAGTAGTTGTTGCCCCTGATAGTAGCCCCCTACACAAAAGTGGCAATTTGCCTTGTTTGGGGTGAAAATGTAATAAAAAAAAAATAAAAAAAAAGGTATTTGTGTAGTCAAAAATTAAGGAAAATTTTCGAATAGAATTTTAAGTAATAAATGAAATTTATTTCGTACTTATATTTTCGAGTCTATTTTGAATTGATTGATTTTAAGCATATTAGGTATCGTGCGTCGATCATGATTAAGTTTACTAGTGTAATTTTTTACAAATGGTATTTTTAGTACAGGTTATATTAACCTTCAAAGCTGAATAAGTGGCTGTCAAATGCCAAACATGACAAAACAGTGAAACCATGATAAATAACGTCACGTATTCGAGCTGAGAAAAAAGTGTTTTCTTTTAAGATCAGTTTTTTGTGTAAGTTATGTGAATCAAACATAGACAATAATGTCGAATAATCTAAGTGAAATATTGCCTGGCACTCTGTCCGTGCGCATCATGCATTCCATTAAATTAAAAAGTTAACGTTATGAAAGAAAACTATTAGCTTATAAAACATCAGTCTCTGGATCTTTTCAAAGGTACTCTCTCTAAAAAAACATTCATGAAAACTCTCAAAGAAGTCCTCTTGTGTTACTTCTTTCATTAAAAGAGTTTAATTTGTCTTAATTTAAAGTGATGAGGGGATCAACGACCACTTATTTATTGAGGCGAAAAAGGATCAGCAACAATATAAGGAATAAAAAAACAACATGTAAATGTGGATAAAAAGCACTGTTTATTTTGAAAAGGATGTTGAAGTTTGCTTGACGCATTGTATGTTATGTATAAAGACTTATGTTAGAAGGCTATATATATATATTTTTTTCTTACGAAGGAGTCACCACTTATCAAGACCCGGAGGTCACTCGAGGATAAGGATTAATGTGTATACATTAGTCAATTTAATTATAGCGTAGCGTAGTGGAAATTTTGTAAATTTGATTATATAGAAGGACGGTCCATCAAGAACTTGTTTACGTTGAACTTGAAGACAATCAGATTGTAATCAGCTGGAAAGCAGGCAAACGGAAAAGAGTTCCACGGACGTGCAATTCTACGAAAGAAGTTTTGTTCATGGAATCTACGTTTAGTTTAAGGCACAGATAAAGAGTGTGGGAAATTATTGATTGTGGTTTTGGCTAGACGAGTGTTTTTTGTGAACATTTGACGAGGGAGGATCATATATTGAAGCTCAGACGAGCACATGCCATGAAAATAACGATAAAGCAGAAACAGGCTCGCAACGTCACTTCCGTGGGAAAGAGGTTGCAGGGAAGAGAAAAGGCCACTAGGCTGTGAAGTATATTTTAACTCTGTCAAGGCAAGATAAGCTGTTTCTAGTAGCTCCTGCACAGATGTAGAAACAGTACTCCATATTGGACGTACCTGTCTTTTATATAGGTAGAGAATTGTATCAGGAGTAAGGTATCTACTGGAGCGGTAGAAGGATCCTGACATTTTTCCAGTGGCCTTGGCAACAGATTTGATGTATGTGTTCCATTTAAGATCAGGAGTAAAGGTCAAGTCCAGAAGCTTGTCAAAACATGCAGCCTCCCCAAGACGAGAGCTATTCATTTTAATTGATGCCAGACGGGGATTACAGCGGCGATGATGTAAAGATTGGAGTTTGGTTTAGATACATTATAAGTAACCAGTCACCGGTTTCACCATTGTACGACGTGCTCAAACTCCGTGGACACGATTAGTATATAAAAGAATAATGAAAATATTAGAAGAAACTTTTAATTACACTATTTATAAACATAGTGTTTCGTACAATATACGTAATATAATTGAAAATTATTGAAAATTTCTTTCCAAAATTGTATTTTTTTCTTTTATGTACTAACTCGTGTTCAAAGTGTTTCCCACGAACAATATTGATATAGTCCTCTAATGCGAATTCTTTTATTCATGTTAATGTGTTATTAAAACATTACATCATTATTTATTATTATTTATTATTATTCTTATTACATTTATATTGTTATTTATTTGTATTGTAATTACTTTCATATTGTTATTGATTTATATTGTTATTAATTTATATTGTTATTTCTTTTATATTGTTATTAATTTATATTGTTATTACTTTTATATTGTTATTAATTTATATTGTTATTACTTTTATATTGTTATTAATTTATATTGTTATTATTTTATATTGTTATTAATTTATATTGTTATTACTTTTATATCGTTATTACTTTTATATTGTTATTAATTTATATTGTTATTACTTTTATATTGTTATTAATTTATATTGTTATTACTTTTATATTGTTATTAATTTATATTGTTATTAATTTATATTGTTATTACTTTTATATTGTTATTAATTTATATTGTTATTACTTATATATTGTTATTTATTTATATTATTATTACTTATATATCGTTATTAATTTATATTGTTACTACTTTTATATTGTTATTAATTTATATTGTTATTACTTTTATATTGTTATTAATTTATATTGTTATTACTTTTATATTGTTATTAATTTATATTGTTATTACTTTTATATTGTTATTAATTTATATTGTTATTATTTTATATTGTTATTATTTAATATAGCTATTACTTTTATATTGTTATTAATTTATATTGTTATCACTTTTATATTTTTATTAATTTATATTGTTATTAATTTATATTGTTATTATTTAATATTGCTAATACTTTCATATTGTTATTAATTTATATTGTTATTAATTTATATTGTTATTATTTTATATTGTTATTACTTATATATTGTTATTAATTTATATTGTTATTAATTTATATTGCTATTTCTTTTATATTGTTATTAATTTATATTGCTATTTCTTTTATACTGTTATTAATTTATATTGCTATTACTTTTATCTTGTTATTATTTTATATTGCTATTACTTTTATATTGTTATTAATTTATATTGTTATTTCTTTTATGTTGTTATTAATTTATATTGTTATTACTTTTATATTGTTATTACTTTTATATTGCTATTACTTTTATATTTTTATTAATTTATATTGTTATTATTTTATATTGTTATTAATTTATATTGTTATAAATTTATATTGCTATTACTTTTATATTGTTACTATTTTATATTGTTATTAATTTATATTGTTATTAATTTATATTGTTATTACTTTTATATTGTTATTAATTTATATTGTTATTACTTTTATATTGTTATTTCCATGTGTTTTTGATAAATATAAAATCCGTTAACACTGTCCTATGTGTTTTACACGGCAATGGATAGGGAATTCTCTGTTTTTTATCAAGCAACACGAACCTCCTCTTTTTCAACGGCTGATTATACAAAAAACGTGTTTTCTTGCCAGGCAGGGAACAACATGATATTTTCGCAATTTCCAATTAAATTACGCGGTTTTTAGTTGGCAAAAAGAAAGATACAAAGAAATACACGTGTGTGGACTGCGATGTTTAGAGACAGAAAATCAAAGGAACGTGAATAATGCGGTAGAAGATGAAACGAGAAAAAGAAATAATTGTGAGTTACCTTTTTTATTATGCAAATTCTAACGATTCTTCCATCCTATACTTTTAGAACAGACCAATAATTCGTCGCTTTGTTTAGAACATTTGAAGAAACATAATATCCTTTGTAAGAACGCGTGCCGTAGAGGATAAAGGACTGGCGAATTAAATTGTGAAATATATATATTTTTGATGAACCGTTCCATATAAGTTAACAAATTTACCGAATTTCCATTACTAACGATTACTTTATTGTCCTGTCTACTGTACACGTTTTAACACTTATCCTCGAGTGGCCTCTTGGCCTTGATAGTGGTGATGCTTTTGTAAAAAAAATATATACTTTTCCAGTGGTTTTATTTTCAATCATAAGTGCAACCGAAACTTAAAATACATTTGTAAATTTCTGAGGATTTCGACGCAGTCATGGATGACGCAACGAGAATATGTTACCGCCGATTATTTACTTGTGTAAAACGCCGTGGAGAAAGAGCGAGAGTGAAACAGTGACAAAAAAAAAGACACTTATAAACACCCAGCACACTTATGTCTAAATGACTTCTTTATTTTGTTAACGAAATCTTATCTTTTCTTTTATTCGGATGCAAATAGATTTAAACGATACTTACATCCTGAAAATGACGTAAATTTACTCCCCGGGGAAAATCTTTCTAATTCATTTTCGGCCAAAAATTTGGCTGTTTAACGATTTGGCCTTTGAGAACTCTATCAAACTCCTCCGACAATTTTGAGTCTAAAAACTTGAAATTTTAAATATAGGTTCCTTTGACATCGATCTAACTTTATATTTCAGTTTGAGCCAAAAACAATAGATGTTAAGGGTAATAATAGTGGTCAAATTTTAAAATAATGACCGCTTTCTTTTTCTTTTTTTTTTTTCTTTTTTTGCTCAACATACACCTTCTAACAAAGAAATGTAACAAGCCAACATTCTGCTGCGCAAGCTACACGAGTAATTCTTTTCTCCGCTGACGACGCAGATCTCTTTGAAGTTTTCCGAACCATGCTGTTTGTAAGTATGATGACGTCACAGCGACCGCTGACATCACGTGAAATGCCAGACAGCCGGTTCAACGTACCTGTTGAAAGATGGCTCTTCGGAATGCGTTTCATGCTAATGGACAAGAAAAGAGAAGGACAAGTAAGAAAATAACTTACATAATACATGTGAACCGAGAACAGGACAAATGATTGTTCATTCTCTTTGTTTTACGGCATATCAACCCTTTTCCGATCCGTCTGAGCTGTGACGTTATTCTACCGGAGTAGTACTAGAGTTTGTAGCATTAGACTCGTTTTTGTGTCGTCGAATGTTGCAAAATTATATAGATTTTTTGGGAGAGTAAAATATCCACCTTTTCATTCGATCCCAGGCAGCGCCGAATCTCCTTGCTAGTACTCCATCAAATAATCGATAATTTTCCCATTATTGTTGTGTCGCAATTTGGTGAAAGCTGTAATCTTGCAAACATTTCCAGTAATAACTCAACATTACCAATCAGTCTGTAGGCAAAATAGGATCGAATTGAATCAGTTGTTATTGGCAAATTTTCTAAATATGCAGTTAAACACCATTAGCGTTATTTCTTTACAGTAACACTTATGTGTATCGTCAAGACGTACTGCAGCCTCTCTCTCACCCCTTTCTTTCTCCCGCTCTCTCTCTCTCGTCCTCTCTCTCTCTCTCTCTCTCTCTCTCTCTCTCTCTCTCTCTCTCTCTCTCTGTTTAACTTAATTCTTTTCTATGTAAACAGCAAAAAAAAAACGACTTGTTTCCTTTCTTCTTTTTATTCCTACACATCGCCTCCATCATTGTTATATTCGCATTCAATCAACGACTTAATGGTGGTCTACGACTCTCTCATTAAACGAGATATGATACTCGCATGGAATAGTTAATAGCAATTAAGTGAGAGTGAAAACAGAGGAAACGCTAAAGAGCGCCATCTCTCGTAACGAGTTTCTGTATTGATGAAATTTATATTTTGTCTTACCGACTTTTATAGGCAGCCATCTTTTTACGGTTATTCAATTGTTGTAGACTATGAGACTGAGAATTTTACAAAAGCTTTTTTTTCTTTATTTCTCGTGTGATACTGGTAAAATTACATACAAACAAACATATCATTTCCTCAATCAGAGACTACGCTGTCGCCAAGACAAACCACGAAATCCACAGCGTTTATGCATAGTATAACAACCTATATCATATATATTTAAAACGGATATATATATATATATATATATATATATATATATATATATATATATATATATATATATATATATATATATATATATAACAAATGGTAATTAGTAAAAACCTGAAGAATGTGCTCAATACAATTGCAGAGCAAATGTATATCTTTATTACCGTTTAATCTGCTTAGTTGCACATGTTTCGGTTACCGAATCGTATCAACATATATATATATAATGATTGCAACGTCTTGTCAGACGAGTGCCACTCCCTCAGACATTTAAAATCCATGAGCCCAAATGCCTGGGGGAGTATCTATACAAATATGATGTTACAGAGTCTAAGCTTTGTACGACAGCTAAGTGTCTCTCTCTCGGTTCAACATGTTGAGATCCAGCAACAAGCAAGAGCAAGATAGCCAGCAACAAATTAAACTGCAGACCAGCTTAATGCGGGTAATGGTCTTCCGCTTTATGTTTTTTTTAAATCAGAGATATGCTTCTCCTAGAAAGGTTGCCTTCACCACGGCTTACAGGAGCCCTCTCCACCCCAATACACATATACACACACACAAATATACACGGTGCTAGTTGGCCGTTGACCCAGAAAAGAGTTCATTCGCCCTTTGGAAGGTCTTATTTTTAATCCTTCAGGGAGACCAGCCGCCCTACTCACCAAACAAGTCTGGTGAGGGAACCAATTTAGTCGCCGGTGACCCGACCATGAGGCAGGTAGTACTGGGTTACATGGTACCAGTAGCACATGACATGACCTGACATATATATATGTACATATATTTTTATATACATATGTACATATGTACACACATATATATATATATAAACTAACATAAAAAACCTAACCTAGACTTAAAACAGGTCAAGAAACTAGATATCCAGGATAAATAGAGCACACACAAAGGAAGAGGTCAACCAGAGGTCAAATAGACCTTTGTCCAGTAAGTGCATGTTAATTGGCTGATAGGAAGGGCACGGTGGATACTAGAAGGCTGATTGGCTAACTAAAATCTCAATAGAAGGTGTGTATATAAAAACGACAGACAGAAAGAGTCCTACAGTGGATGAAACGTGGAATATTCAGTGTAGCTTAATCTCCATATATATTTTATAACTTACTATATATATATATATATATATATACATATATATATATATATATATATATATATATATAGCAGATGTACCCGTGGTTGATTGGGTTCAAAAACAGCCTACAGAAAATGGACTGTAATTGATGAAAGTATTACAGGTTATGAAAAGGTGGGGGTTGTAAAGAGATAGGGTTTGATACTCAAAAATTTTACCCTCAGCAAAATATGATGAAAGTAAAGATAATTTTCGCGAAAATATATTTTTTTATATCAACTTTGTTTCCATTCGTAGCCAAGAGTGACCAGCAAAATGATGTTTCCTTACAAAGAGAAAATGTTATATATATAATAATATAAATATACAAGAAATAAATGTCACCATATTCAATAAAAATTACTTTAATGGTAGAAAAGTTAATTGGTTTGTATTCTTAAGTAGTTTGTAATTTTTTTTTAATTCATGAACAGGTTTAAAAAAATCAAAATGGCAGCGACTTTGGAATGGAGAGCCCCGTTTCCAATTTGAAGGAGGGGCACCTGAGCATTCTGTGTTAACAATTTGAGAGAGTTCCGTCAACGTAAGGAATATTTATAAACATATTTTTATGTTTTCCGTTATTTTGTGCTTGAGGAATATTCGATTATGGCATGTGTAATTTATATAAAAATTCATTTAAGTAGTTATCGCCTCAAATTTCGTTTTAATTTCGGTTTTCTAAAATTATTTCAAGTAAAAAGCATTAAAAACTATTTTAAAAAAAAACATGAACTGAACTTTTATTGACTATGGTAACATTTATTGCTTGTATATTTATTTTTTCGGGTAGTCGTTTGTTGGCTTTTTCTGCTAAACACTCTTACAAAATAATATCGACGAAATATCGAAAACTAAGAAACAAAAACAGTTTTGAAAGATAATGAAGCTTTACTTACTTTGGTAAAATAATCCGAAACAGCAAAATGAGATATTAAAAAAGTAAATACGCAATACTTTAGTTTTTTAAAGCAAAGAATCAATATAAATATGAATAAGAAGAAAATTGCGCCCTTTTCATGCAGAACAGGTTTGTTTCAGTTTTACAGTATTGAACGACTCGTATTGCGCCGTCGAATTCAGGGTTGTACTATTGTAATGTAAAGAACACGCAGAAAGGGTTGTAATCAACTGAATTCCTTCTAGTACACTGAAAAAAGGCTTCAGCAGATATATAAATAAAAATAAAAAGATTATATAAATGTTTTTAAAAAGACACGTAATCACGTGAGCAGGATTTTTTCCTTCTTTTGACTCGATTACAAGTAACGTTCTTGTTTCTATTGTTTATCTATTTTCGAAAGAGTGCCACGTGCAAGTGGAGAAGGAAAAAATAGAGTTATGCAAAATTTGTGTCGAGAATTGTCTAAAGTTCCGCCTTTTTTGTTAGCTTTCACTATATAAGAACGTGAATTTATGACGTGAATTTATTCGACACAATATGATTCAACTCAAAAAAATAAATAAAAGCTAACGTGGATTAAGATTAAAGTTTAGGTGTTATTATGGACCCTCGCCTCTTAAAAAAAAAACCTGTTAAACTTTGTGACATATTTACATTCTATGGAGGTTAGGCGCGAACAAACACCCAATAATTTTATTATACTATATTTCTTCAAACTGAACCATAATTATTTAAGTATACTTACGCAAATAGATATAAAATGTCTTTGTTAATGTTTGTGCCATATTTCCATGGAGTACAGGCGCGAACGCAGACGCCACAATTTTATCATACCATCCCTATTTAAGTTGAAACATATTTATCAAAGCATTCTTGTGTACATCTATATCAAAAACTCTTGTAAACATTTTTTTCATGTTTTATTTTCATACTTTGTGGGCCAGTCGCGAACGCCGACCCACAATTTTTATGAACCACCGTTCTGCCAAATCAAACATACCTATTTCTGATCCTCGATACATCTTCTATCATTATATGTAATCAGTTTTTTTTAAATAGTCAACCATATAGGAGCCTATTCGTGACCAGACACAAACACACACACATTCAGCTTTATATTATAGATGCGTGTATGTATACGCAGCCGTTTATGATATTCATTAAAAACTTTTGTAAGATCAAGGTCATCTGATGAGGCCTGTATTTTGTTTTAACTAGCTTACTGAAACATACTCATATATGTGTACCGATACCTAAACGTTTATGCAAGTAATGGCAGAAGTACTCGGCGTGGCCAGGTTTCATTTGATATTTTTAGATATTCCGTTCTCATACATAATTATCTTATTTATTCAACGAAACATTAATTAATAGCTTCTTTGTCCACTCCCTCATGAGGTAGGAGCATTATATTAGTAGGTGCTTTTTATTTTATAGGGTCACTCCAGTAACCCTGATCCTCTTTTCTATTTTTTCCCTTCTTTTAGTCTTTCTATTTTCAAAATATGATACAAGAATTGCAATCATTATTTAAATTTTTTTTCATAATATTATATTGTATTTCTGCACGTTACCAATTGAAAACGAATAAAGAAAAGTTATAAGCTTTTATACTTTTCGTATTCTTTTTTATTCATATATATACATATATATATATATATATATATATATATATATATATATATATATATATATATATATGGCATTCGTAATTTATTCTATCAATGAAATAGATTAAACTTAGTTTCCGGGAGTGCATATCTAAACACTGGTAAATGTACTATTATCATTAGTTTTGATGAGTTTTTCAATAAACCACATTTTGGGTGTGACCTCTAACAAGTGTGTCATTTTTTTTCAGGACTTCCAATTTGTTAGCAACCAAGATACGATTTCGTATCAAGCTTTCCTTGGTTGATTTCAGTCTCATGGCGATTGTTGGATTGTACAATGAGAAAACCAAGTTATCTGAAGATTAAGTCCAACAACTTTGGGGCTTTGTCTTTGAGCTTTACTTGTAGACATAGAAAAACTAATTGTTATTGGAAATTGTAAACGCTTGAACTAAAATTTTATGTCAGAAAGAATAAGAAGAATCCGAGGATTTAACAGTTTCATTTTAAAATTTTCCAGTTATTATAATGGCTTCCAGAGCATTAGTTTTCAAAGATTTTATTGCTAACCCTGTGTCACTTCCCAGTTTAGGTGGATCAAGATTTCTTAATAATGTAACTGGAGCTTTTTTTTCTTTCGATATCAGGTTATGATGTAGTATTTCAGGCGGTTGTATGAAATTCTAATGCCTGACCTGCATTAATATGACAAGCAATGTAGTGAAACTTTTGTAAATGTTTATAGTTGATCATATCAACAGTCTCATTTTAAGAAGAAAAGATTGGTCTTTTCTGAAGCCATCCAACATTGCGGAAATCTTTCGCAATATATAGGTGATCAATTGAGTCTACCACTTGGACACCTGGTAATTTGTGCAATTGAGAATCTCTATTTAATGATATTGAACCAGTGCCAATGAAAGAGATGGTTGAGGAAAATTGCATCATCAGTTAAATGCGCCCTCATTATAATATTCTCCAAACGAGGTTATCTCGCAGTATTGCAGAAGTGCCGGATTTTTAGATCACATTTTAAGTCGAAAGAAAGCATTCGAGACCGGATCAAACGTTCAGTTCTCACAGACTTCAGCATTTTGTTGGAGAGATAACCTTCTTATTGCAGACTATAACGTTTTGTTAGACCTATATCTCTATTTTTTATCATTCTAAGAATAACTTATTGTAATGTCATAATTATATATAAATAATGTAAAGTTTTGGTGTAGGATGATTTTGGAATACAATGTAAGGAGAATAGAATTATACTTACAATGTTGTAATGACTTGACAACTACTGTCGGCGCGGGCTGAATGAGCATAAACTTTATAAAATTATTGTTCTTGAGCAAATTCAAATTTTATTGAATTTTGTTTTTAAAAAAGGGGGAGAACTTATGTTTATCTTTAAATGATTGCTTTCGTGTCACGCTTTCATTGGTTCATTTCAGTCTCGTGGCGGTTTTTTGATTGTAAATGTCGACTTTTATAGATTTTTGAGTATGCTGACAACGAATATCACAGTAAAATTTTGGGCTGATACATCCTTTATTAGATATGAAAGCATATGATATCAAACGTAAAAGCTAATATAATCTCTGTAAGCCATTCTGTTTTCACAAGCGAGTAGTTAGTAATGCGCATGCGTGTAACTGAAGCAGACGACATAGCAAATAATTTACACCCGAATGGAAACATGGGGTGCTTATTTCGAAAGCTATCCTTAACATAAGGAGTGTGCCGGTGTTTATTTCGAAAGCCGTTCTTAATATGGAGAGGTAGGGGTGTTTAATCAGAAAGCCGTTACGCATGCGCATTACTAATTACTCGGTTGTGATAAAAAGGATACCAGGGATTACATTAGCTTCTACATTGGATGCAAAATGTTTTCGTATATAGTAAACTACTTATGAACCCCAAATTACATTCTGTAATACATTGAACAAATTAGGAATACGTATAGTACAGACCACATTTTTAACTATAGCTCATGTATTTAAGATAAAAAAAACGCCCATCCCAAATCCTCACATTTAATGCCGAAATATACATCATCCCCTGCACAAATTGCCATCAAATATACGTCGGATAAACCCAGCGAGAATTCAGTAAAAGACTTATAGAACATAAAAGAGATTTAAAAAATGGTAATTCCTTGAACGCCCTTTCTACATATTTTTCATATCACAACCACTCTTTTAGTTTTACAAAGACCAGAATAATTGCTTTCGCATATGATAAACCTTTACGAAGACTGTTGAGTCGGCACTATTCATAAATTCCAATAAAATAGAGCAAAGAAATGGGTTCTACAATCAAGCACGCATCATAAATTTATAATCAAAGAGGAAAATTAGATAATCAAGGAGCACAATTTGAAACCTGATTAGTTCCATTTACACCCGTTTTTAATGGCATTGCCTATTTTATACATAGATTCATGACCTGATTAATTTTGTTCCCATACATTTTTTATCGCTTGATATTTTCGCCTTAAAACACATTTTTTCACTAAGGTTATTTATTCTTCCACACTTACATTTTTAATCGCTTTCCCCTTTATTTATCTCTATATAAATAAAATGAACTCATTTTTCCCGTGTGAGTTTGACGTTAATAGGATTAAAAATCCAGTCATTACATGCAAATGTAATGTGCACAAACTGCAGCACAGGATCTAAGGTTTGCTATAGGCCTATTAGGCTTACACTTCCTCGATAACCGTACATTATATAATTTTTCCCGGTGATTGTTCACTGCCAAAATCGATTAGATTCAATGGAAGTTGCAGCATCTTTTCTCTCTATTAGATTCCTCCTTTTCCCGCCCCCATTTACACCGCATCAGATACGTTCACAAGGAACAGCAGGAGGAAACACCGGTTTGGAATCGTATTAGGTTATTTATGCCGTTTTTTATCTTCTTTCCCTTATTTATGCTTTCTGTTTTTACCCTAAATAAAATAAAAATAAACGCAATTGTTATTATTGTTTTCTTTTTGCTTTTTTAATTAGTGTAAGACGCAACCTGCGGGACTAACCTGTTTTACTTCCGGTTTTAACAACTCTAACCTTGAAATATAACTACACCTTTATTTATTATTGCTTGCAACTAAACATTTATTTTTACACAAAGAATTTATTTTTTGCTGTTTATTATTACAACGAAACGATATCGTGAATTCACTTGCATAACGCTTAAACTAAAATTAAAACAAATTCATTTAGAATTCGTTCACTACGGAATTGATATTTAACCTAATTCACTTTTTAGTTAATTCATCACGTTTTTCTTTCGTTTTTTTTTTTTTTGTAGCATTTTGGCCTCAATGATTTGAGTTCGAGCCACTCCCTTCTCCTCAAAGTTTTTTTTGGGAGTTTTCAAACACTCGGGCACCGCCCGACCGTTCGTATTGACTCACGTCCATTTTTTAAATTGTTTTTTTCATGATTTCTTCTTGATAGTTTTAACATTATTTGTTTTTATAATATTCAAACAGGGTTATTACTTCCCTTTGTTTTCATTTTACCACCCCACAACCATACACGCCTCTAAAACTCCAGGCAACGCCGGGTACCCACCGCTAGTGTAAAATATATAAATGTCTCACTTTTCATAGGAGTCTTTTCTCATCTTTGTATCTTCCTTTTAGATTCGAAACCTGATTAATTTCGTTTCTCATTCATTTTTAATCGCTTTTCCCAATGGTATGTTAATTTGTAATATTATAAGTTCTATTTTTAACATATTTCCCTACCTATGCTATGAATTTTTAATTTTTTTACTTATGTTTTCTCACTGACGTTTTACATACAACTTCCCCACTTACATTTTAATCACTTTCCCTATATATTTATATATATATATATATATATATATATATATATATATATATATATATATACACACACACATGTGTATGTATGTATGTATATAGATATAAAAATATATATTATACATTAAGAGGAGATTATATATATATATATATATATATATATATATATGCATATATATATATATATATAGTGGCGTACAAAATTAAGGGACAAAATTTTAAAACCTAATATTTGTTAGAAATAACAATTGTGAAAAACTGAAATTTTGACAACTGGTAGTCGTTATCATCCATAATAACATACTAAAATTTGAATCATTTGCAAAGGATAGAAGATGAAATATACCAATTATTTATTTATTGTCAAAATAAAAACGTCCGTTCTACAGCATATATTCTAGCTATAATCTCTGAACGTATATACCATATACTGGGCAAAGCAGGGGAGCGTAAAGTGGTAGCCCTAGATATATCTAAGACTTTTACCACGATATGGCACGAAGGTCTTCTCAGGAAAATCAGATAATATGGTATTCCTGGACGAATAGTTACCATAATTAAATCCTTCTTAAATAAGAGAGGAATCCATGTTGTTCTCGGCGGTCGTACATCTAAACAATGTACCTCAGTGGTCTATACTTGGACCTTTATTATTCATAATATTCATAAATGACCTCCCTTTCTCTGATATGGATATATTTTCTGAGCAAAACAGGCACGATAGGAAAACAAATGAACACTTATCTAAAGAAATTGCAGAAACATTAGCGGAAGACATCCAATCTGTACGGGAACGGTGACAAACATGGATGGTCACATTTAATCTTGCTAAGGTTAAGTTTATTTTCTTTTAATAATTACCAACTCTAACCCAAACCCTAACCCTTCTTAACAACAAAGAGATATGTCTAAAAATACATAACCTGTCTCTGAGATGGATATATTTTCTGAGCAAAACACGCTCTATAACAGGCACGATAGGAAAACTAACGAACACATATCTAAAGAAATGACAGAAACATTAGCGGAAGACATCCAATCTGTACGGGAACGGTGACAAACATGGATGGTCACATTTAATCTTGCTAAGGTTAAGTTTATTTTCTTTTAATAATTACCAACCCTAACTCTAACCCTAACCCTAACCCTTCTTAATCACAAAGAGATATGTCTAAAAATACATAACCTGAAAGTACTTCTTTCAATCTCCTAGGCTTAACGTTCACAGGGAATCTCAGTTGAAACAGATACATTGAGGGTATTCCTAGGGCCGCTGCGAGGAAAGTGGGGTCTCTCTACCGTGCTGGAAACTTACTTACTCCGGGAAGTATCCTGTACCTCTACAAGGCAACCATTCACCCCTTTATGTAGTATTGTTGTCATACTCAGACTGAAGCATCTGCTACTAATCTTTCACCCATACACAGTGTTTAAACATAGTTAACTTAATGATAGGCATAGTCCCTTCAATTTAAAATGGGAAATAATAGGAGCTAATAAAGCTTATATGCTGGGAGACAAATTCTGCGCACGTTGTAGATATAGAGCCCTTATTATTTTAAAATGTAATAACACTAAATCCATTCTTTTAAACTTTAAAGACGAAATTCTATGGAATACATTTGTAAACATTGATTTAGATTCGACAAATTTAAGCCATCATAAATCATACAATTTTCTTATTACTAATCTATTTTTAAATTTAGAATTTATAACCTAATACATATAATTATTATAGTTTTATTATTATTATTATTATTATTATTATTATTATTATTATTTATTTGATATTTTACCATTATTTTCTATTTTATTTTATTATCTATTTCACTTTGGATTTATATCTTATTATTTTTATTAATATTAATTCTATAAATATTGTAGTTACTATTATAAATAATATTATTTTTTAATTACTACCAAAAAGATTCATGGTATTACTATTATAGATTTTATTAATATTACTATCTTTAAAACATTATATAAAAAATAACTAATTTATTAGTAATTAATTGTTATCTCCATTTGAATAATAAAAGTTTTCTTTATTTTTCTATTTGAGTATCATTAAAAAAAATGGCAGTTATCTCCCTTTATAATTGAATTATTTAAGATAAATTAAAATACAACGTTTTCAACTTTTTAAGCTGGTAATATTATTTTATTAGCGGTTCCTTTGAAGTTTGTATATATCAACATTTTCAACCATTCATAAACTACATTTAACAAGCCAACGAATTCATTAACGACGATACTTACGGGATTTAAACGTTGGCGATTAAAAAAAATATATATTGTTATTAGAAATATTAAAGATATCCCCTCTTAATATTACTTTTCCACCCAATTTTATTTTATTTTATTTTGTTTACCAACATCAAAATAAGTAACTGTTTTTCTTTATATTTTAAATATTTCCCCGATATATCTGCCTCACTTAAAAAAATGCTATTTTTATTTTTTGTGTGTCTTTAAATCCCCACACGCTCTTTTTGCTTATGAAGAGACTTTGTTTTATAAAATCACATGATAAAATTATTGTCCAAGGCTTATTGTCTGTCTCAATAAAAACATCGTTTCCGAAACGATCCTACAATTTATTGATTTTGTTTGTTCTTTCTTTGTGAAATTGATTTAAAATTTTTAATTTTAATTATAAATTATTAATCATTTTACTCAATATTAAAATAGCTCTAGGATATCTATGCCTTTCCAGCTTATTATATATTTCAATTACAACGAACACTGTTCTCTTTTAATTGTATTGATGCATTTACTTATATATTCAAATAAAATTTGCTGTTTAAACGTTTGTTCTCATCTCCTTAATATATATATATATATATTTATATATATATATATATATATATATATATATATATATATATATATATATATTCTTTGAAGTTTTTAACCTTTAAACTATACAAAAAATATTGTTTATCATTCGTTAGAAAACCATCTAGTCAGTAAGTTATTTAATCACCTGCAATCACTGCATCAACTCGCTCTCGAATTTACTATATTACCAATAATTTATTTTTCAAGTGATCATATACATATATGTGTGTGTGTGTGTGTGTATATATCATATATATATATATATATATATATATATATATATATATATATGCATCTTTCACAGCAATTTAACATTATGTTTAATACCTGTGATATGTCTGTTTATAATATAATATATAAGAAATCTGCAGTAATTAAAATATAATATTTATCCTATTTTACAACCGGGCAACGCCGGGCATTCTGCCAAGATATATATATATATATATATATATATATATATATATATATATATATATATAATTATTTCCACAGTACAAACCAGGTCGCCAGTCACAAGAGCCATGGCAGAAAACAAACCGGAAGTCCAAGACTTGGGTTTCGCCCTCATTTAGGGCTCATTAGTTAGATATATCCGAGCTAATTATACAATCTCTCACATTATAAAATTATATACATATGAAAATTATATACATATGAAAATTATATACGTATGGATATATACATCTGTATGTGTGTATGTGTGTGTACGTGTCTTTGTATACGCATACAAGGAGATTAGCTTCACATTAGATTTATGTGATCAGTGAAAGAAACATATTTTGTACCAAAAAATAAATAAAGAAAGAATATCGCAGATAAAATGTACATTATCGTCGTGGCTTGTTTTTTGGCGTTTTGTTTTTTGGCAGTTCCAGCAGGTGTGAACGTTGAACAGACGTCATAGAAATCGTAAAAAGATCCATTACGTAATTGAATGCTGTTTAACGCTGCATTCTACCAATAGAAAATGGACGACGCAATCGCAAATTGGGTGCAACGCGTGCATTGTGCAACGCAACAATATTAAGTGCGCTACCGTTATCTTTACCAGTGGCGGCGAGGTGCAGCACTTCTTGTAGTTGTGATATTTGCATTGTAAGAGAATCAACAGTCCATAGTTAATGCATCTTTTGTATTGAATATTATATTGAACTGCACGCCCGTGGAACTCTGCTCCGTCTGCCTGCTTTCCACCTGACTACAACCTGGTTGTCTTCAAGTCCAACGTAAACAAATTCCTAGTGAACCGCCCCCTTAAGTAAACACGTCATTAAATCTCCACACTAACGTACTGCACTTGCAATAACCCTTATCCCTGAGTGGCTTCCGGCCCTTGATAAGTGGTGACCACCGTGTAAGAAAAAAAAAGAATGCCGCTAAAGAGTTTGAAAACTACACCCCGATATATAAAAAGGGCATAAAGAAATTTTGCTTCAAAAAGTAAAATAAGCGATAGATACAAATCATGTGTGTCTGGTTGTTATATTATAGCACTAGGTTTTATTATAAATATTTAGTGTCCATTTTGTAGAGATATAATTTATTGCAAAACAAATTTAACAAACATTCACAAAAAGACTTGTGTTTCGCTCTAATTTGGGCTCATCAGTTGAACACATTCGAATAATAAATTCAATTCCCGAATGTGTTGCATGCGAGTCGAGGATTCTGCCATATTCAGAATGTGAGAGATGGCATAATTATTAATTTTATTTATTGCGGACTATTAGCCTCATTTTTTCTTAGTTGTTTCACGACGTTTCGGCCAACTATTCCTCTGATCTTCGTCAGGTGGTAAACGCGACGGATAGGAACTCTGAATCTGCTGACTGCATCCACTGCGATTACTATCTTCCGTAGTTGCTGTCGTATCACCACATTTTGGTTAAGTAAGCCTCTGGCCAGCTTTGAATTAGAATTAAATAATATATACCATTCGGTACGGATCTGACCATCGAAGATCAGATAATAAATAAACGTTGATTCATAAGATAAAAAAAAAATTCAAACTTGAACGCCATTACGGGGCCCGTGGCGCAGTTGATAGAGACGTTGAATCTCTACGGTTCCAGATGAGGATTGTCTGAAGATAGCGGTTTCAATCCTACCCAAAGGCGGCAAAAGGCTTACTAGGCCAAAACTTGGTGAGACGATATCAACTACGGAAGGAAGCAATTGAAATGATTCAGAGCTCCTATCCCGTCGCGGTTACCACTTGACAAAGGCCAGCGGAATAGTTGGCCGAAACGTCGGGAAACAACTAAGAAAAGATGAGGATAATAGTCCGCAATAAATAAAAATTAATATAATAAAACTCATCTCAAAAATGAATTCTAATAAAAAAAGATAGATGGAATAATTACTTTGACATTCAGACAACAAACTTGAGTCTTGGGATTCTGTTTTGTTGGCTTTCATGGATTATATTAGCTGCGACGTTGTTTGGCAGTAAAAATAATCATATATTTTCTTTCACATTTCAAAAATGCTAATATTAATTTACTAGCTACGGTTAGATTTTAGAATTACATCGTCCTAACGAGTGTAAATTACTACTTGTGAGACATCAGCTTGGGTTCCCATTAGTTGGATGACCTCACCCCTTGATTGAGACTAAGTAGGTATATTCGATATGTCGGATTTTTGTCGCAGTTTGCTTGATCTGTGTTAGCTAATACACTTTCTTTTGTGCGGCGCGGTGTCTCAAATGGCAGGCAGTTCGCCTCGCATGCAAAAGATTAATATTTTTAATCTTGAGTTTGAACGTTTTAAACTGATGAGACCAAATGAGGGTGAAACTTTAGTTCTGACTCCCGGTCTTTCGGCTTTCATGGCTTGTATGAGCTGGGACGTTGTTTAACTGTGGAAATAATTATACCATCTCTCATATTCTTGAAAAAAATGGGCATATACTATTATATTATATTGAACTGCACGCCCGTGGAACTCTGCTCCGTCTGCCTGCTTTCCACCTGACTACAACCTGGTTGTCTTCAAGTCCAACGTAAACAAATTCCTAATGAAACGCCCCCTTAAGTAAACACGTCATTAAATCTCCACACTAACGTACTGTACTTGCAATAACCCTTATCCCTGAGTGGCTTCCGGCCCTTGATAAGTGGTCTTTCGGCTTTCATGGCTTGTATGAGCTGGGACGTTGTTTAACTACGGAAATAATTATACCATCTCTCATATTCTTGAAAAAAAATGGGCATATACTATTTTATCAATAACTATTACTATTTTTAATTCCAACCTACACTAGTGATTTATACTTACGCAATCATCAGTGCAAGTGCTGATAACTTATACAATTCATTACCCGATTTTTTGTGTGTGTCTTCTCTTTTTCAGACAATTTATACCTACATCTTTAAAAAGAGACCAGTTCATTTAAATATTATGTTAATTTTATTTATTTTAATGCCTGAGCGAGTATCTATACACAGATGATGTTACAGAGTCTTAGCTTTGTACGACAGCTAAGTCTCTCTCTCGGTTCAAAATGTTGAGATCCAGCAACAAGCAAGAGCAAGATAGTCAGCAAGAAGTTAAACTGCAGACCAGCTTAATGCGGGTACTGGTCTCCCGCTTTATTGTTTTTTTAAATCAGAGATTTGCTTCTCCTAGAAAATTTGCCTTCACCACGGCTTACGGGAGCCCTCTTCACCCCAGCACACACATACATACACACAAACACACGCCATGCTAGTTGGCCGTTGACCCCGAAATATCATACATACATACACACATACATACATGCATACATACATAATGGCTCCCTTCAGTCTTGACAAACTAATGATACCCACTGTAAGGGTGCCTGCGTGTGTGGCACGAGTTAAGCAATCTTCAACCACACATCTCCTGAGTCGACATTTTTAATATACATACATATATTTAAAACGACAGATGAGATTTATATTATAGATGAGTAAAAACTTAATCAACTTCGTCGTAATATGACACCATAATCATGTTTTCTTTTTATACTAGAGAAAAAAAAAGTGATAGTAGGCAAGCAGGTGCGAACCCGTACTGGGAAGGAGAAAAAGAAAGTGAAAAAAAAGTGACGTTTTTTTCTATTGTGCCCATCGCCAAACTGGAGTGGGTTTAAATTAAGGCTAGAGAATCGAAAAAGAAGGCATGACTTTCAAAAATATCAGCGAAAAAATCGACCCCTCCCTCTAGAAAAGTGGTCAGTTTAGGGTGAAGTAATTAATGCTTTTAGCAAATTTTCCGATAGTTGTCGTCCGAAGGATCCAGCGTCAAAACGATACATATCTCGTGAAAATCCGTCGCCTCTCCCGAAAGTTTTAGGCAGACATACATACATAATACATACATACATGTAAACAGACAGGTGAGTTTATATTTTAGATAAGTAAATGCTTAATCAGCTAAGATTTTCACAGTTCAATGATTTTAATATTTTTCATTTCGGTTAATTATCTCCCTTTATAATTATGAAACCATGTACGTCACGTCATCCATCATAGTTTAACGACTTGAATAGTACAAAATAACGACTGAAGACAATAGATTCTTATTTTTGATCGAAGAATTCCAAAGTGATACATTGATAAATAATGCTCGATAAAAATCAATACGTATTATTTTTCCCCTTTCTTTTAAAATCTAAAAATATGTTGTTTTTTTTTTCATTCTTCCGTGTAACAAATGCGAATCTTACATATCATATTTGATAAGTTTTTATCAAAATCTTACATATTATATTTTATAAGTTTTTATCAAAAGAGAACGCTACAATTAAATATAAAATATAGAATACTAAAATTTAATATAATAATATAGAATACTAAAATTTAATATGAAAATATAGAATGCTACAATTTAATATAAAATATAGAATGCTAAAATTTTATACAAAAATAAAGAATGTAAAAATTTAATATAAACATATAGAATCTATATATCTATCAAAGAGAAAATGTCTGTCTGCGTGTGTGTCTGTATACATTTATCTATCAAATAACTCTGCCCATCTTTAGTCTAGAGACTTGAGGTTTGACATGAGGAGTACTGAGATTGTGAACAATCTTTTTCTCTGTTTTGGGGCAGAAATTTCGTGGTCAGAGATTCAAAGTCCAATTATTTGACCTTTGAAAACTCTACCAAACTCCTCCGCCAATTTTTGGTCTAAACACGTGAAATTTTACATGTAGGTATGTTAGACATAGATCAAACTTTTTAATTTGATTTGAGCCGGAAAAAAATAAATTTTAAGGGGTAAAGATTGGGGTCAAAGTTTTTTTAAAACATTATGAACAGTACATTGGGCCCGAGCAAAGCCGGGCGGAACTGCTAGTTTAATATAAAAAAAACATAGTGCAATACTGTACGGTTAGTGTGTTAATGGAAGAGCTTTTGACATTGTTCAGTCTTTTCTTTCTGATCTAAGATTACGAATAATTTTGGATATACCCCGTTATTTTATTTTGATATCAACGATGCTCTTCCTCAGAACTCTAGACTTTTTCTTCTGTATATAAATGATCTTCACCAACATAATATTCAGAAGATTAACATCGACACTAATGATCCACCTTCCCGCACTAGTGTTGCTACCCGACCATTTCTATGCGATTAGTCCACTTAGGCAACTGATCTAAAAGCTGACTTGTCTTAGGTTATGGAATAATGGAACAAAATTGTTTGTTCCGTTAAATCTTGTAAAGGTAGCTTGTGTTTACACTGGTAGGCGTGTCCCTTTTTATACTTCCATAGATTACTTTGGTCGTAAGGAGAAATCAACCATGAAACTTGTTTAGTCTTGCAGTCTGGGTGCCCGGCGTTGCCCGGGTTTTGCAAGGTGTGTGTTTTGCAGCAAAAAAAAAAGTTGTAGCAGACAGGCAGGCTCGAACCCGTGACGCGAAGGCGGAAAAGAAAGTGGAAGTATGTGTAAGAGTCTTGGTTGAGACAAAAGAAAAAGGAAAATGCGAGCATAAAAAAATTAGGAGTTGTAAGCAGAGGAAAAAGAGGTGAAAAAATTGGTCTTACGGATCGTGGTTGTGACGTAAAAGGCGTTGGAAACAACGCCTTTTATGCGACGTCGAGGAGTGAATGACTTGCAAAAAATGTAAGTGGAAAAAACGACCCTTCCTGTAGAAAATTTTCCATTTAAGAGTGAAAGAATTGATGTTTTTACTAATTTTTCGATGTTTGTCTTCCGAAGAATCAGGCTTTAAAATGGCACCAATCTTGTGAAAATCTGTCGCCTGTGTAAAAAGTGTTAGGCAGACATACATACATGTAAACAGCCAGGTGAGATTTATAAAATACATTGAATTTTTCTTGGTATTCATACATTAGAACTATTCTTCCTTCTACTTAACTTCTCACTATCACACATATACTGCAACCCTCTATATCTAAACATACCCCATCAGAATATTAAGGGGATGCCGTATTGGGGCAAGCTTTTTAAGGGGATGCCGTAGTGGGGCAAGCTTATCTTTTTAGGTGTGATTTACAAGATGTATCTATAGTTTAATACGTTTTTGCAAAAGTAATGTCGTATTTATTAGATATATATATATATTCGTCAAAAAATGACATTATTTTGGGACCAACCTAATAATTGCTCTTATCTTTTCTCCTTCTCTACTTTTCTCCATTCCTCATCCTTACAGGTGTGATGTTTCTAGTAGATTAACAAAAAGTTCTTTTGGATATTTTAAAAAAGTTTTCGTTATAATACCTTTACTTTATATATCATTTTAAAAAGCGTTTCTTAGTCTATTTAATCGTTTAAATTACAATTATTTTAAATCAATGATGTTCTTTTTTTTTAAACACTGAATACAAGATGAAATCAAAGAAAATTCGCATCATTTATTATTTCAATTTAAGCTAATCAGATCGCAATATCAACAAAGCGTTTGGCCTAAGACCAACTACTGAACGCATATCACAATGGTGGTTTAAGAAATTTCGTAGTGGCGATGAAAGTCTTGTACGTGATAAGCGTAATAATCGGCGATCGAATGTTTACAACGATTAATTAATAGCCTTAGAAAAAGCCAACCCATGCGCAAATGTTTGAGAACTTGCTTCTGAATTAGACGTAATGTATATGACGATTTTAAACCACTTAAGAGGGATTGGAAAGATAAAAGAACTTAATAAATATGTAACCCATAAATTGAACGACGACAAAAAAAAAATGCCGTAA